>NW_027491014.1:7800000-8400000 GCF_021521415.1 Bidens hawaiensis
ACTCGACTGGAGGTCGAGTGGGTGTAATTTTGGCTAACACATTACCATGGTCTGGATGACCTGGTAGCAAGGCACTTGATAAACAGTCAGCTTTGGTGTCGAACACTTAGTAATACTTGCTTTATAGGCTAGCTACCTATAGATATATAATTGATTTAACACTATCTGGTAAACGCAAAACGCAAAACGCTGAACGCAAAATGCTAAACGCTTTATTTTATATAAACTTGTGAACTCACCAACCTCGTGTTGACACTTTTAGTATGTTATTCTCAGGTAGCCGAGGCGGGCGCGCGGTATAGGATCATGCATGGTTTTTGAACATTACTGTTATGCAAATATGTTTTAAACTATTATTACTTGGGTTTTTAAGTCGTCCTGCGTGACGCAACTTTTGGTTAAAGGTTTTTACGCTTCCGCATTTAATTACGCTTAATTGTTTTCGTGGTTTGAAAACTTTACTTATGGTTTGATTATAACTAATGATTCCGATCATGTTAGTTCACACCCTCTGACGGTAAAACTCCGTTAGTGGATTTTGAGGGTGTGACAGATTCGATCATAACTACATCCATATTTCAATATTTTCGCTGCAACCATGTAATTTCTTCAACGAATTATTAATATACATTTCACTTTGTTTTCAAAAATTAAATTAATCACATATTAATTTTTTTATTGTTATTATTTATAGTAGATTCAATTGATTATGGGATTCCACACCCAAAACATAATTTTCTTATTACATTCACCGTTTTAAATTTGTTTATGTATGCTCAATTTTTATTTTTATTTTGAATTTGTGTTCCTAATATTTTTACAATTAAATTGTTCTTACGTTTGCAGTCAAGCAGGTCCAAAATATTTACAATACAAAGTTGATAATTCATTTCAAAGTTTATATTCTTAGGATGAAGGAGAAGAAGGTTGTGGGAGATAGAATGGAGAATTTTTTTTAGGTTGTATATCAAAATGTGAATAATAAAAAATATTTATTTAAACCATTTTTAAATTCGAATTCTTGACCATTTATATTAAGTTTACAAAAATAGGTTATATAGTTGGACTTTGACCATATTTTACTGAATTTGACTATTTTTATAAATATGATTTGACTCTAATTTTGGTAAATGTGTACATTATTATAATTTTAATAATAATAATAATAATGATTTATTCTCATTTATATTTATACATTTGTTCTCATTGTTCTTTTCACTTTACATATTGATTTACACTTATATGTATATAAATGATTTTCACATTTGAATTCTCAACATTTATATATAGTTTACAAAAATATGTTACACAGTTGGACTTTGACTATATTTTAAAAAACCGAATTTGAATAAATTAATCATTTAAATTCAAAACATATATGTATATTTTATGTTTTCTATAATTCCCGCCCATGTGTTACACGGGTCACTCATTAGGTTATTTAATTCAAAAGTGGATTTTTTTTCAAGATGGTAATTTACTAACTATATATATATATATTTTTTCAATCTCACCTTTGTTAGAAAGAATTCGAATTTGCAGCTAAGCAAGTCCAAGAGACTCACAATACAAAGTTGATCATTTATTTCAAATTTCATATTGCATCAAGGAGATCGATGGAGGTTATGGGTTATAGTTTACTTTTAATTCGTAGTTTGGTACCATGTTGTTCTTTTGTATTATTAGATTATAAATATATTTTGGTATATTGTTAGGTCAAATACTAGCTGGATTATTATGGATTTAGAACTATGACCCGAGTTTGAAAAAATTAAGTATATTGTTTTAAAAGTTCTTATGTTATTGTCTTTATATTTTCAACCGTGTGTAATACGGGCTCAAGTTATAAAATATTTTAACTTTTCAATTATCTTTGTTAGTCTTTGTATGTTTTTGTATTTGATTCAAATAAGTTATGATACCTTATAATATATGTAAAATAATCATTTATTTATAAGTACAACATTTGCATTTCATTAAATTTATATGACGTTACATATATATTATGTTTTTAAATATGTTCCATCGTGTGTAACACGGGTAATATCCTAACTTATGTTTAATATGTGTGTTTGTTTAATATGATAGTGAAAAAATATTATGATTTTGATTACCAGTTTGTTGCATTTTTTTGAAAAACATCTGAATTTTAAGATTGTGGTTATAAAGTTGTGTTAAAATTTATGATTTTCTAAAATGTTTTCTTGTGAAATTTTATGATTGTCTATATTTATATGGTAATTGTTATATTCACACATTTTGTTTTTAGTTTTACATAATCCTCTAGATTTTAATGTTGATATAAACTCATTATGACATACATTAACATTTTAGTTTATACTTAATCAGGTTGCATGGTTTGTTTTGTTTTTCAGGTTCTAAAGCAAATTATTTTTGTTTTTTGTAACATCCTAGATTTATAATATTAAATAAAAGAAAGTTATGTTTAGCTATTGTGTGTAAATATTTAATTAAGATTAAATAAAAGAAAGGAGTATGGATTTGGATAATTTAAGATGGAATAAAGGATGGTATGGGCCTTAGGTCCATGGGCTTAAGAGGGTATAAATATCCCCTTAAACCTCCCTAAAACCCTAGATCCTCATTTCCATCTTTCCATAATCTCTACACACCCAAAACACACACATATTACCATAATCGGTCGTGGGAAGAAGGAGAGAATTCAAGACCAAAATCATGCCAAATATTAACAGATCTTTGATATACAAGCTAGATACAAGATAACCAAGTTAAACCGTGACCTAAAAATGTTCAAAGGTACGTTCTTGATCATTAAAGTTTACGTTTTTATGAACGGTTGGCCATAAAACTTGATATTAAAATGGACTTAATGAACCTACGGTTAAGGACGCCTCGTTTAAGTAAACCTTAGATCTAGTTTGAACGTTTTAAGATTAAAGGTCCAAAATTTATGGCTACTGATGCGTGCTGTAAGTGTGGTGAAATATAAAAGATGGGATGATTTAAGATTTTGCACAAGATCGTGTTTTAAATTTATAAAAGTGATTTCTACGAAGACTAAACACACACAAAATAGGCAAGTGTACCTATCGTATATGTAGAATAGTATTGGTAAGAACCAAGAATCTATCAGTGGACACAAATGTTTCTAATAATAAATCATTGTTTTACTTTAATCGGAGGTTTTAATCATTTTAGGGTTAATTTCTGAACTTTTTATGAAATATAAATATTTATATATAATACATAGGTGACCAAGATGAGAAATTCTAAACAAGTAGTTCAATTATATGAAGGTTACCATCTAAGATCAAGAATCCACTCCATTTTATCATTGATAATTAATATGTAAACATGTGGTAGTAATAATATATGATAAATAGCTCCTCATTTCTAAGCGAGCATCCATGACAAAAAAGAAGTAGCATGCGCATTTTAAAGTCGACCCTTTCCTAATGTCATACTACCACGAGAATGTCAATTTAAGTTGGCAAGTAGTTTAATAAAGTAGAAAGATTAGGATTGACTTTGATTTCTCAAATACCAATTCTAACAACTTCGGGTGGTTATAGTTCATCACATAACCTCCCCTTGGTTGATTTAAGTAGGTTATATTTACACATTCTGTTAACATATGATTTCTTTAACTAGCATGATATCCTAAGCAATTGCATTAGCGATGCCATTTTCGGATTACCAAAACTTAGAGAAATAGATCATAACTTATATCTCATCATTTCTAAGTACAATATAAGGGTCCATGTTTCGATAAGTTATCAAAGTATTTCTATCTTTCAAGAACATGATTCGATCATGAATGATTGTCAATATAATTGACAATCACCAACTTTGAATTTTTGAATTAAGACGGTGAAACATTTCTCATCAAAAGATAATTGCAAGATAACTATGTACTTTACTCAACTAAACCACATGTTTTATATAATTATCAAGTAAAACAAAGCTTCTTCATAGATTTTAGATAATATGGAGTTTAGCTCATAATGAGCATAGTTATGAACATTAGAATGGATGATGATAACAAACACATGATAAAACTATAACAATTTAACCAAATGTGGATGAATCTTCCTTCTTCATGATGATGATGATGTATGAATAATGATGATTGATGATGATGACCTTCAAGCCTTCAAACTCTTCACTAGATCTTCGATATGAGTGTTAGTGGGTGTTTTTATAAGTGAAAACCAGATAGAACTCTCTTCTAGGCATACCAAGTGAGTGCAACATGAGCCACTATTTATAGGCAGTCTGGAGTGAGAAGCACGACCCCGTGCCTTTGTGGGCATGCCCCTGTGCTTTATTATGACATGTGCCAAATTCGTTTTGTCTTTTCTTGTAGATGACCACGGCCCCGTGGGCAAGGGCACGGCCCGTGCTTTTGTTCCCAGTTTTTTGTCTTTTCTGGTGTTCAGAAGCATGGGGGCGTGTTTCTTGATTTTATTGTGTTTTCTTCCGTTTTTCTTCGTCTTTTCGCTTGTTTCTTTGTTTGGGACTTGGTTTGCACCTGAAATTGTATTTTGTTATGATAAGTAGCCTTCTGTGCTATGTTATTTGATAGAAATTGCAGTTTTTAGAGATTATTTGATGCTAAAAAGATGTATATGAATATTCTCTTTTTATGAATATTCTCTAAAACAGCAAGTTAGGATCAAAGCTTAAACATCCCCTAAAAGAGTTCCAAGAAAATGGAAACAAAATAACCAACCTTAAATCATAAGAATATATGTAGTGATAAATAAAAAGGCAATTTTGTTTTTATGAGCTTCTGTTTATGCAGAACGTCACGTTCTCACAATATTCACTCACACTCGGTTTTATATCTGATCATACCTGTGATGTATGTATGTGAACACTCTTAGTCATTATGTAGCCTGTGATAAATAAGCTTGTAACAAGTTAAAATCTCCACCATTTTGAAGGGTTGCATAAATCAGAAGGTAATAATGGTTGGTCTTGGGTAAGTAGGGATTTTGGTATCTTGTGGTGGTTCAAGGGTTTAGGTTAATGATGGTGAAGTTGGTAAATACAACTTTTTGTTGATTGTCAGGAGTTTTAAGATGTCTTCAGTGGTTAGCTCTTTCTCCCAATTGTTGAAATATATATATATATATATATATATTAATTATAGTTTACAAACCTAGTGACTCTTTTAAAGTCAGATCGTCAAAACCAGTTTTGTCGAGGATGTGGATTAGTTCGTCCTCAATCCTGTTCTGAACATAACCTCCAACTCTTGTGGATCATTCGGCTTTGAGCCTTATAGCCCCCACCCTCATTAGTTCGGTATATTCATGCTGGGACTGAGTTTGACTTTTCCTACATCTTCCTTCGTGGGACCAGTGTCCGCAACATAGCCATCATTAGTATTTTTTTGCTCTTCTCTTCATTGCGCTTTTGGAAACTCCACAAAATGGTGGCCTTTTTTCGTTTTGGCGCCACTTTTTCCTCACCTCATTGCTAAAGGAAAGATTCTCTCCCTAAGTTCTGGAGGCAACCAAGGTTTTGCTAAATGTATGCAGCAAAGAAAATTGAAATCGAAAGAATGCATTTCCAGTTCTTTAGGGTCTGCTGGTAAAAGACCAGTGTTGTATTTAACCGGTGAGATGAATAAAGTGATAAGGTTTTGGTTAAGGTTTTTGGGGAATGGTTTGAGTGAATTGTGATAATATTTCCTTCTTCCTTATACAACACTTTGTGCGGTCTTGAAACGAATATTTGCGACAAGTTCTAAATCACACGAAACATATGATCCACTCAAAGCTTCCGAAAAAATATTTATATGGCATGAGGTTTTTCTCACAGTAATGGAGGATTTATGTATAAACGCCATATTTTCCTCAATGTGCAAAGATTCATTGAAAGATAAAAAATTCTAATTAAGTATGGTGGGTTAAAATGGAGAGGTGCTTCTCTACGGGCTAACGAAATTTCGACAGAGCATCCCCTGTTTATCGTCCATTTTCCAGTTTTGTACATGTAGAATATAAAACTGCAAAAAACCACAAACAACCAAGCATAATTTGCTGAAAATTGGGTATGGAATCATCCATCCCTTGCCCGAACGGGCTAAGTAAGTACCTACTAATAATGTCTTGGCACCCACGGCCATAAAAGTATCCAACCAAACAAACAAACAAGTAAACGGCGGAATGTAAATTGTTCAAACATACATAATAATAATAATAATACTAATAATAATAATAATAGTGTCATGAAACGACTGCCAACCCATGCCTATGCCCGTACCCAACCTACCAGTGTCATGGCTCATCAGTTACCCGAGTCCGGGTCAAACGGTCCCCACTTCCTGTCCATGCGATATCCCAACCGATCAATCTCTCGCCTCGTCTCTGCATATTCGGTTGCTCGTTTTGCATCGGAGGCAGCCATCTGCTCTGTGATCCTGTCAAATGAGGCGGTGGTTCTTTCTGAGAACTGATCAATTAGGCCGTATAGGCCCTCGAATGAGTATCGGATATCATGTGACGAACTGGGGCCGGCCCCTGATGAAGTTGGGCCTCCTCTCTGATGGTAGGTGCGGCGGCGGTACTGTCTGGGCGGTGATCCTCTCCTCTCGGGCACAAGCTGGAGTAACATCTCTGTTGGGTCTTCTGGGTCCCAAACTTGGTTATACTTATCACAGAATTTCCACACATCCGGGTTTTGACCGATTCGCTGAACCATCTGCATGGTAATACAATAATCAATGGTTGGAGCAATCGAATATGGGCTTCGGGTACCTTCCCTGTCTACACCATAAGCTTCATAAAGGTTGTAGATCCACGGCACGCCAAAGATCGGTGTGTTTCCTCTGGAATTTGCATTTGTTGTGAACAGCTTGCAGAATAAATACGTGATGTTGCATGGGACGCTATTTTTCATACAAAAAAAGTGCCCAAAGATCCTTTAAATTAAAAACCCCTTCACTTTTACATCTAGCAGTGACAGTGTGACTGAGCAGGCGGCGAATGTATCTCATAAGTGGGTCACGTAGTGCCGTGCTCTTTGGAACGCTTGCATTATAGTCTTCTCTCCCGTAGCTCAGTTGTTCCCATGCTTGTAACCGTGCGCTCCCGGCTTCAGTATCATCATCACCCTCTTCGTCTGTAAAGGTTGTCTTTGCTTCAAACCAGATTTTTTTGTCGGTTTCTGTTGCCGTGTATATTCCCAGATCAATCCTAAGTTGGGTGAAAGAAGTTGTGTGCCGTTCACCCCCACATCTGAATTCAATGGCGTCCTCATCCCACATGTCTGGATTCTTGGTCTTTATATTGAAAGAAACTAAAAATTCCTTTGTCAGTTCAGTTACAGCCTCTCCTGTTTGACCAAGAACCCGTCTCCACGGTCCTCTCACAATGGCCATGTACCGGTTCCATTGGTTGACTTGTTTCAATGTGCCTTTGCATGCATAGAAGTTCGCTTCTGGAAATCCACGGTTGAGGTAGGTTAATCTTATGTTGGCCCGTCTATTCCTTACATCACGCCCGGTAAAGACTAGGAAAGCGTGTGTGTTATCCCCATCCTCGGCCATCTGCAATTAGTATCCAAATTAGTCGAAAAACAATAAAAATTTATAATGTGCTGGAACAGAGAGCAAAGCACGGTGGCGTGATTTTAGAAGTACGGTACCGTGCTGCTCAGGTTCGTCAGTTCCTATAGATTTTGACTTTTGGTTGACAAAAAGGTGACCACGAGTCGTGTTGTTTAGAGCACGGTTCGTGTTTTTAATCCTAATTTCGACTTTATCCAGATTTGAGCCTTCTTTTCTAACCGGTTATACCATTTGGGTTTATTAGTTTGTTGGATATTCAACCCAAGATCCAAACCCGAGTGGTTCCTTTCAACCAATCTTTAACAAACAACTATTCAACAATTCATCATCCTAAACTAATAGAATAACCCATATAGTTTTCGGGTTTAAAACCGATTTAATCATTTTGATAGATTTTATGGTTAAACTAGTCCTAGAAAGATGAATTTGAACAATATAATCATTAAATTAACATACCTTTGGTTTGAGATTGAAGATTCGATGCAGAAATTAGTGCAATAGGGGAGTGGTTGGCGGTTCTTGCTTAGGGATGAAGTTGGATTTAGGGTAGAATGGTTAGAAAAGTTGTTTTAATAATTAAAATTCGTAACTGCACTGAACATAACAGCACGGCCCGTGCTTTTTAGAAGCACGGTACCGTGCTGCATATTGCAGGCAGATTTTTATTTTATG
The DNA here is from genome assembly GCF_021521415.1 of Bidens hawaiensis. Classification (NCBI taxonomy): domain Eukaryota; kingdom Viridiplantae; phylum Streptophyta; class Magnoliopsida; order Asterales; family Asteraceae; genus Bidens; species Bidens hawaiensis. Next base: position 7,808,234 of record NW_027491014.1, read on the forward strand.
TTGTTTATTTATCGAGCTGGTTCGTTTTTTTTTTGTGGGTTAGATTAAGATAGTAATTACAAGTCCTAAATTTCATTAAAACATAAAACATAATTGAACATAGTAACATGAAAAGTACAACAACAATCCTAGACCTTAACACATAACACTAGCAGAAGCAACTTCAACATAAAACAAAGTCCGGACTTCAACGACCACAATTCCCGAACAGGTATTGAATGTGTGGTGGGGTTCGCTTAACTTCCAAGAGCTCGGAAAGCTTTTTGTTGATATTTGCGATCTCCTGGTTAAGAAAGTTGAGCTTGGAAGCCACATCCTTGTGGTGGCCATCCACAACATGCAAGTTTTCAAACCGAAGTAGTTCGACTTTGTTGATTAGCTCGATTACGCGAGCTTCAGTTTGGATGTTGCTTTCGAATTGGTCTCGTATGATGCATTGTAGCCTCATGACCTCCTCCTCAAGATTTGAGGAAGATTCATGTTGCTTTCCTTTCCTCACTGGCCACCATTCAACTTTCTTGCTTTCCATTTCAGTAAATTTTGTGTTTGGTGTGAATGGAATAGTGAGTTCTTGCATGCATTATATAGAGACTGGAGAGTCGAACACAGCCTCGTGCTTTTAGAAGCACGGCCCCGTGTTGCTAAGAGAATAAATTTTTCTGAGTAAGAATATTGTACGGAGTCAGTGCGTATCATGCTGAAGATTCTGGGGTGACCACGGCCTCGTGCTTCTTGAAGCACGGCCCGTGCTTTTTGTTATTGAAATTTTCTTTTATTTTTCAGCTAAGCGCGAGAGCCGGAATTTTTAGAATGATGTTTAATATGTTATTTTAAGAGTTTGGTCATCTTAAAAATTACTTTTCATTACATTTAAAAGTCCTAAAACAAATATGGGGTAAGCCTGATTTTCCTAGAAACATGAAAATATTCTGGTTAAGCCCGTAATTCTTAGCACAATGCGCTTAAAGCACTTGTTTACACATGAAAACAGAAAATTAAGTTTCCTAGATTTCCCTGAAAAGTTCTCCTCCGCCGAATGTCCCTGGTGGTGGAAAGTACGTGAAACCGAGAACTTGAAACTGGAGTTATTCATTGACGTTTCGAAGTTCTGTTTTCATGTTTTCCACTGATTCGGTGAGTTGAACGAGATGCATCTCAGCAAGGAGATTCATTTCGGTGAGTTCCTTGACGAGTTCCTGAAGTTTCAAGAGAAGCTCGGTTTTGGAAACATAGCGGGCATCGTTTCTCGGTTCTCGAGGAACGGGAATTGATTCACTCATTTCAGTAGGCATGTTGAATTTTTAGAGAGGATTGTTTTGGTTTTGGTTGGTGCAAGGAATGCATTGGCAAGAGGTGCCTTTTATAGCCAACCAGATACCTAAGCACGGCCCACGTTTTTGCTCTGACAATTATGTTACAAACCAGTCTGACTGAGATTTTTGCAGCGAAGATTCTGGTCCAAAAATTGTGGCACGGTGCCATGCTTCCTTAAGCACGCCCCCGTGTTTTTGTGGGTTTTTTTTAGTAAAACAAAAATTTACAAGGGTTAGTTTGTGAAGGTCTTGTCCAAACCTTGTTTCCTTAAATTTCTTTTAGGGAGTTGGAGGATTACTACCTCTGAGACTTCTTCAAATGGTCCATTGATATATGCTTTTAATCGATGTTCATTGACTTTAAACTTTTGGCCGCTAGAATTTGAAATCTCGACTGTACCATAGTCAAAAACTGATTCAACTATGTATGGGCCTGTCCATCGTGATTTCAATTTTCCTGGGAAAAGACGTAAACCTGTGTTGTACAACAGTACTTGATAGCTAACTTGAAACTTTTTGTTTCCTTTTAAATGGGCGTCGTGCAGACGTTTAGTCTTTCGTTTGTAAGACCAGGAATTTTCATAGGCCATTGTTCTTAGTTCTTCGAGTTTGTGAATTTGATCTTCCCGGTTTACCCGGCAGACATTAGATTGAAGTTCACTGCTCTGAGAGCCCAGTAGGCTTTGTGTTTTAATTAATCTGGTAGATGATATGCTTTCCCATAAACAAGTTTGAATGGTGTTGTTCCTATGGGGGTTTTGTAGGCTGTCCTAAGGGCCCACAAAGCGTCATTTACCTTTATTGCCCAGTTTTTGCGATTCATTCCTATAGTTCTTTCTAAAATCTTTTTTATTCCTTGATTTGAGACTTCTACTTGCCAACTGGACTGAGGATGATATGGTATTACCAAAAGGTGGTGAACTCCATATCGTGCTAAGACTTTATCCATTAGAGTGTTACAGAAGTGAGTACCTCTGTCGCTAATTAGGGCTTTTGGAGTACCGAATCGTGAGAACAACCTTTTTAGTAATCGTACAACTACTCGAGCATCGTAGTTGGAAGAGCTTGTGCTTCCACCCATTAGATACGTAGTCGACTGCTACAAGGATGTACTTGTTCCCAAAGGAGTTAGGAAATGGGCCCATGAAATCTATTCCCCATACAACAAAGACTTCACAAATTTGAATGCCTTGCTGAGCCATCTCATTTTTGGCTGAGATGTTTCCAGCTCTTTGACAGGCATCACATGCTTGGATCAAAGCATGTGTGTCTTTGTATATGGTGGCCAGAAAAATCCTGCATCAAACACCTTTTTGATCGTAGTGGCGGTACCGTGGTGTCTACCAGTAGGTCCTTCATGGCAGTGTTTGAGAATATCTAAGGCTTCCTTTCCTATTACACACCTACGAACAACCTGATCGGAACCTATCCTAAACAAGTAAGGATCTTCCTAGAAGTAGAACTTAAGTTCGGAAAAGAATTTCTTCCATTGTTGATGAGTAAGCCCATTTCTTAGGATTCTACAAGCTAGATAGTTTGCGAAGTCGGCAAACCAAGGACTTTCGTCTTTCTCCTGTATGACTGCTTGGATATGCATGAGAACTTCATGTGGAAAATTATCATTGATAATTTCCTTGTGATGTTCTTTTGAAGCTGGGCATTCTAAGCGTGAGAGATGGTATGTGGCTACATTCTCAGCTCATTTCTTATCTTTAACTTCAATGTCAAATTCTTGGAGTAGTAGGATCCATTGGATAAGTCTGGTTTTGACATCATGGTCGGTGTAAACTATGGTTTTGGAAAGAACTAGGTAGGATCTAAATTTTTCAAAGGCAAAAACTACTGCTAGTAATTCTTTTTCTGTTGTGGTGTAACTTTCTTGTGCATCGTTAAGAGTTTTACTGGCATAGTAAATTGGGTGAAAATGTTTTTCTTTGCGTTATCCGAGTACGACTCTAACTGCAAAGTCACTTGCATCGCACATGATCTCGAATGGAAGGATCCAATCGGGTGTGGTAATGATTGGCGCGTTGACAAGTTTTTCTTTCAATACGTTGAATGATTCGACACATTCTTCAGAGAAGACGGAGGGTGCGTCTTTTTCCATAAGTTTGGTCATAGGCCTAGCAATTTTGGATAAGTCTTTTATGAGACGACGGAAAATCCTGTGTGGCCTAGAAAACTTCTAATGGCTTTTACTAAGGCTGGGTGCAGAAGTTTAGAGATAGTTTCTATTTTTTCTTTATCAACTTCTAATCCTTTTTCAGAAATCTTGTGACCGAGAATGATGCCTTCTTTAACCATAAAGTGACACTTTTCCCAGTTAAGCACTAGATTTACTTCCTCACACCTAGCTAACATTTTTTCAAGGTTTTTTAAGCAATGATCGAAGGAGTTTCCAAAGACTGAGAAGTCGTCCATGAATACTTCCATAGAGTGTTCGATCATTTCGTGAAAGATGGTCACCATGCAACGTTGGAAGGTGGTTGGAGCATTCCATTGTCCAAATGGCATTCTTCGGTAGGCGAAGGTTCCGTATGGACATGTAAAAGTGGTTTTCTCCTGATCTTCAGGAGCGATGGGAATTTGAAAATAATCAGAAAATCCATCAAGAAAACAGTAGAAGATTTTTCCAGATAAACGTTCAAGCATTTGGTCGATGAAAGGAAGTGGAAAATGATCTTTTCTTGTGGCTTCATTAAGCTTCCGGTAGGCGATGCAAACTTGCCAGCCTGTGATGGTTCTCATTGGTATTAGTTCATATTTTTCGTTCATTACAACTATCATTTGATGTGCTAAAAACAGTCAATAAATATTAATTAAATTAAACAAGTAATAAAAACAAGACCTAAGACTCAACTAAACAAAACACCGGCTAGTGAACCGGTCAATTGTACTAAGCTAAGTAAGTCCGGAATATCGAACCCACAGGACTCTATAAATTACGTTAATTAACTAATTAGACTCGACTTACGACACGACTATTTATTATTAATGTTTTAAGTGGGATTTTAAACTAATATTAAACTAAGAAAACAAATAAGCAAGTAAACGAGAAACAAGCAACCAATCACAAGATCGAAACCAATCAGAGAAGGAATCTACCCAGGTAAGAATCCCATGTATCAACAATCATCAAGCAATGGACAAATAACATGATTATAGAAACTGATTTCTAAACATATTCATCTAACAAACCCTAAGGACCTTTGACTGAATCAAATGAAATCCCAAAGAACAATTATGAGATTATTAAGCAATCAGTAATATTGATTTCCGCAAAGTTATCAAATAGGGTTAATTAATAGTATCTAAAGCAAGCAATCTTATGAAACACAAAACTCTAGATAACTTGATAAACTAACATGACATCATGAACAAGGATCAACGCACTAAGCAAGAAGATTGTCACAATCTATCCTAGAATGCAATTGACCAAGTCACACGAACAACTCCTCACCTCACAGCTATTGGAATTTAGCAAAACATTCAAAACCTTAACCAACTATCAACAAGCTTCTATGATCTAATGGGCCCATTTAATCACAATAATCAAAACACCAAGTAATGATTTAAACATAAACCCTAAATCTAAAGAACACAATCAAAAGATAAAAGATCTATGTGAAGCTATAATTAACAATCATCAAGATAATAAACATTCATATGCATCATGAAAGCAAAATCAAGTCTTTTACTATTAAATCAACAAACCATAATCAAAGCATAAGTCCAAAGCAAGAATCAAGTCTCAAATATGTTCATCAAACCTAGGTAGGCATGAAGTCTAGCCTAGAATCATTATTAAAAACGATCCTAACCAAGTCTAAAAAACAAAAAGGAAAGACATCAAGAATAATGAACAAGGAATGAAAGTTAGAGCGATAAAACCCGTTGCGATTGATCCTCGAACACCCGGATGAAAGCTCTCTTGATCCTCCTTGGTTCCTAGCTTCAAATCACCTTCAAACCTTTGGTTTTTAACTCAAATTCGGCTGCCCAAAGTTGTTAAATCGGATTGGTTATAAATATGTATATATAGAACGCATAATGGGCTTGGACTTGCAAAAACGAGTGACCAGAAAGGCCTAGGTGCCCGCGACGGCAAACTTCCTTTTGCCTAGGCGCCTCGCGGCGCCCCTTGGGGGTGAATTTTCGTTTTTTGCAATTATTTCTTGTTTATTCATGTTAGGCCCTTTCTTGAACTCTATGTAACGATGAAAAACTTCTAGAACTTCTCTTCCTTGACTCCAAAGCCACCATCTAAATGAAAACAAATCGAAACTCTAAGTGAACTAATCATGTAGTCATTGACGAGTAAAACGAACATAAATTTCGCATGAAATGATAGAAAGAATTCCAAATTATAAGAAAGCCTAGAGTTGCCACAACTGCGGAATTTGCTCCTTGCAAATTTTTATTTGTTCGAGTATGCAAATAAATTACGAATACCTTTGATAGTTAGAATAGATTCGGAGACCCGGCCGACTTATCCGTTTTAAATTTAAAAGATTTCGATAAGTACTTTTCCTGTTCCGGTCATGGAATAGATGAAATAAATAAAAAAATGGATTTTTGTTCAAGAATGAAATCTTGTTGGAACCTCGCTAATTGATCTTTACGGTGCTTACTCTATCAATTAGATACTTTACCCATAGACTAAAATAGCTAGGCATATCTATTTCTTCATATTTCTAAGTTTAACATGCAAGACATCAAAAGAGTTAAAACACGATAAATATATAAAACTTGACTCAAAACCTTAAATTAATAAAAGATAAACGAAATACGAACTAAACTGAACTCAAAACATTAAAGAAACACAACTTTACACGGGATTCGAGATTTATAAATAGATGTATATCAAATATCCCCACACTTACTCTTTTTTCGTCCCTGAAAAAGTCTTATGCGGCTGGATCAGAATCGGAAAATTACAGTCTAACAAACATATAGGTTAAATTTTAAAGCTTAGAAAAACGCAAAAACCGCGATCACCGATATTGCTGTCCACTTAAACCCATGCCTTAATCTTTACCGGGACAAATAATATCCGACAATTTTTTACTCAGTGGTTTACACAATTAAGACCCGCTTATTTTTAGCTTTTACCGGACTAGACCACCCCAACTTGACTTAAACCTCAAAATTAGCAGATTTAAAACTTTTATTTCTCTATTTTTTTTATGAATAGTTAAGACGATCAAGGGTATTGTTTATCCACCTAAGCTTAAGCATCAAAGACTACCAAGCTGCCATTAGATATGATTAAGGTTCAATTAATTAATAGCTAGTGTTCCCCACAACATGACATACCCCCGTTATCAAGCAATACACCGAACCATTACCATAGGTGAGTCTGCAAAATTTCATTTGTAGGGCTTACATGTGGCGTGTCCCTTGTGGTCCGTTTCTTAATGGTGATGAGACGCGAGCAAGGGGACCCCACATGGCTAACATCGTGGATTATCAAGTTTGTAATGCATTTGTACTTTTGTACTCTTTTTAATCATGGTTAAAGACTTGGCAGATAACTGCGGGTTTGCTCTTTTTAGCTTTATTTTAAATATTCACAACCCCATTTGGAATTGTGAATACCCAGATGAATAATCGGCATACAGACCCATGGTCTCCGGACCCGGAGCATCCCATCAATACAAGAATTAAGGTTATAAAACCATACGCCAATGAGGTGTAAAACACTAAAACTAGCAGTTTAAGATTTATATCATAGGCTACACGGCATACTCTGACGTTAAACCTACTCAAGCATCATATGATAACGTATTCAGATTTTTTTTTTTAACTTTTCAAACTTATTGATATTCCCATTTTTTCATACCAAGAATTGAGGCTTGAGTATGGCTTATCTTTCATTACTTATTTTCTACGGACAAAACGCTTTACCCACAAGAGATTTCCGACCCATTTTATCAAATTGCCCTTTCATTCTCAAGGCTGAGCCTACCGACACATCCCAAGTTAAGTGCGCTTTCTTTTATTTATTTCATATTATTAGTAGTTTGAAAAACCAATATCCGATAAATATCATCATCTCCCACTTTAACGCAAAAAAACTAGATTCAAGGGACATTTTTAAACAGTTTTTCAATTTTTTTTTCTTTTTTTTTATTTTTAATTTAAAGCAAAATTAAACTACGACTCAAATATCCTATCCCCACACTTAAATTATGCATTGTCCTCAATGCAAGGATAAGGACGACTCAAAATAAAAATAAAATTAAAAATAAAGTCGGACTACAAAAAACTAAAAACCTAAAAATAAAAAAAAACAAAACAAAATAAAAAGTTAACAAGCTAGATAATGGAAAAGACTTAGCTGGTAATATACGAACGAAACATGATGCCAAAATCTTCTTCCATGAATTGCCCTCCAACTACGAACGTGCTCAGCAAATAGTAACTCCTTTTTTCACGAACGTAAGCGGCAAAACAAAACAAATATATTTAATTATGTATCTTATCATGATGATAGATATTAAGCATTCAAAGTATTTCACATCAACCCACAAATATAACATGATTGATTAGCAGAAAATAATAAACATAAAAAGTTTACGGCTCGGCTTCTCCATCCCCACACTTATCTTTTTCAATAAATTCTTTCTTGGGGACCATCTCTCTAGCTCATAATATCTTCAAACTAGCAAAACTCAAAAACACAAGACAAAGTCGAACTACAAAAACTACGTTAGCGACTCGATGACTCGTACAAGACTCGGACAACTAGACTTAAAAACATGACTCGAAAAAACAAACTAAACATACGGAATCACACCCAAATGATAAAACAAGGAATTGGTGAAAAATTGTGAAATAATGGAAAAATAAAAAAAAATCGGAATATTGGTGAAGGAGGGCCGCTGCGCCGCGCCTAGACCCCTTCGCTGGCCGCCTAGGCAGTGCTGGGCAATTTTTTTTTTTTGTGTTTCATCTCCGCGCGCGCCAAGGCCAAAAAATATCCCCGTCGCGCGCGCGACGGGGTTTCTTGACAGAAAGTTTAAGTTTTGGTGCCTCTTTTTGCCTTAGAAAAATTTTAGAAAATTACCAACTCTTTCCTACGCTCATTTTATGTTATTTCAACGTGTAAAACTTTACCTGGCACCTCTTGAATTCTCGTAAATTCCTCTCTCCATGATGGTGATGATTCCTTGGAACGACTCGACGATGCAAACAAAAAACTAAGAAAATTATACAAACTCTACACTTGAGTTTTCACTCAAGAACCCATATTATGCAAATCACGTGGCGGACTGAGTGGAGCTTCCTCCACCTCGGTAAAACTCTAATGCTCTCAAAGATACCGAATCACGATTCGACCATTCATCAATCTTGGTCTTCTTCTTTCTAACTCCACGAACCCTTTCAATCTTACGCTTTCCACCACCTCGGTCTCCAACACACTTCACCATTTCTCGAGAACTCGAAACCTCTCGCTCCTTCCCCACACCTAAACTAACAGAACGGGAACAATCAAGACTAGGATCCATGCCCGAGATAAATGATTCTATCGAGTAAACTAGGTGACATGGATTAATGAGACCGTCTTGACCACTCGGATGTCTCATGGACTTCGCCAAATAGGTGGCACTATCATCACCGGCTCTAAGAGTTATCTTACCATCAAACACATCAATGAACGCCCTAGCGGTACGTAAGAATGGACGACCCAAAATATTAGGAACTCTATCATCGGCCTCCATATCTAAAACAAAAAAATCTGCGGGAAAAACCAAATTATCTACCTTAACGAGCAAATTCTCCTCGACACCCCTCGGATACTTAACGGAACGATCGGCTAAAGACAACGTCATACGAGTAGGGGTGAGCTCTCCTAGGTCTAGCTTTTCATACAAAGAATATGGCATGAGGTTTATGCTAGCTCCAAGATCGGCCAATGCTTGACATGTCGTGTCACTTCCGAAAAGACATGGAATGGTAAAAACGCCGGGGTCAGGTAATTTTTCTGGTACTTTATTAAGAACTACTGTAGAACACTCTCCATTCAACGGTACAGTCGACAACTCCTCCAACTTATCCTTCCTTTTAAGAAGATCTTTCAAAAATTTGGCGTACTTAGGCATATGTTGGAGGACTTCAATGAACGGAAGGTTTACATTCAATTGGCTAAATGTATTAAGAAAATGCCCGTAATCTTTCGTATATTGTTGATTCTTCAGACGAGCGGGATACGGGACATAGGCAGGGTTAATGATGTGTGTTGGTGGCAGAACTCCAACCGTCCTCTTCTCGGTGTTTTTCTCAACTTGCGGCTCCATAATTGGTGTTGTACTTTGTGACTTACCCGGAGCCTCCATATCTATCTCCTCATCCACCAACCCGTCATCCCCATCTTTCTCAATCTCTCTACTAACTACTTCCGGACCGAAAACCCTACCACTACGAGTGGAGATGGCCTTCAATTGAGCAGCCGGATTAGTTTGAGGGATACCCGAAAACTGACCTGGGGGCCTTTCTTCTAAACGACGAGCAATATCACCAACATTCCTTTGAATATCAAGAATAGAATATTGTTGATTCTTGAAGAGAAAATCGTGATCGGCTAACTTTTTCTGTGTAACTTGATCTCTCTCCAAGATTAGCTTCATCATCTCTTCCAAATGCCCAAGTCCACCGTTCGAATCCTGCATATTATTTTGAATATTAGTACCATCGGTGTTATTATTATTAAAATACTGACCTTGTCCTTGATTATAAGAGTTTTGAAATCCGGGTGGTGCACCCGACGGACGACAGTTAGCATTATTCTCATTCAGGTTCTTGTAAGTGTTCCAATTCTGACTGTTGTTGTGGTATTTGTTAGGAAACCTATTCTGACCAGCAACAAAGTCGACATGTTGATTCATCACCGGGCACTCCAACGTATTATGTCCACCTCTAAAAAACTCACACCTGTCCACCTCTGCCTTAAGTTCCTTAACCTCTCGGGTTAGTGATTCCAAAGCAGCAGCCACACTAGTATCCAGATTAACCTGGTGTACACCTCGAGCGGATGAGGGTGTACTGCTAACGGGAGTGAAATTCCCGCGTCGTGGCCCTTTGGCGAGGTTCGATTGAGCGAAGCTCTCAAACATCTCGTTACATTCGGCGACATTCTTCCTAGCCAGTAGACTTCCTCCCGCGGCCGTGTCAAACCGAACTTGGGTTTCGTAGTTCAACCCATTGTAAAATTTCTCCACGAGAGCCCATGGTGTGAGACCATTCTGTGAGCATCGAGACAGCAAGTTCTGAAAACGCTCCCAAGAATGACAATATTGCTCACCCGGCTCCATGTGAAACGAGTGAATCTGATCGCGAAGAACAACCGCTTTAGCCGGTGAGAAGTATCTTTTGATAAATGCAGAACGTAGTGCTTCCCAAGTGGTGAACGTGCCAGGTGGCTGCGTGTCAAGCCAAGTAGCTTTACCTGTAAGTGAAAAAGGAAAAAGATGTAAGAAAATAGCATCTTCAGTAGCACCTTGCAAATTAAAAGTTTTAAGAACGTGATAAAGTCGGTTAATATGAGCCGGTGCATCCTCTTCATCGTTCCCATGAAACTGATAAGTTTGAACGATGTTGTTCATGACGTATGACGGAATCTGCCACGAGTAAGGGTTGTCGATCTCGGGAACGACGATGCATGATTGGTTTCCGGTTAAGCCATCGAAGTCTTGAGTAGCAATTGTTCTGTCGTTGGCCATTTGAACGTCTGGCTGACTTCTCGGGCTTTCTGGTGGTGAAATTTGTGGTGACGATTTTTGTGACGAACTAGCCTCGGTCTTCAACGGGGACAAATTCAGATTATCCAACGGCGGTCCTTGCGAACGAAGATGTGGCATAAACCTGAAAATACGCAAAAGACCAAGTGAGTAGACTCGAATACTTAAAAATAAACTAAAATAAACTTAAAACTTAAATTAGTCTCCTACGACTCAAACTAAAATAAAAAAAATAGCACGAATATAGCAATTAAGTCCAAGTAAAGCTATTAACGCAATCGCCAAGAGTCCCCGGCAACGGCGCCAAAAACTTGATGTGCTAAAAACAGTCAATAAATATTAACTAAATTAAACAAGTAATAAAAACAAGACCTAAGACTCAACTAAACAAAACACTGGCAAGTGAACCGGTCAATTGTACTTAGCTAAGTAAGTCCGGAATATCGAACCCACGGGACTCTATAAATTACGTTAATTAACTAATTAGACTCGACTTACAACACGACTATTTATTATTAATGTTTTAAGGGGGATTTTAAACTAATATTAAACTAAGAAAACAAATAAGCAAGTAAACGAGAATCAAGCAACCAATCACGAGATCGAACCCAATCAGAGAAGGAATCTACCTAGGTAAGAATCCCATGTATCAAAAATCATCAAGAAATGGACAAATAACATGATTATGGAAACTGATTTCTAAACATATTCATCTAACAAACCCTAAGGACCTTTGACTGAATCAAATGAAATCCCAAAGAACAATTATTAGATTATTAAGCAATCAGTAATATTGATTTCCGCAAAGTTATCAAATAGGGTTCATTAATAGTATCTAAAGCAAGCTATCTTACGAAACACAATACTCTAGATAACTTGATAAACTAACATGACATCATGAACAAGGATCAACGCACTAAGAAAGAATATTGTCACAATCTATCCTAGCATGCAATTGACCAAGACACACGAACAACTCCTCACCTCACATCTATTGGAATTTAGCAAAACATTCAAAACCTTAACCAACTATCAACAAGCTTCTATGATCTAATGGGCCCATTTAATCACAATAATCAAAACACCAAGTAATGATTTAAACATAAACCCTAAATCTAAATAACACAATCAAAAGATAAAAGATCTATGTGAAGCTATAATTAACAATCAATCAAGATAAAAAACATTCATATGCATCATGAAAGCAAAATCAAGTCTTTTACTATTAAATCAACAAACCATAATCAAAGCATAAGTCCAAAGCAAGAATCAAGTCTCAAACATGTTCATCAAACCTAGGTAGACATGAAGTCTAGCCTAGAATCATTATTAAAAACAATCCTAAACAAGTTTTAAAAACAAAAAGGAAAGACATCAAGAATAATGAACAAGGAACGAAAGTTAGAGCGATAAAACCATTTTCGATTGATCCTCGAACTCCCGGATGAAAGCTCTCTTGATCCTCCTTGGTTCCTAGCTTCAAATCACCTTCAAACCCTTGGTTTTTAACTCAAAATCGGCTGCCCAAAGTTGTTGAATAGGATTGGTTATAAATATGTATATATAGAACGCATAATGGGCTTGGACTTGCAAAAACGAGTGACCAGAAAGGCCTTGGCGCCCGCGATGGCAAACTGCTTTTTGCCTAGGCGCGGCGCGGCGCCCCCTCGGGGTGAATTTTCGTTTTTGCAATTATTTCTTGTTTATTCATGTTAGGACCCTTTCTTGAACTCTAAGTAACGATGAAAAACTTCTAGAACTTCTTTTCCATGACTCCAAAGCCACCATCTACATGAAAACAAATCGAAACGCTAAGTGAACTAATCATGTAGTCATTGACGAGTAAAACGAACATAAACTTCGCATGAAATAATAGAAAGAATTAAGTTTAACATGCAAGACATCAAAAGAGTTAAAACACGATAAATATATAAAACTTGACTCAAAACCTTAAATTAATAAAAGATAAAAGAAATACGAACTAAACCTAACTCAAAACATTAAAGAAACACAACTTTACACGGGATTCGAGATGTATAAATAGATGTATGTCATCATTCCTCCCTTCTTGGGTACTACTTGAACGGGATTAACCCAAGGTGAATCTGAGATTGTGTAGATTAATCCGGCATCAAGGAGTTTGATTACTTCTTTCTTCAACACATCTTGCATGTTGGGATTGAGACGTCTTTGATGTTGGACCACGGGTTTGTATTCTTCCTTCATGAGGATTTTGTGAGTACAAAACGAAGGACTGATGCCATGATCTTCCATGTGATAGCCTTCTTATGGTTTTTAAGAACCTGAAGAAGTTCGTCTTTCTCTTCTTTAGAAAGGTGAGATGAAATAATTACTGTGAGTTGAGAGTCACCTTCTAGAAACGCGTATTCGAGATGGCTTGGAAGTTCTTTTAACTCTAAGACTGGTGGTTCTTCGATTGATGGTTTTAATTTTTCATTACAGTCGATAGTCTCACATACTACTTACGATGCTTCGTGGTAGTCATCATTGAGATTTTCGTTCTCTAAAATGGGTATGGTGATGGTTTTGCCTAAGACTTGCGTTTCTAGTGGGTTAGTGATGGAGGAATCTCGCATATAGCAACTCACGATGGAATCTATGATGTCAACACAATATAACGTGTCATCGTGATGTTGCGGATATTGCATATATTTCCCTATGTAAAAAGTGATTGCCTCGTCATTGACCCTGAGAGTGAGTTTTCCGGTGCAGACGTCAATAATAGCCTTTGCAGTGGCTAAAAAGGGTCTTCCTAAAATAAGAGGTACACTTTTGTATTCCTCCATGTCTAGAATTACAAAATCTATTGGGAAAACAAACTTGTCAATTTTGACGAGCATGTTTTCAACAATGCCCCGAGGATATTTAACAGATCGGTCAGCTAACTAAATGCTCATGCGGGTGGGCTTTGGTTCTCCTGTCCCTAGTTTTGCAAAGACCGCATAGGGCATTAAACTAATACTAGCTCCTAGGTCAGCTAGGGCATTGCTAACAGACAAATTTTCAATGAGACAAGGGATAGTAAAGCTCCCTGGATCGGTCATTTTTGTTGGCAACTTGCTTTGGAGGACTGATGAACATTCTTCACTCAGGGTGACATGCGAGAGTTCCTCCAACTTCCTCTTGTTTGTCAGTACTTCTTTGAGAAACTTGGCATATTTCGTCATTTGGGCGATGGCTTCGATGAAAGGGATGTTGATGTGGAGTTGTTTGAGGAGTTCTGAAAACTTCCCGTACTAAGCTTCAAATCTCTCCTGCTTCAGCCATCCAGGTATGGAATAGGTGAAGTATAAGTTCGGACTGGCTCCTTGGGTTGTACGGTGCCCGTTGGGATCAGTCTTTCCTGCGTTTTACCATGGGATTCCTTTTCCATAACTGGTTCTGAAGTTGGTGAGGCAACAGTGGTTGTACCGCTTCTGAGTGTAACAGTGTTATCGGTCGCATTCGGGTTGGTGATTGTGTTGCTTGGAAGAGCGCCAAGTGGTCTTTCGGATAATTGTCGGATAATTTGTCCGATTTGAGTTTCTAGATTATGTAATGATGCTTGTTGAATTTTTAGGTCAGCTTCATGTTTTAATAATACTCCGCTGATATCAACAACTCTTGAGTCTGCCTTCTTCTCTGCTTCATTTGTTTTGGTCATGATTTGGATTAACATTTCTTTGATTTTTGAGGAGCTTGGGTTTTGATGGCTACTGGAACTTTGATCTTGAAATTGGGGGTTTGGTTGGAAGGGTTGATTCATCGGTCTTTTCTCGAATCCGAGTAGGGGTTGAGTGTTACCTCCGTCTTTCCAGCTGAAATTCGGGTGGTTTCTCCATCCTGGATTATAGTTATTGTTGAAAGCGTTGTTCTGTCGAGCGATGAAATCGACTTCTTCCATGGCCATGATGACTTGTTTACAGTCACTTGTCTTATGACTTCCTGCACAAGTGTCACATGTGAGTCTGGTTTTTGATAGTTCGGCTTGAAGTTGCTCGAATTTTTTAGATAGGGCTTCAAGCTGTTCGGTGACAAGAGTGTTGGAGTCAACGTGGTGTATTCCTTTATGGGTTGGTGTAGATCTTTGTGGGTTGTAACCAAAACTCTTCTTTGCGGCTTTCTCCAGGACTTCGAATTCTTCGTTAGGTTATTTGGATCCCAGGTCTCCATCGGCGATTTGGTCGATGGCCTGTTTGTTTTGACTGAATTGTGCGTCAAAGAAAGTTTATACTTACAACCATATGCTCAGTCCATGGTGTGGGCATCTTCTTAGAATACTTTTGTATCTTTCCCATGCTGCGTGTAACGAGTCATCATCATCGGTCCAGAATCTGGTAATGCTGGCTCGGTATTTGGCAGTTTTGTCAGGCGGAAAATATTTGAAGAGAAACTGTTCAACCATTTGGTCCCAAGTGGTGATGGAACCAGAGGAAAGAGATTATATCTATTCTAGGGCTTGACCCCTTAGAGAGAAAGGAAAGAGGTTGAGTTTGATTTGATCAAACAGTTTTGTATTTTAAAGGTTTCGCAGATTCGTAGGAATCAAGATATATGAGAAAGAGGGTCTTCGGCGAGGAGACCATGAAATTGAACTGAATTTTCCACCATATGAATGGTGCTTTATTTGATATCAAAGTTTTCGGTGATTTCGGGTGGAGCCACTCCATTGTCGTAGCCTTCGTGAGTTGGCTTGGTATACTGGCTCATGTTCGGCTCGTTGTTCTAGGCCGCCATCATTTCTTCGGATTGATTTTCTCCTGATGTGGTGGCGTCTACTGATTCGTCTTGATTGCTTCGGCGGTTTCTGCAGTCCTTTTACGTGCTCGTCGACGAAAGAGTCGTTCCGGTTCAGAAATTGGAGAAACAAGCTCAAGCTCAAAAGTAGAGGACATACATAGGACTAAATCAAAGTTAAAACTAAAGTGAAAGTTAGTTAAAGTTAAACTAAATGTTAGTAGAAGTTAAACTACGAGTTAGGCTAAGCTATTTTAAAATTAAACTAAGGTCTAAGTGTGACGGGTTTGGTCTTTGATTCTTGCTCTAACTCATCTCGAGTCGGGGTCTTTAGGGATCCGTTGTCTTTTGTGATTTGTTTGTTTTCTGTTCTCGTGTGTACATGGCTACCATAAAAAGAATTCGAAACGTAAATACAGGAGGGCTTGGTCCTAGCTCCACTAACGGTTTAAGGCCATGCCCCTTTAAGCATTTCCATGAGTGTAAGGATGGTAGACCTGGGTCCTCGAGGTTTTTCCGCCTACTTGAGCACTTGCAAAGTACCCATTTCAAAACGGATACTCGGAAGAACCTTTTAAAATATGCTATCTCCAAGGATTTGGACCTTTTTATAGATGTTGGGGAAGCCCTTCGGGCGGGGGATAAATGGTTATGTGGGAGGTGCATGACGTTGCATGCCCTTAGCAGGGGGTGCAAGCATGCTGATGGCGTCTATTCTTTTTCTGTGGATTCTGGAGATGCTGGAGAATTCATCGTTGGGATCCAGAAACCTAATCGTGTGTCTATGGATAGGGACCCAGGTCCGTCTGTAGGAGTGGTTGGGGACGTATCCCTTTTGGAGCGGGTTTTCTCCCTTCCCATTCAAACGGTTAAGAGCATCCCCAAAGTTGTCGTGTGGCGTTTGCTCAGACTTTGGCATGCGCTTTACCCAAGGTAGTGGATTCACCAGACTCGAGTGAGAATTGGGTCAAATTACTATTTTTTCCGTGTTGTACTTTAAGGGTGGTGAAACCTTCCACTAGGCAGGAACGCAGGTCAAGGAATCGAAAGTCTTTGCAATGTAGTAGCATTCAGCAAGCACTTGCGGTGTGGAAAGATGGATCTGGTTTTGCTGACTTGGTTCTTTCTCTCTTTGATAACGTGGGGGGCGCACTTTTTCTAAAAGAGTGGTGGGAGAGGAGGAGGGTTCTGAAAACAGCCTCAATATTAAACAATGTCTCAGGAAAGTCAGGGATGGTCATTTAACAGCCGTAGTCAAGGTATTATGCTCAAGTGGGGTTGCCCCTCTCGGAGATTCAACCATGAAAGCCCTAATTGATAAACACCCAGTGGTGCCGCCTCCGTCCTTGCCTTCTAGCTCTGTCGCCCTGCCTACTCTCTCTGTGGATGGGGACTGTGTGCTTAGATGTATCTGATCATTTCCTAAAGGTACCTCATGCGGGAGAGACGGGATGCGGGCGCAACACTTGTTGGACGCTCTTAGTGGTGAGGGATCAGTGACTTCCATAGGTCTGCTCTCAGCCATCACTGAAGTCGTCAACTTATGGCTAGGGGGTCTGTGCCCCAAGGTGCTCACTGAGTTTATTTGTTCGGCCCCCTTACCCCTTTATTAAAGCCGGATAATGGAATTCAGCCCATTGCTGTGGGGCTATGTGGCGTAGGTTGGTTTCTAAAGTGGCTATGAAGATGGTTGGGAAGGAAATGACTCAGTATTTAGGGGACTTTCAGTTTGGGGTAGGGGCCCCTAATGGGGCAGAGGCGGTGCTTCACAGCGCGAACCGGTTTCTTAACTCCTTTCACGCGGACGGTTCTTTAGCTATGCTTACCGTGGACTTCTCCAACGCCTTCAATATGGTCGACCGCACAGCCCTTCTCCGAGAGGTTCATCATCATTGCACGTCTATCTATCTATGGGTCCAGTTCCTTTATTCCTAGCAGGCTAGGTTGTACGTTGGAGATGAATGTATAGGGGATACTACTGGGGTTCAGTAGGGAGACCCCTTGGGCCCCTCCTCTTTGCCTTAGCATTACACCCTCTTGTTCTCCGGGTACAAAATGACTGTAACCTCTCATTTCATGCTTGGTACTTGGATGATGGGACTATTATTGGTGGTGCCATCGAAGTTGCTAAAGCCCTAGATATTATCAGCTCGGAAGGGCGATCATTGGGGCTTCAACTTAATATTAAGAAAACCGAGGTTTTTTGGCCAGCGTGTAATGGAGTGAAAGTTAAAGATGGGATTTTCCCTAGTGGGATTGGTAGACCAGATAGAGGGGTAAAGCTCCTTGGAGGGTCTGTTAGTCGAGATCCCTACTTTATTAAGGAGTTGGCGAGTCGAAGAGCATCTCGTGCGGTTGATCTTATGAAACTCTTACCTTGCCTTAGGGATCCCCAGATCGAACTCCTCCTACTAAGGTCTTGCATGAGGGTTACTAAGTTTCTTTTTGGGTTACGAACATGCCACCCCCATATGATGGATGATGCGGTATCCTGTTTTGATAAGGGGCTTCGAGAAGCCATCGAAGACATAGTTGTATGTGGAGGCCCATTCTTTGGTGATCGTCAGTGGCGACTTGCATCTTTACCGATGCGCTTGGGGGGTTTAGGCCTTCTTTCGGCTCATGATGTTGGGGTTTACGCTTTTGTAGCGTCGGGGGCTCAGTCTTGGAAGCTACAGAATCACATCTTAAGGAATAGCGGAGTTGTCGACCTGGAATCTGACTAGGTGCAGGCCCTGGAACGCCTAAATAGCGCTCTCCCAGACTTTGACATTGGCGGTTTCTCTAATAAGGACACCGCCCCACCAAATCCTCAAAAAACTTTGGCGAATACCCTTTTTGGCAATATCGCTCAGAGCCTGGGAGAAGTTTTTGGATTGTCCCCCCGATAGAAGGCGGTTATTGAATGCTTACAAGGTCCTCATTCCCAAGATTTTCTGACCGTTATCCCAATTGATGGCTTGGGCCAAAGCATGTCTGCAGTCGAGTATAGGGCCATTCTTAAGTACCGTTTGATGGTCCCAATGTACCCAGAAGATGAAACATGTCCGATCTGCCGTAAGGCTTGCCTGGATAAATTTGGAGAGCATGCGGTCCATTGCAAGGAGATGCCTGGGTTCAAATACCGACATGATTGGGTGCGGGACGTTCTTTGGGACATCTTATGGCGAGCTGGGATATCAGCTAAAAAGGAAGCCCCCGTAAACTTCCTCACAGACCCCACGGAAAGGAGATCCACTCTACGACCGGCAGATTTGCTCGTCTTTGGTTGGGCCGGGGGAAAACACGCTTGTGTTGACCTCACAGGGGTATCTCCTTTAGCTGGTTTGAGGGATAATGGGTTTGTAGCTGGGCAAGCAATGAAAAGGGCTGAAATGAAGAAGGTGGAGAAACATGCTAAAGCCTGCGAAAAGAACCAACATGTTTTTGTCCTTCTTGCTTTTGATACCTTTGGCTCCTTAGCACCGGAAGCTATCCGTTTCCTAACCAGGGTCCAACGAGTTGTGCATGGCAATGTGTCGACTCCAAAGGGGTAGGGGTATGTCTTTAGCAGGTTAGGGTTTGCAATTCAGAAAGGGGTGGCAGCGCAGCTTGTTGCCCGCCTACCTGCTATGTTGATGTAATATCTATGTTTCTATATAATGAGAAAGATTTAATACTTATTTTAAAAAAAAAAGGTCTAAGTTAATTAAGTTTAGGCTAGCCGTAAAATTATATAGTTTAATGGTTAGTAAAAAAATAAAATAAGAGTAAAAGAATTTGTACAATTATAGACCATGATTAAATTAAAACTTGGATCGTGCTTAGAAACGTACCCTGTCCCCGGCAACGGCGCCAAAAACTTGATGCGTGTTGTAAGTGTGGTGAAATATAAAAGTTAAGATGATTTAAGATTTTTCACAAGATCGTGTTTTAAATTTATAAAAGTGATTTCTACGAAGACTAAACACACACAAAAGAGGCAAGTGTACCTATCGTATATGTAGAATAGTACTGGTAAGAACCAAGTATTGATCCGTGGACACAAATGCTTCTAATAATAAATCGTTGTTTTACTTTAATCGGAGGTTTTAATCATTTTAGGGTTAATTTTTGAACTTTTTAAAAAATATAAATACTTATATATAATATATAGGTGACCAAGACGAGAAATTCTAAACAAGTAGTTCAATTATATGAAGGTTAACATCTAAGATCAAGAATCCACTCCATTTTATCATTGATAATTAATATGTAAACATGTAGTAAAATTGCCGTAATAATATATGAAAGATAGCTCCTCATTTCTAAGCGAGAATCTATGACAAAAAAGAAGTAGCATGCGCATTTTAAAGTCGACCCTTTCCTAATGTCATACTACCACGAGAATGTCAATTTAAGTTGGCAAGTAGTTTAATAAAGTAGAAAGATTAGGATTGACTTTGATTTCTCAAATACCAATTCTAACAACTTCGGGTGGTTATAGTTCATCACATAACCTCCCCTTGGTTGATTTAAGCTGGTTATATTTACACATTCCGTTAACATGTGATTTCTTTAACTAGCATGATATCCTAAGCAATTGCATTAGCGATGCCATTTTCGGATTACCAAAACTTAGAGAAATAGATCATAACTTATATCTCATCATTTCTAAGTACAATATAAGGGTCCATGTTTCGATAAGTTATCAAAGTATTTCTATCTTTCAAGAACATGATTCGATCATGAATGATTGTCAATATAATTGACAATCACCAACTTTGAATTGTTGAATTAAGATGGTGAAACATTTCTCATCAAAAGATAATTGCAAGAAAACCATGTACTTTACTCAACTAAACCACATGTTTTATATAATTATCAAGTAAAACAAAGCTTCTTCATAGATTTTAGATGGTAAATGGGGTTTAGCTCATAATGATCATAGTTATGAACATTAGAATGGATGGTGATAACAAACACATGATTTAACTAGAAAAATCTAACCAAATGTGGATGAATCTTCCTTCTTAATGATGATGATGATGGATGATGACGATGATGATTGATGATGATTACCTCCAAGCCTTCAAACTCTTCTACTAGATCTTCAATATGCGTGTTAGTGGGTGTTTTTATAAGTGAAAACCGGATAGAACTCTCTTCAAGGCACACCAAATGAGTGCAACATGAGCCACTATTTATATGCAGTCTGGAGTGAGAAGCACGGCCCCGTGCCTTTATGGGCACGCCCCCGTGCTTTATTATGACATGTGCCAAATTCGTTTTGTCTTTTCTTGTAGATGACCACGGCCCCGTGGGCAAGGGGCACAGACCTGTGCTTTTGTTCCCATTTTTTGTCTTTTCTTGTAGATTTTTGTCTTTTCTGGTGTTCAGAAGCATGGGGCGTGTTTCTTGAGGCATGGGGGCGTGTTTCTTGATTTTCTTGTGTTTTCTTTCGTTTTTCTTCGTCTTTTCGCTTGTTTCTTCGTTTGGGACTTGTTTTCACCTGAAATTGTATTTTATTATGATAAGTAGCCTTCTGTGCTATGTTATTTGATAGAAATTGGAGTTTTTAGAGATTATTTAATGCTAGAAAGATGTATAATTTTATGTACATCAGCTACAAGGGCCTAGTCTTATCCGAAAATAGCCATGGGAACGTTTACGGCGTTTGATAATATCATACTAAGGGTTTACATGTTAAAACATGAAATAAAAGTGGACTAAAGTCCAAACCCGTAGCTTCAGTGCACCAAAGAAACATGCAGCGATCGATTACTTTTAAGTAATCGATTACTTTGACAATCGATCACAATGAAACTCGTTTACAATCTTGGGGTCGATTACACATTATGATCGATTAATTTTTGAGTCGCATACAAAGGACACGCTTACATTAACTTAATTCGCTTACAATAAAGAAATCGATCACATGTAGACTCGCATACAAACCCAAATTCGCTTACACTGACACTCGATCACTTTGATGGGCCCATTACATCAAAGACCCGATCACTTAGTAAATTCGATTACATTGAGTTTCGATTACACTTATCCTTAGTCGCTTACATTGTGAACTCGATTACAAGTGATATTTGCTTTCAGTTTAGTCGCATACAATGAGCTCAATCACAAATTGGGTTCGATTACATACAACTCGATTACAATGATTGTCAGCGATTGCGATGCCTTTAATTGATTATATATTAGATCGATTACAACCCATATTCTCTTACATGGGTACTCGATTACATAGAGGTACTCGCATATAAACTGATCAGGTCGCTCACACGTAACTCGCTTACATTGATCAGTTCGGTTACAATAAGGACAGTTCAATTACACGTCACTTGCATACATGTATGTTGGTTACAAAGACTCGATTACATTACCGTAACTTGAATACAAGATGAGGGTTTACATGTATCATCCGTATCTGAGTACATTGACATACATGCATACGCATGCATGTATACAACCTGATGCACCTAATAGATGATGCACAGTGTAACCGTGAACTATGTAAATAGATATATATACATAGGATAATATGCATTGAAGGATCAAAAATAAAGAAGAGATTACTAAAGAAAGAAATATAAAAGTAAATGAAAAACCCTAAATTCAAATACCTTAGGGTTCAAGAATAAAATATTCTAAGTAAAAGTAATCTAATACAAGGCCATTAGATTATTTATATCAGACTTAGCCATTTTGGCTGAAATACAAATAAGGTGAGTATTGATACGTGAAACTTATATACAGTCAGCAGAGCTCAGATAAAAAGAGGATTAAAGATAAACGGAGAACGTAACCGCATTCAGGTGAGTTTCTAGCCCCATTCCTTGCCATGTTTCCGGGGCTGTGTGCATACTCGATGTGATTAGTTAATACACTTATACTAAGTGATAACTGTATGCCATGTATGATTTATGTGAAAGATATGAATGACTGCTTGTCGGTACGTGAACGCTCTTCGGATATGGCATGTACCGTCAGGTTATAGTTACAGATATGAATGTTATATATAATGTATGAATGATATATGTATGTAATGAATAAATATAAGGGACGGCTAGGTACAGATTGAAGGGACTGAGCCCTAATAATACTCAAGGTAGAAAGGGACCGGACCCTAATAATATTCGAGGCAGAAAAGGAACCGAGCCCTAATAATACTCGAGGAAGAAAGGGACCGGACCCTAATAATATCCGAGGCAGAAAAGGGACCGAGCACTAATAATAGTCGAGGCAGTAGGGCGTAATGTTCTTAAAAACGTATAAGTATGTAAAGTATGAATATATGTAAAGTATGTGAAGAAAGAATCAAGGAAAGAGTTAAAGAAGGAAAGAATGAGAGTATATACTCTTGTATGTACTAAAGAAAGTTAAGGAGGTTAAGTAATTACTAAGAATCTACAGATGTGTATGTATAAGTATGTGAAAGTATTGTATGTTAATTGATTAACTAGAACTCACTCAGCGTAGCTAAATTTTAGTATGCACGCAGATGAGTAGGATGAGGCTGCTCTCTTGACGTGGACATGTGGCACGGGAAGGAAGAGACTGGCATCTCATGGAAGATTGTTATGTTTTATTTTAAATGTTATAAATTTGAAAGACAAAATGTTGTTTAAAGACAAGCTTTGAATTATTATATATTCCGTAAAAGTTTTATTTAACTCTGATATTTAGAACTTTGTTTATGAGTAAATCCATCATCCAAGGGAACCGGTAACGGAGCCTTACAAGTTGGTATCATATCAAATTTTGACAGATTTTAGCATCTACATGCTTAGACTGGAACAGAGAGTGGGATTTAAGTAAGAAATGATAGAAGATGCCAGTTCAAGAATGTCATTGGTCACTCAAGCAAGCTCAATAAAGGTAAAGTGTATGGTTGAATAATGAATTTTAATGTTAGCTTAAATGCTAAAGAAAGGATATGTGAATGTTAGGGATTGGATTGATTGCTTTGATTGATTGACTGTTTGAAAATAGAACCAGCACAAATAGACTCTTAAAGGGAAGTGTATAGGACCCGGAAAGTAACGTGATCAGCTAATCACAGTTGGCCACTGTTATTACCTGTTAGCATTCCTATCCTTATACTAAATAGTTCTTGAGTGATGACGTTTGTGTTTTCCCTTTTAGAATACGATGGCTGGAGCTAGAGAAGTTGTGAGAGTAGGAGGTCGCACTGGGCATCGTGGCATGCCTCGTCTTGACCGACAACCTTTGGTAGAAATAGCTTCCAACACAGGAGATGAAGGAAGCGAACTGGACGGAACCAAGCAACAACGAAGGGTTTCAACTTGACCCCACAATTCAAGCAGCTATTGTTCAAGCTGTAGTCACTGCTGTGAAGAACTTGACTCCTGAAGGGTTAGTTAGAAGCCATGAAAGAACTACTGAAAGGGCGGGAGGAGATGGTAAGAAGGATGAAGAAAGAGAGAGGGACGCATCGAGTGTGTTTAAGTTAGTGAAAGTTGATGATAGGAGGAGGGGCCGAGGTGGGTTCAACTACAAGTCATTTAAAGGTTGTGACCCGTCGAAGCTGACTGGTCTGGGAGACGCAATCGCTACTCTCCGATGGATAACCACTATGGACAAGGTTATCCACATTAGTGAGTGTCGTCCCGACCATGCTGTGGGTTATGCTACCCAATATTTCGGAGATGAAGCAATGTACTGGTGGGAGTCAATTAAGCAGAGGAAAAGCCCAAAGGAAATTAAGGCAATTAAGTGGGAGGATCTGAAGGAGTTGGTTATGAAGATATTTTGTACTGACACCGAGGTTGAGAGGGCGGAGATGAAGTTTCTAAACTTGAAAGCTGGAACGATGACACATCGTGAGTATACCACGGTGTTCAGCCGAATGTCTAGGTTGGTACCCGACATGGTTAACACTGAGGCTAAAAGAATCAAGTGCTATGTGAGGGGATTGCTACAGAAAGTCCGCACGTTGGTCAGGGCAAATAAACCTGCTAAATTTGACTCTGCTGTCGAACTCGCAGAGATGGTTTATGATGACTTGGCTGCGGGTAATGTTGTGGTGATGGATGAGAGAAAGGATAAGAAGTGGGTCAATCATGCTAAATGCCCCGGCACTCAGTTATGGAACCTTAAAGATAAGAAGCCGAAAGTGTGGGAGAAGAAGTTGTGCAAGACTTGTGGCAAGATACACGGTGGCGAGTGTAGATGGGGTTAGCGTTCGGACATTTGTCATAAGTGTGGGAAGAGTCATGCTAGTGAGTGCAAGTTCGGTACGAATGATTGTTACAAGTGCGGGAAGGTGGGGCATTACGCTCCAGATTGTACCGCAAAGTTCGCATGTATAAATGCGGTAAGACGGGTCACTTTGCTAGGGAACGCACCGAGGGTGAAGCTGGAGGAAGTGGGAAGAAAGATGGTGATCAAGCTAGGCCAAGGACCAGAGCTTACATGTTAACCCAGTAACAAGCCAAGCAGATTCCGAATGTTGTCACAGGTACGTTTCTAGTAAACGGTATATCTGCTTCAGTCTTATTTGATTCAGGTGCGAATAAAAGTTTCGTAGCTACACCATTTAGTAATTTAGTTAAAATGAAATGTTGCCGAGTGTCTGACACTTTTATAGTAGAAACCGTTAGTGACACTTCGGTTAAAATAATGAAAATGGTTAAATACTATAAGATAGAGTTAGAGGGACATGAGTTCCCTGTTACCTTGTATGTCATGACCTTAGGAGGGTTTGATGTGGTTTTGGGAATGGATTGGTTGTCTGAATATGAAGCTCAGATTGTGTGTAATCCTATGATAATAAGTTTAAAGTCCTTGGATGGTAGTGTGGTGACGTTTATGGTGATAAGGAAAGTTCTGGGCTTAATGTCATTTCGATGATAAAAGCCGAGGGTTTGTTAAGGTGAGGGTGCGGTGCCTACCTGGCATATATTGTCAACGCTACGGCCGAGACAAAAGAAATGAAAGATGTTCCTATCGTGCGCGACTACCCAGAAGTATTCCCTGAGGATCTTCCGGGATTGCCACCGGAGCGAGAGATAGAATTCCAGATAGATTCTATACCAGGAGCCCAACTCGTCGCAAAAGCGCCTTAGCGTCTAGCCGTCCGAGATGAAAGAACTGATGTCCCAACTGCAAGAACACCTCGACAAGGGTTTTATTAGACCAAGTGTTTCCCCATGGGGCGCACCGGTGTTGTTTGTGAAGAAGAAGGATGGAAGTATGAGAATGTGCATAGACTATCGCGAGTTGAACAAGCTTACGGTAAAGAATAGATATCCTTTGCCAAGGATTGATGATCTGTTTGACCAACTGCAAGGTTCAAGTTGTTTCTCACGAATAGATCTCAGATCAGGCTATCATCACCTGAAGGTGAAAGAGGCAGACATCCCTAAGACATCGTTTCAAACACGGTATGGACACTACGAGTTCCTCGTGATGTCATTAGGTCTAACGAATGCTCCCGCAGCATTTATGGACATGATGAATATGGTGTGTCGGCCGATGTTGGATAAGTCAGTTATCGTCTTCATCGATGATATATTGATTTATTCAAAGAGCGAGTCTGTTCATGCTGAGCATATGAGAGAGATATTGGAGACTCTGATGAAAGAGAAATTGTATGCTAAGTTTTCAAAATGCGCGTTCTGGTTGCGAGAGGTGCAGATCCTAGGTCACGTGATTAATCCTGAATGAAATACCGTGGACCCAGCTAGGATAGAAGCGATAACGGATTGGAAGACTCCACATAATCTGACTGATATAAGAAGCTTCTTAGGGTTAGCTGGCTACTATAGGAGATTCATCGAGGGTTTCGCCAAGATAGCCGCACCGTTGACCGGTATGACCCGAAAGTCGATAGTATTCAGTTGGGGAAAGTTCCAAGAAGAATCTTTTGAGGAACTAAAGAAAAGACTCACGCAAGCTCCAATCCTTGCTTTACCCGATGGTGACGAGGATTTGGTTGTTTGTACTGATGCTTCGCATCGTGGATTAGATTGTGTGTTGATGCAACGAGGAAAAGTGATAGCCTACGCGTCTAGACAGTTGAAAGTCCACGAGAGTACTTATCTGACGCATTATTTAGAGCTAGCGGCAGTAGTGCATGCTCCCAAGATATGGAGGCATTATCTGTATGGTACTAAGTGTACCATTTACACGGATCGTAAAAGTTTGAAGTACTTCTTCGAGCAGAATGAGTTGAATATGAGGCAGAGAAGGTGGTTAGAATTGATGATTATACTGCAAAATTAAGTACTATCCTGGTAAAGCTAATGTGGTTGCCGATGCGCTAAGTCGTAATAATGAGGAAGTCATTGCAACAGTGAAGTCATACCAGTTGATTATGAACTCAAGCCTATTTGAAGAAATTAACAAAGTGTAGTCAGAAGTGCTAGTAAATGAAGGGCTAATAAAGAAAAAAAGGATTTTTGGTCATCAAGATGAGTTAGTAGAAAACACGCATGGTGTGAAGACTAGGTTTAACCGTATGTGGATTCCATATTATGGAGATCTTAGAGATCGAATCTTAGATGAAGCTCATAAGTCAAGATACTCAATTCATCTAGGAACTACAAAGATGTACCAAGATTTGAAAAGAGATTACTGGTGTCCAGGAATGAAAAATGATGTGGTGGATTTTGTTAGTAAGTCCTTAACTTGTTTACAAGTCAAAGCCGAACATCAGAAGCCTTATGGGAAAATGCAATCGCTTGAGATACCTCAATGGAAATGGATACACATCACCATGGATTTCATAACTAAGCTACCTCGTACAGCTAAGCATCATGATACCATCTGGGTGATTGTGGACCGTTTGACCAAGAGTGCTCACTTTCTGCCTATACGAGAGGCTATCTCGTCAGAAACGTTAGCAAGCTTGTTCATATAAGAGGTTGTGACTAAGCATGGAGTACCGTTATCGATCGTGTCTGATAGAGATACTCGGTTTACTTTGAGGTTTTGGAAGAAGTTCCATGAAGCTATGGGAACGAGATTGAACATCAGTACGACGTATCATCCTCTAACAGATGGACAGTCTGAAAGGATGATCCAAACCCTTGAGGATATGCTACGTGCTTGTGTTTTAGATTTTGGAGGAAGTTGGGATGATCATCTGCATCTGGCAGAGTTCTCCTACAACAACAGTTACCATTCAAGTATTGGTATGCCACCGTTAGAAATTCTTAATGGTAGACGATGTAGAACCCCGGTTTGTTGGGAAGAGATTGGTCAAAAGGAAATGGGAAGTTTATGTCACACCCCAACCTACGGCGGAAATGCCGGGGCATGAAATGATTGTCACAGCTCTCAAGGTTACTATCATGCAACATTATAAGTTTCAATATCTTTTTAATAATTTCAAATAAAACAATTACAGTTAAGTACATCAAGTATAACGAAATTACAACATTGATTAATTAAGTTTGTATCCTAAAAAACATATCTACGTGATCTTCATATTGCTAAACAACCAAGCTGATAACCTGCAAATGCGTATAAAATATATTTTTGTCAACAACACATGTTGAGTGAGTAAAACACATTTTAAGACTCAACAGTAATAGTATATATAATATATAAAGAAAGATGCAAACTGTTCATGTAAGATAAACAGTTAAATCATAGCACATACACAAACAATCTAACATAAAGAAATGGCTAAACCGTTGCCATGCGAATGGGCATTGGTTACCAAGAATGAGGTGTCGGTGAAACCATTGTCAATGCGTCGGACGCCGGCCACTACGACGGTCGTATGATCATACTAGACTGAGAATATGTTGGACCTCACGAATGCGGTTCAAATAAAGCAAGTAAGCAAATAGCAAGTTAGGCATAAACTGATATACACACAAGTATTAAACAGTTGCAATTTTGAATAGTAGATAATAGATAAATATGATACGATACGCTTAAGTGATTACTCACCTGATCGGATGAACACGAATAAAATGATGACGTGAGAATGTTGAACCCTTCGGGATACACCGACAAGGATTCCTAGTTAAATAGGATAAATAAATGATTTAAAATAATTTAATATAATGAGTTATCAACAAATGAGACAGTGCGCATAATAGATTTGAGAATTCGATGCTATTTGGGTTATGTTGTGATTAGAATGGTTATTGATTAGATGATTGATTAGTTCAGTAATTGTTATTATGAAAACAATATTAGTCATTATTTAAATTAAAAGAATTGTTTGCTTATCATATAATCTATGTTATGAATAATTAATTTAAATAAATATGAGTTACGATATATTATAATAATAAACGTATAAAAACATTTAATTATAATAAGTTTGATACATTAGAATCTTTAACGAACCCAACACTTAAAATGTAACATGTACTATCTTAAATAAGCTAATACTAACGTTAAAATATATATTTATAATACAATATGTATCTTGGGATATTTAACAAAAAAATCAAATTTTTATAAATATTATTAGTACGTTTTAAACACAATTGTTATAAATTTTAAAGAATGACACATGTATATATAACATTAATAAAAGCAAATTTATAAAGACGTTTGACGACTAGAAAACACCAATAACGGTGTCAGGTTTTAATAACGTTACGTTAATTTAATATTATAAAAAATACTAATAACACATACATGTATATATATACACACACACATATATGTATATGTAAACGAAAGCTTTTATGAGTTTTGACAAGAAACACAAAGTCCAAGATGTCGGTTTGACTAAATTAATATTTATTTTTATATCTAATATAATATTTATTATAAGTTAATTAAACCATAAAACAATAATTAAGAAAACAAAAATATAAAGCCGCGTCCAGGGGGCTCGAACTCGCGGCTCAAATACTGAACACACATATCAAACCAACTGAACCAAACTGACAATTGGTTAAAGATTGAAAACTAATTAATATATACAAAACAGCTTTTATCCCCAAATAGTTATAAACCCATGATTCTGAAATTGGCCAATATACGTTGTTTTAATTCAATTGATGATAGGATTTTGAAGTGCAGATTACGACGAACATGATGGATGTAAGAATTACCTTAACCAGTTGTTAATCGATGGTTCACTCGCTCGATAAATGGCCGGCATGAACAAAGCCCAGAACGACGATACAGTAGACTCATAATATAATTAAGTATGGGGGTATTGACGGAGATGATTACGAGATTATAACTGCAAGGTTAATTGCATTATGGTGGCGGTTTACATGTATTTTGATGAACGGGTTTGGCCGCTAGGTAATATAATAAATTCGTGATATAACATATTCGTTTTTCCAAATTAAATGCGTCGGTGAACCGATTATAGCGTGATTAACGTGACGTGATCTATGATCCAATTACCAACTATACAACGAAAATTGCGCTCCACGAAACATAAACGGGTCACGGAATAGGGATACACGGGTTTGGATGATGGGTTTGGATATTAATTGGCAAAACTTGCACTTTAGTCCCTGAACTTTAATGTTGGGACATATAGGGATTAGAGTAAGGTTGAGGGTGTATTTTGTAATTTATATATATATAAAATATAATTAGTTGATTATTTTAAATGATTAAATTACCCGAGGATGAAAACAGGTCGGGTATTATACATTGATAAAGTAAACGAAAACCCGAGTTGTTACAGTTTAGAAGTGGTTCAAGAAACATCTTCAAAGTTCGATCAGATTATGGCAAGATGAAGGTTGCTCAAGACAGACAGAAGTCGTATGCTGATAAGCGTTGACGACCGATCGAGTTTAACGTTGGTGACAATGTGATGCTCAAAGTCTCGCCTTGGAAAGGAATTATCCGTTTTAGGAAAAGGGAAAAGTTGAGTCCAATGTACATTGGACCGTTTAAGATTACAGATCGTGTGGGTGAAGTAGCTTACAAGCTGGATTTACCCGATGAGTTAGAAGGAATTCATTCAACCTTCCATGTTTCTCATACGAGGAAATGTCTAGCCGATGACACATATCACGTGCCATTAATGGACATTGAGGTCGATGAACGATTAAACTACATTGAGCAACCGATAGAGATTGTTGATCGCAAGGAGAAGCAACTTCGTCACAAGGTTACCTTTGGTGAAAGTGATATGGGAGCATCACAAGGGATCAGATGCTACTTGGGAAGCTGAGGATGAGATGCACAAGTTTTACCCTAATCTGTTTAAGTAATAGTTAGGTTTCGGGGACGAAACCTCTTAAAGGAGGGAAGACTTGTAACATCCTAGATTTATAATATTAAATAAAAGAAAGTTATGTTTAGCTATTGTGTGTAAATATTTAATTAATATTAAATAAAAGAAAGGAGTATGGATATGGATAATTAAAGATGGAATAAAGGATGGGATGGGCCTTAGGTCCATTGTCTTAAGAGGGTATAAATATTCCCTTAAACCTTCCTAAAACCCTAGATCCTCATTTCCATCTTTCCATAATCTCTACACACCCAAAACACACATATATTACCATATTCGGCTGTGGGAAGAAGGAGAGAATTCAAGACCAAAATCAAGCCAAATATTAATAGATCTTTGATATACAAGATAACCAAGTTAAACTGTGACCTAAAAACATTTAAAGATACGTTCTTGATCTTTAAAGTTTACGTTTTTATGAACGGTTGGCCATGAAACTTAAACCTAGAGTAGATCGGGTATAAACGAACCATAAAGTAGCAAACTTGATGTTAAAATGGACTTAATGAACCTATGATTAAGGACGGCTCGTTTAAGTAAACCCTAGATCTAGTTTGGACGTTTTAAGAATAAAGGTCCAAACTTTACGGCTACACGGGACTCGTCTTATCCGAAAATAGCCATGGGAACGTTTACGGCTTTGGATAATATCATACTAAGGGTTTACATGTTAAAACATGAAATAATAGTGTACTTAAAGTGCAAATCCGTAGTTTCAGCGCACCAAAGAAACATGCAGCGATCGATTACTTTTAAGTAATCGATTTCTTTGACAATCGATCACAATGAAACTCGTTTACAAGCTTGGGATCTATTACACATTATGATCGATTAGTTTTTGAGTCGCATACAAAGGACTCGCTTACATTAACTTGATCCGCTTACAATAAAGAAATCGATCACAAGTAGACTCGCATACAAACCCAAATTCGCTTACACTGGCACACGATCACTTTGATGGGCCGATTACATCAAAGACCATCACTTAGTAAAGCCGATTACATTGTGTTTCGATTACACTTATCCTTAGTCGCTTACATTGTGAACTCGATTACAAGTGATGTTTTCTTTCAGTTCAGTCACTTACAATGAGCTCGATCACAAATTGGGTTCGATTACATACAACTCGATTACAATGATTGTAAGTGATTGCGCTGCCTATAATCGATTATATATTAGATCGATTACAACCCATATTCGCTTACATGGGTACTTGATTACATAGAGGTACTCGCATACAACTGATCTGGTCGCTCACACGTAACTCGCTTACATTGACCAGTTTGCTTATAATAAGGACAGTTCAATTACACGTCACTCGCATACATGTCTATTGGTTACAAAGACTCGATTACATTACCGTAACTTGAATACAAGATGAGGGTTTACATGTATCATACGTATCTGAGTACATTGACATACATGAAACACATACATGCATATGCATGCATGTATACACCCTCATGCACGTAATAGATGATGCACATTGTAACAGTGAACTATGTAAATAGATATACATACATAGGATAGTATGCATTGACGGATCAAAAAGAAAGAAGAGATTACTACAGAAAGAAATATAAAAGTAAATGAAAACCCTAAATTCAAATACCTTAGGGTTCAAGAATAAAATATTCTAAGTAAAAGTAATCTATCTAATACAAGGTTATTAGATTAGATCAGACTTAGCCATTTTGGCTGAAATACAAATAGGGTGAGTATTGATACGTGTAACTTATATACAGTCAGTAGAGCTCAGTTAAGAAGAGGATTAACGATAAACGGAGAACGTAGCCGCATTCAGGTGAATTTCTAGTCTCATTCCTTTCCATGTTTTCGGGGCTGTGTGCATACTCGATGTGATTAGTTAATACACTTATCCTAAGTGATAAGTGTATGCCATGTATGATTTATGTGAAAGATATGAATGATTGCTTGTTGGTACGTGAACGCTCTTCGGATATGGCATGTTTCGTCAGGTTATAGTTACAGATATAAAGGTTATATATAATATATGAATTATATGTGTATATTATGAATGAATATAAGGGACGACTAGGTACAGAAGAAAGGGACTGAGCCCTAATAATACTCAAGGTAGAAAGGGACCGGACCCTAATAATATTCGAGGCAGAAAAGGGACCGAGCCCTAATAATACTCGAGGAAGAAAGGGACCGGACCCAAATAATATCCGAGGCAGAAAAGGGACCGAGCCCTAATAATAATCGAGGCAGTAGGGCGTAATGTTCTTAAAAACGTATAAGTATGTAAAGTATGAATATATTAAAAAATTATGTAAAGAAAGAATCAAGGAAAGAATTAAAGAGGGAAAGAATGAGAGTATATACTCTTGTATGTAGTAAAGAAAGTTAAGCAAGTTAAGTTTTTACTAAAGTATCTACCGATGCGTATGTATAAGTATGTGAAGGTATTGTTTGTTAATTGATTAACTAGAACTCACTCAGCATAGCTGACTTTTAATATGCACGCAGGTGAGTAGGATGAGGCAGCTCGCTTGGCATGGACACGTGGTACGGGAAGGAAGAGACTGGCAACTCATGGAAGATTGTTATGTTTTATGTTAAATGTTATAAATTTGAAAGACAAAATGTTGTTTAAAGACAAGCTTTGAATTATTATATATTCCGCGAATGTTTTATTTTAACTCTGATATTTAGAACTGTGTTTATGAGTAAATCCAACGTCCAAAGTAGGGAACCGGTAACGGAGCCTTACATTTTTGGACGGAAATTTTTGAAGCTCATTCTAGGATAATACGGTTTAAACATTTTCATGACTTTGCTACAATAGACAAGTTTGTGTAACTATGAGCGTTTTATGTAGACAATCTTACTATTTAATATTTTTGTTAGGCCATTTTAATGTTAAATATTTGTTTTCTCTAATATATTATTTATGAAATTTTATGGTTGTCTTAATTGATTTTGTTAATTATAACTATTAAACTTGCTGTTATGTTAGGTTTATATTTTATTTAATCTGTTATTGTTATGTATAAATATTTAGGTGTCTTAGGAAAATAGATTTTCTTTTGGTGAAAATATCAAAGAACATTATTAGTTATTTTGTTAATGTGTTTTGGTTGTTCGGTTTAAATTAAGTTCTTGTAATTTTGAAGTTTTAATATAATGACAATGTAAATCTATGACGTTTTGGTACGAATCGTTGAAGAAGTATTATGTTTAATTTAAATTGATGTTTAACTTGATTATATTTAGTGACATGTTATTCCACCCGCGTGTTACGCGGGTCCATATCCTAGTATTGTATTAAAGCATCTTCAACAGTTTTTTGTTGGCATTGTTTAAAAAAAATAGAAGCAACAAACTTTTGGCCCATTGAAGTAGCAATGTTTAACAATAATAGTTTGCGAGCAAAAACTTAGATCATTCGTAGTGGCTGTTCCCCACTTGCAAGATGCCCTAAAATGTCCAGGAACATCGCCCCGGGAGGTCTTGGACGCCCAACGTTTTGTACACATGCTGAGTTAAGGAATTGATTAAAAAACAAGTGTGTTTCACTAGTGATGTTTTTATAGCTATGTGATAATGCTTTTCTTCTACAAATGTCTGTTTCCGGTTGGATGGCAGGCTAGGCTGATATATGTAGTTTAATGATTTTCATATGCTTGCCGTGATGTCTTATGTCGCCTTAATTTTATAATGTGACCGTTCATCTTATCCAATGGGCATGTCTCCTCCATGCAGAATATTCCAAACCTTCCTTAATTTAATAAAAAACAAATTATATATTTATATATTGGAAATTTCCCAAAATAGCCCATTTAGAAAATGTGTTTCAAAAATTATCCCCACTAATTTAAGTTTCCAACTTTGTCCCTTTGATATCTCGTCGCCGACGACATGATAGCGAACACCGACGATGCGTTACTGAAACAAATAGGATAACGACACGTGGCCGGAATCTGTGTTGACGATGCGTTATGTTGCTAACGTAGGGTAGCGGCGATGCGTTATGTTGCTAGCGTAGGGTAGCAGCGATGCGTTAGTTGATAAGGCATCGCTGCTACCCTATGTTAGCAACATAAACGCATCGTCAACCCTATGTTATGTTAACACATCGTCGGTGTTTGCTAACATGTCGCCGGCGACGAGATACGTTAATGTTGCTAACATAGGGTAGCAGTGATGCGTTATCAGCTAATGCATCGTGGAACCCCTGCTTTAAACATTAACGCATCGCTGCTACCCTATGTTAGCAACATAACGCATTGTCAACCCTATGTTATGTTAACACATCGTCGGTGTTCGTTAACATGCCGCCGACGACGAGATACCAAAGGGACAAAGTTGGAAACTTGAATTTGAAGGGACAAACTTGAAACCACATTCTATAAATGGGCTATTTTGGAAATTTTCCCTTTATATATATTAACCCACTATATGTCTAGAAGACTAGGACCTTTAAAAAAAACTAGCATAAACATTATTATCTCATACATATAAATTACAAGTTTGGTGTCATTAAACCGTCATTGAACCACTTGGCGGCATCTTAGTTATCCATACAATTTTGTTTTTTTTGTTTGGTATCATAATAAACATAATGGAAGCTGGCCGAATAATAATTTTGTTTTTTCTTTTGTTTGTTTAATTCCGATATCAAAATTAGCATGACGAAAACCAACCCAATTCGCATAGACTCGACGCCTCAACGTCCGGGACCGACAACGCTCGGTTTTACCAACGCTCTAGTATACCGATAACACCACACCACTGATCCACTCAATTTTTATATAATTTCTCCCCCTTTTACCTCCGCAATTGTAATGAACGTAGCCGAAAACGACTGAATTCGTGTTCAGTTACCACCTCAATGTCCGGGACTGACAACGCTTGGGTTTACCACCTGCTGGATTCACTAACCAAACAAAATTCTTTTTAAATATTTTTTTTTTAAATGTTAATTTAACAAATATATATATTTTTGGACGCTACGGTTTTACCAATGACGTCTATACCGAAAAGAACGTAAACAATGCTAATTGAATTCGCGTCAACTTACCAACGTAACACTCGAGTTTTACCAACACCCGAGTTTAAACGTTAAAGTTTTACCAACTGTCCCGGAACAACATGCCGGGTGAAATTCTATTATATACAATTAAGGGTTTGGTGTCACAAAGTCCCTGTTGGGGCCATTATGCGACACCTTGTTGGTTAAGGCTTTCCTTTTTTTCTTTTTGGTTTGTTTTAGTTCAATTTCATAACAAATGTAACAAAACTGAATGCGAATTTTGTTTTTATTTTCTTTTTCTTTTTTTTAGTTACGCTACCGTAACGAACGTGATGAAAACCGACTGAATTCGCGTAGACTCTTCCATTTTGTTTTAGTTCCAGTACCATAACAAAAGCTGACCGAATGCCGACTATTTTTAATTCCGGTACTATAACGAACATGATAGAAACCCGCTGAATGTGCGTAGACTCACTGCCTCAGCGGGTCCTTGCCACCCCAAGCCACACGCTTTCTCTATTTTAAATTCCGGTCTTCGTTTTACCTGCCTCTACCCCAAGCCACACGGCTTTCTCTATAATCTGGATCATCATGGCATCCCTTGCTTCCTTCCCATGCTATGCATCGGATCCTTGCCACCTCACCCTCTACCTCCACGTTTCCGTAATGACCCCGCCCACCATTAAAAGAATGATTTTAAGTGCTCTAACATATAGCTTGAGAGGCCTATATATGTCTATGATTATCCTTGCTTGGTCTTCATGTTTGTTACATGAGAATTTTTCTATTACAATGATTTCAGATAATCGTAGTATCTTAATATGAACTGGATCGGTAGCCGTACCATAGCGCTTTAATTTAATCCTCTATGTACTTTGCATCGTTTGCTTCGGAACGATAATTTATTGATTTCGATGTACATGTGTTATTGAACAATTACTTGGTCGGGGGCTATGAGTAAGAATGAGAGGGTAGCAGGGTTATATTATAATATATATTAGAAGTTAAGCGTTCATAGTAATTTTTAGTACACATCAATCAACCCTAATTTGAAATGCGATTGATAATCCAATTGTCTTAATTTTAGTCTAAATGTCTACCCTCTAAAACTTGAAGTCTCAAACCAATTAAAATTCAATCATAATTGTTTAGTTTTGATTTTTGAATGCATCATGCAATTGTGAATTAACTTCGGCCTACCATTCACCGCTCGGAGTTCTCATATTCCGCATTCCATCACATTGTGTTACCCCCACAGCCGCTGCCTATTCGTATTATCAGGTTCAGAGAAGAATTTGTATATCTCAGCTGAGTCAAAATAAAAGGGTTCGTAGACCCTAACAAGTAACGTAAAATATAAGCTAATTTTTGTAAACGACATAAACGTTCTAACAATAAATGTAGCAAAAAATATAGTAATAAAATCAAATACAACAATAGTTAACTGGTAAGCTACAACAATAGTTTCTAGCAAGCTATAATCGTGAAGCTATCATTGCATTTTTTACTAAATGGATTTTGGTTTGGGCCTAATAACCTAAACTTTACCAAATAGATAATGAAAAAAAAACTGAGGCCCTGGTAATTTTAAAATGATTAAAATTCAATTATATTATATAAAGTGTTTTTTTTTAAATATACATATATAGAAAAAATATTTAAAAAACTTTTGGCCCCGAAATAAAAGTGTCTTAGTCGAGGGTGCGGCTTGTAGACCTTAAAGAGCCAGCCTTGCGTATTATAACCTCGTTTAAAAAATTTTATATCCACCTCTTGTTATATTTAATAACTTTATATAAAGATATTAATATATTGAAAAAAACTGAAAAGGTAAAAAACTTAAAATGCCTTAATTCTCACGGTAGACTTATTGGTTTTATAATAGCAATTGCAATAATAAGTTACGCATTAATCTTATGTCGCTTTCATTTTGTGTATCTAGTTGTTCATCTTATCCAATGGAACAAAAGTCAAAACTTCTAGAATCAATATTATTTAATCATTATTATTATTATAAATTTATAATAATAAGTAATAACAATAAACCACTAGAACCTTATAAAACCCCAAATCATATCCAAATCCTAATATATCCAACAATCATATTTCTTTCTTCATCAATGGCTATTTCATCTTCACTCTTCACTTCCCCTAATTTCACCTTCAATCCAACCTCAGTCTCGTCTTCACAATCACACTCACTTCCAATTTCCGTCAAATTCAAACGATCCACCGTCACCGCCGCTTACGCCACCGCAGAACGGACGGAAACAGTCAGACCGTACCT
Organism: Bidens hawaiensis; assembly: GCF_021521415.1. Classification (NCBI taxonomy): domain Eukaryota; kingdom Viridiplantae; phylum Streptophyta; class Magnoliopsida; order Asterales; family Asteraceae; genus Bidens; species Bidens hawaiensis. Next base: position 7,846,482 of record NW_027491014.1, read on the forward strand.
TACAGGTGGTTCTAGTTCCTTATACGACGTGCTGGGAGTACGAGTCGGAGCAGATATGCGAGAGATAAAGTCAGCGTACCGGAAACTAGCTAGGGTTTTGCATCCGGACGTGGGAACCGGTGACTCGTCGGCTGATGAGTTCATGAAGGTGCACTCGGCTTATTCTACGCTGGCGGATCCGGAGAAACGAGCGGTTTATGATCGGAATTTGATTCACCGGCGTGCCGGAGATTCGTTTCCGGTGGGTTATAAGAGCCGGAGATGGGAGACTGATCAGTGTTGGTAGAAGAATCTGGATTATTATTGTATATATGGTAGGGGTGAGCACGGTTCGGTTTGGTTATTGAGTAAAACCCAAACCTAAACCTATGCTATCGGTTATTTTAGAATACCAACTAATCGGTTTTCGGTTATTCGGTTTTCGGTTATTTTCGGTTTCGGTTTAGGTTGTTTTCGGTTTTTTTATTGTGGGTAGACATTACAAAAAAAAAGAATTCAAAAATAATATAGTACCTCATACATAAAAAATTTAAAATACAAAAATAGTCACGTGTTATGTGGAACCAAACAAATACAAGGTGGTTTGAGTAGTAGAGTTTAAAATTCAACAACGTTCTTAATAAAAAAAACTAAAGGTATCCCGAATCTTCATTCATTATCTTATTTATCTTCAAAGTTTAGACCAAATCTTGATCATCTTCATCACCATCAATGGTAGATTCTTTTGGTGTTATGTTTCTGGACATAACATATTAAAAAAACACGTAGAAAACATAGGTTCGATTAATCGGTTCGGTTCGGTTTTATTCGGTTTTTTAAAATGGATAACCTAACCTAAACCCAAAAATCGGTTTTTCGAAAAACTAAAATTTAACCGTCGGTTAATGCTTCGGTTCGGTTTTTATCGTTTCGGTTTTTCGGTTATTCGGTTTCGGTTCGGTTAATTCGGTTTTATGCTCACCCCTAATATATGGAGTTTATTATTATAGGTTGAATTTAGTTAGTAACTGATATTATAATGCTTTGATAGATTTTGGAATCAGAGTATTGAATTTGGGGATTAGTCGTGTTTTAAATTTTAGGTTCTAGATTGTTAATTTTGATTTTGATGTCATTTGCTTTGATATTAAAAAGTCCAAAGTTAAAACAAATCGTTTGTTTTGTTTTTGTTTTTTTCGAATGGCTAATTTGTATCAATTTTGGATTATTGGTTCATACGATTATCTTTATTTTCTTAGTATTGGAGTCTCATACACCGCTCTCATTAGGAAACTCAGGGGCCGTTCGGTTCGTGGAATTTGACGAAATTAGAATTGAAATTGGAATTGGAATTGGAATTGGAATGTAATGGATTCTTTTGAAATTCCAAAATGTGTTCGTTTCATATATTTGTCAATGAAATTGGAATGTAAAATACCTACATAGACAAAATTGCCCTTAAAATAAAAAATATATATAAAACAAAATTCTAAAACTCAAATATTAAAAAAAACTATTTTAGTAATTCCATCCACACCCGTATCCCCACCCCCACCCCCACCCCACCCCTACACCATCCCCTACCCCACCCCTACCTTACCCCACCCCTTACATACCTTTTTAGATATATATTGTAAGCATTTACCTTAGCTTACAAACTATTTTGTACCACAACCAATACAGAAACAGAAGAAACAGGTCATAGCATCTACAGAAAGCAATCACCAACAACTACTTGTGCATGCAACACTTGTATAATGAACCAATGACATACCTGGTGATGTAGCACTTCTAAATTAAAAATGAATCAACCAAAATAAGTTTAGTAAAATTAAAAACCATCAGACATATCATCCAAAGTGCGAAATAGAAGTACAAAACATACGATTAACATTTTTCAACACATGACAAACGACTACAAGTTTAAACAGGACGATAAATTCTTCAACCAATTTTCTTCATTTGTTCATCAAACTTACCCAGACAACAGAAACCTCACCCAAGCGTCCCGTTCTTCTTCATCGAAACTCCAAAAAGTCATCACGTTGTCACCTTTTATTTTTTCAATTGCCCTAAACCTATCCAATTGAGTCAAAGATGTCATTTTTAAAAGCTCTGAAGGCAACATCATAGTTTTCTTTGTCAAGTCAAGTTCAAATTTTATATCTTCACTCATTTCGGCACTCAATGCGGAAGAGGTTTCCTTGAGACGGTCAGCAAATAAATTAACCGTGTCAAGGAAATCATGAGATTGCTTGGTGCGTTTCCTCTTCTTGGTATGACCACTTGATGTCTCTTCAACTTGAAACTTAAATTGCTACCATCATTATGGCTATGCTCATCAAGATCATCATCCCCACGGCTTTCTTGTTCTTCCACGTTGACCTTTGTTCCATCTCAACCGCACTTTTGGCTTTGTTCCCTTCAGCTCGATCTTTTCCAAATATCACACACATTTCTTCATAGTGAGGAAGCTTTTTGTTTTGCCATTTACTCGCATTTCTATGACTCTTTCACATGATAAGAGTAAAATAAAAATAAAAACATTAATACCTATTCAATTAGCCAAATATAAAAACGTTAATAACATAAAAACTAGCATGTACCTCAATATAGGACTCCCATACACCGGGAGCATTAGTCATTACACAATTAAGTTCTTTGTTGTAACCAAATCCACTAGTTTTTAGCATATCATAAACGACTTGCCAATCTCTCTTCATCGTTTTAATCCTTGATTCAATATGGGGTTTACCCAAAATGCCCGATCCAGGAAGTGATTCTTTCAAGGATGCTTCAAGATGTTGTAAATATCCACTTCTAAAGCCATTATCAGATCTAAATCCCCCCATGTTAACCATGTTTATCAAAGCCTCAACAAGCTTTGCATCTTCATCACTACTCCACCCATGATATGTTCTATTGTTGCTCGTCATTCCTGTTGAAAAAAAAAACTAAAAATGGGTAAAAAAAACAGCATCTATATTAAAAAATTCCTATACTTGTTCATCAATCTGTAAAATTTTAAATATAGACCAAACCCAAACTATATTTTACACTAAGCATAACATCAAGTACATCCAGATTACCAAAAAAACACAATACATATGAAGAAATGCAAATAGTAGAACATAAAGTAGCATAACCAATAAAAAATAGCATAAACAACTAGTTTAATAATCGATGTGTTCAAAATATATTTTTGATTAATTGGTAGCACTCCAAGAGTCAAACATGCTTTGGGCTAGATTGTTTCTAAACGTTGTCCACTCATTTGAAGTCTCGATGTGAGTTATATTATCCTCATCTCCATTTCCATCTCCAAGATCTCCCGTTCCTTCATCATCCATATGTGCGGTCTCAAGTGGATCTATTGGCATTTCCCTTCTTATAAATTATGGAGGAGACAACATGCCATTATGATCCTATTCTTTTGGTTAATGGGATAATATGAGTGGTCTCTCAAAATACCCCACCTTGCCTTCAAAATACCAAAGCATCTTTCAATAACATTTCTTGCAGACGAATGTTTCATGTTAAACAATTCTTTTGGGGTAGTGGGTTGGTATCCATCACGCCAATCGTTTAAATGATATCTTTGACCTCTATAAGGGGCGAGAAAACCTTCTCCATTTGTGTAACCCGCGTCTACCAAATAATAACCTAAAAATACAATTATAATCAATAAACACCCAACAACTTCAATTACTAACTTTTTCTATATACACCTAATGATTATACACACACATACCAGGCCTTGTAACTTTCAATCCATGTGGCCTATAAAGAGCATCTCGTAGGACTCTACCATTGGCCGCCGATCCTTCCCAACCCGGTAACACAAATATAAATTGCATATCTTGTGAACACACACCTAACACGTTCGTAGCAATCTCTCCCTTTCTTGTTCGGTATTTAGGCTTCTCCGCATTAGGTACTAAGCATTTTATGTATGTTCCATCTAAAGCTCCTAGACAATTCTAAAACCCAAAAATACAAAAGAAAGTGTTGTCATATATTTCTATTTCCTAATGTAAGTATATCATAATAAGTTATAAAGATTACATAATACCTTAAACCATTTCCACCTTTGATCAGTAGAATCCTCGGAAACAGGTTCTGGTTTCTTAAGCAAGTGTGTATGCAATCTAATCACCGCATTGCAAAGTCGAGAAACACATCTACTAATTGTATCTCCCGAACGATGAAAACGACATATGGCGACCTGATTTTTAACATTATGAGCTATAATGTGAAGAAAGATGGCTACCATTTCATCAATATCCATATTCTTATTTGGTTTTAACCCTCCAAATTCGTTAAGCATGTCACACAACTTCATGAAACACGCTCGATTCATCCTAATTTGGGATATAGCCATCTTGTCACTCTTAAAAACAACCTTATACAATATTGAATAGCGATCTATTTTTGATGAAGAGTATCCAATACGTGGTTTATCCTTTTTGTATTTAACTATCACCATGTAAAGGGATAGTATAAACAACGAAACAGTTGTAATAAGTTGGTTCCACCATGTCAAAATCAATCTCCTCCTTTGCTTACGTTTGAGAGTTGTTAAACTAAGTCGGGTCATTTCCTATTTAAACATTACAAACAGTCGAACACACAATGGATTTAAATTAAATCTCTACAAAATTCACACACTCAGTCAGTTAACTATTAATAAGTATGAAAACATGAATCCATCTCTACAAAACTCAATCACACCAACATAACCAAACACACACTCAATCAATTAACTATACATGTGCTGCTACCTACTAAACCTTCATTTAGTTATCAAAAGTAAGCCTATGTAACTAAATCTGATAAAAGAGAAATTAAGCAGACTCACGTCAATTGTAAGGTCTTGAAACATGAGCTACTGGTACATATTTTTAAGAAACATGTAATTTGTAATTAAGCACTTCATAGAAATTATCGAAATTTACAGATCAAGAAAAATTAAGCAGAAACATGAGATAATGGTACAATGGTACAGAGAACATACAGTGGGAGCAATGGAGGAGACCGATGAAGAAGATCCAGAGAAGCTTTCTAGCAGCAGCGACAGAAGAGACGACCAGGGGGAGGGAGGAGACCAATCGGCGACGGAGGAGAACGACCGGCGAGCTAGGGTTATTGATCTTGTAATTGTGGAGAATGAGAGGCTAGGGTTAATCAGATGGAGGATAACGTAAATAAATGTGAGGGTTATTATGGTAATTTACAAACTTTCCATCCAAATATTGAACTTTCCTTTTAACTTTGGGAGGATTCTGAATTCCAATAAAGGGGGGAATCAGCTGGAATCTAATCCAATTCCCTTCTTTCTTATTTACCAACCGAACAAAAGACGGAAAGGAATCTAAATTCCAATTCCCCCCAAATCCGTTGAATTCCAACGTAACGAACACCCCCTCAGTGTATGTGAGAAACCCTCATGTCTATCTTGAAACCCTTTCTTATTTTCTTTTTCTTGTTGCAATTAAGATTTGAATCCAGATACTCTTTGTTTTTAGTTTAAATTAAAGTATTTAAGAGACTCTTCTTGAATTAGAGATCATTTGCCCAAGTCCCAACCAATCGTTTGTCGGATTTTTCTATTGCTGTTTTAAGTATTTATTATTATAAATTAAGAGGATTTATTAGCTTTATATGTTAATCTTATTTTATATATAATATAGTATACATTCTAACCACTATCGTAGAATCTAAAGGTGTCAAACTAAATTAAGTTTTGTGTAAATGAGTAGTCGTTTAAATTGAGATCAGTGTTAAAAACTTCAATTGAGGTGAGTTTAAATGATCTTAAATTTAAGCTAAATTTTTTTATTAAAGCTCATTCAATAAGTTCAAGCTTGGCAAACAACTCATCAGCCGAATTCAAGTTCCATAAATACAAACTATAAACTTTTTATTTTTGTCAACCATCAATCTAAAATCCATCAATCCGACAGGTTGACTCCTTAAGTATGAGGCCTATGTGTATTAGACTGCGTGTTGTCATTGAAGTTGGGCTCCGAATTCATCCAATAATATTGTGTTATGCAGTGTTAACTGGATGCTGACTGCACACTTGCTCAAGCCACCGCTGAGCGACTAAGCCTGTTGTGGTCCAGGCGAGCCTCATCGAATTATCTGATTTGTTTATTTATTTAATTTTTTATTATAAATTTGGAAACTAATAACTAATAAAATAATAATACTAGTCTAGTACAAGATCATCGGGACGTCTAGTCTACAAATGCTCGACCAACTCATGACGAGGTTTCCGTGGACCTCGCGGTTCTTGAGATATAAGACGTTTTGGAGTTTTCATCATCAGTGATTGTCGATTCGGGTCGTAAGACGTCTCCATGGTAGTTTTGACAAATAGCCATACTTTGGTCCTCAAGAACCATGTTATGTATAATTATACAAGTGTAGACGACATCCATTATTTTCTCCCTTGACCAAAACCGTAGTGGCCTCGAAATCAAATAAATTTTTTTCCTTTATAACTCCAAATTCCCTTTCAGTATCTTTACGTGTCGATTCTTACTTCTTCTTGAAGTACTTCTGTTTGTCTTCAACTTAAGATACATAAGCTTGAACGAGCGTCGAACATTCGTTGTAAATCCCATCAACTAGGTGGTAGACATGCTTGAATTGAACCCCGTTCGCATAAAACGATTGAGTTAGCTCAACTCCGTAAATAGTGTCACTGAATAGCGGCGACTATTCAGTAACATTTATGTCAGTATTTGACCCGGCAACACCAAAAAAGCATGCCATAACCAAAGATCATGGGAGGCCGCCACCTAAAGTATAATACCGGGGCCGGGGTGATCACCCTGGTGGAACTGTCCTCGCCAGGCCGTAGGACACATATCCCATCCAACATGCGTAAAGTTGATGCTACCGTGCATTCCGGGAAAACCATGTTTTTCACTATGCACCTCGTATATGCGTTGGATATCATACAAAGTTGGTTTGCGCAAATATCTCCATGAGTAAATCGATATGATCTCTATGTATAAACATTGTCAAGTAAACCCTCGGACAATATATATTTAATATAACTAAACGAAACATATATGTATAATTTGACAGAAAAAATGAAGTGAGTCTCGCGAAACTTTTTCAGACATTTCTAAGTATTCATCCATTGCGTCTAACGAAATTCCATAAGCTAGTTGACGAATAACAGCTGTACATTTTTGGATGGTTGTGAAACTTGGTCTACGTCATGCATTTTCTCTTTGTTGAAAAAGGGGATACCAATCCGACAAATCATTTGATATACGCATAATAGTTGTCTACCCATTCGAAAACGACGCCTAAAAGGTTCTTCGTCAAAAACGGGATCAGAGCTAAAATAGTGACGTACCAAAGTTTCATTAGCGCCCACTCAATCACGAAGAAGAGGATTTTGTCTTGTAAGTCTTTGTCGTCCTTGAAACCGTTCAGCTAACAAGTAAACTGTAGCTCTCCTGGCTTCAAAATAAGGTCGTCCTCCTCTGAAGAGTCGGACGAAGAAAAAGAATTCCATTGCATTTTTAGTTTGTAATTGGGTGTTTTGGAGAGAATGAGTAGAATGAGTGGGTATTTTTTTGTATTTGTTTTTTTGGCGTGTGATAGTGTTTATATAGGTATTTATAGAAAATAAAAAACAAAACAATAAATCCAACGGTCCAATTCCAATTCCCAAAACATTCCCCTTCCAACGATCACTTTAGCCAACTTCACCAACCTTGCGTCGGCTAGCACTAGACTGCTCGCGCCGCCACTTGCGAGCTCGCTGAAGCCACCATAACGGATAGTCTTATGTACAAAGGAAATAATTCTTTATACATATTTATACTTTTTTACTTTGTATAAAATACATTACATTAGACGCCTATGTATTGATTATTTTGGCAAAACGTATTAAGCGGGATAATTGAATACTGTTGCCTTGTTGAAAAACAAAGGTAGCTTTATGTTAAGCTACAATATTAATATATTAGGATAGTACTTGTGTTACACATGGATTGAAATTTAATATGTAAGAAAGTGTATATAAATAACCATAATATATCATAAAATTTACAACCAAAAATATATCATATATCTCTATATTGGAGATATAGAGAATAACATTGTCTACATAAAAAGTACAACTAATTACACAAACTTAAGTTTATAACAAAATTCATGAAAATATTAGATATTAACAGTCTTATACCAACATGATCTTCAAAATTTCCGTCCTCAAACAAAATCATCCGGCCTTAATGTCACACCCCGAACAAAGGTGGCGGAACATGCCGGGGTGTAACGTGATTGGACAAATACACAAGACACTATTTAAAGTGACAATATTTAATCAGCTCATTTATTCCATAAATAAAAAATCAACACATCTCGTTCACACCAACAATCTCACAAGTAACAATTTTATTGTTCGTTTTACTAATATCCTAATAGTCTTGGTAACGTTTTCATCAAGTCCTCGAGTCAACAAAAGTCAAACCTGTAACATTTCATAAAATAAAGTTTGTCAACACAAAGGTTGGTGAGCAATTCATAATTTTGAGCATATAAGTATATAATAATAAAAGAAAGCCACAAAACTTGTAAACAAAATAATAAATAAAAGCAACAACTTGGATAAATTGACAATCGCTAATAGAATTACATTAGCGCCACCTAGTTACAAGGGGTTGCCAAGTAGTCTAGGATTTTATTGACCATTGCTAAACACATTAGCACCACCTAGCTACAAGGGGTTGCCAAGTAGTCTAGGATTTAATAGTTATCGTTAATAGTATTATTATAAGCTGTATTACCAATTCATTTTAATAAAACCGAACCCTAGATTTAAACCTGTCTTGTTTCTATTTAATTTTGGGTTAGCTATTTAAAAGCCCAATAAAATAATATTATTTTTATTTTAATTATCAATTAAGTACGAGTCCATAATCGTTAACAAACTAACCGGTAACCCGATTAACAACCGAACCTTCTCATTCAATGCTTCAAATGTAGTTTCAACTGAAGTTCAAGTTCATTAATATATTTTATTTCTTCGTTTTCAATTAGCTTTCAAGTCGGATTTGTTCGTTTCGTTTACAAGCTTTCTATATGTCGATCATTTATTATTTCCCGATTCGTCAATCGAGGTGAGTACTTTCATACCCCTTATTCCATCTTTCGTTTTGGGGTGACATTTCATACCTATCAAACTAAATGCTTTATTTACTTGAATCTTAAACCCACAAACGTGATTGTATACTTTACTTAAATAATTGCTCGATTTGGTGTTCTATGCTTACATGCTTATATGCTTATGTGTTTGTCACTTTTGGATGGTGGAACTATAAATCCTAAACCATTTGGCAACCCCTCATGGCAAGTTGTCGTTCACGTAATGCAATTAACGATAACTATTAAATCCTAGACTACTTGGCAACCCCTTGTAGCTAGGTGGTGCTAATGTGTTTAGCAATGGTCAATAAAATCCTAGACTAATTGGCAACCTCTTGTAGCTAGGTGGCGCTAACGTAATTCTATTAGCGATTTTCAATTTATCCAAGTTGTTGCTTTTATTTATTGTTTTATATACAAGTTTTGTGGCTTTCTTTTATTATTATATACTTGTATGCTCAAACTTATGAATTGATCACCAACCTTTGTGTTGACAAACTTTATTTTATGAAATATTACAGGTTTGACTTTTGTTGACTCGAGGACTTGATGAAAGCGTTACCAAGATTATTAGGATATTAGTAAAACGAACAATAAAATTGTTACTTGTATTCAAATTGTTTGTGAGAACGAGATGTGTTGATTTTTGATTTATGGAATAAAGGAGCTGATTAAATATTGTCACTTTAAATAGTGTCTTGTTTATTTGTACAATCACGTTGCACCCCGACATGTTCCGCCAACTTTGGTCGGGGTGTGACAGATTGGTATCAGAGCCACAAGACTATAAGATAGGTGGTTAGACGTAACGACCTAGTATATTCTTTACTTTAGGGTCCTTATACGTGTTTACCCTACTTGATTGTTCAATACACTTTTTTATTTATATACTTATTTATTTTATCAAATCATAAAATACACATACACACACTTTCATAATACTCCAAGGTATCCTTACCCTAAAACGCAAAAAAAAACATTAGCTTTTATTGTGCTTTATGGATCACGAGCTTAACTTGGATCCCGTTGTTTCAAATCTCCTTAAAGATTGTCTCATATGAGGTTCCCACTTTAAGTAGTCGAATGCGAGCGTTCTGTTCGCCATCCCAACTTTCGGTGTTGAAACAATAGAACCATGGTTGTACGTGGACTAGTGTTTTGACATGACGTTGTATTCTAATTTATTATTTTTGTTACAATAGTTATTTGAGTCGAAAACATGAAAAGACGCGGTGGTACGTGCACATGTTTAGACCCCAACATGGTAGTTTTGTAAAAAGGTTTTTAGTGACGGAATATCAAGTCATGGTGGTTCATGCGCGATTTTTCCACCTTTAAACCTTAAACATTTTTATTACATTTCAAGAATTTAAACCATTTTTCCTTTATCCTTTATTTTGTTATAGATTCTTATCACAAGTCTTCATTTATAAATGTTATATTTTTCTTATTGTTAATAATTCTTTCATATCTCGATTTTATATGGTAAAGTTTTACATCAATTTTCTCATTTTGATTTCACAAGGATTTTTATTGCAAATTTCTTTCATTAAAAACCTCTTCGATATAAGTAAAACAAATAAATAAATAAATATATGTATATATATAGTTTGATCTATTCATAATGATTTTTTAATATGCCATTTATTTTTATTAAGACTATTTACAAACAAAAAAATCTTATTATATAAATTTCATCATATTAAAAAGGTTTTATGATAAATTTCACCTCAACTTTTCAAGTAAATTTCATATTGTATAAACTTTAAATTGTCTTTAAAGTCTTTGTACAAAAATTTTTATAAAATTTTATTTTTATAACTATTACGTTTATTTTGGACGATCATTTCATGATATTAAATTATTTAAACTTCTGACGACCTTTTTAATTATACTACATTATATAATACACGTGTTAGGATTTTCGCTACCCAAATTTATTTTCATAACAACTATCACCATGCAATCCCTGGTTCATTATAAATTTTCACGAATAAAATTTACATCATACGATTTTCCGCGTTTTAAAAAATTCTTATGATAGTTTTGCCATGATTTTTCAAGAAAGTCACAAACTTATAGCTTCTAATCTTCTTAAAATTCTCATGCAAAACTTCATAAAAATTCTACTTTAAAAACAAAAATCATTTACTTATGTTTTTTCGATTTACAATGCCAGGTCATTTTAACTTACCATGGTATTTTCGTTACACGATATTAAGTAACGAACTTGGTAAGAGAAAATTTTCATTTCACAACTTTATATTCCCAAAACGACACTCATCATTCAATGTTTGATACCTCATAACAAATTTTGACATTCAATTTACGCATTTTAAATTTCCTCATAAGCAAAAAAAAATAATTTATTGTAATCTTTATAATTTTTTTTGTTTGATTCACACGCTCGAATCTCAAAAATTCTATTTATATAATATATATATATATATATATATATATATATATATATATTCATATATATATTAACTTGTAACTTTAATTATCAGAATTTTCATGGATGTTTCAAACATTAGTTATAAATTATGATATTTTCAATTAATACTATTACTTGTCAAAAAAAAAAATCTCCCTATACGCAACCACGAGCTTCCAAACACCCGTATCCCATCTCATACTACCATACTAAATCAAAACATCCTTACAGTTCAAAAGTTTCCCGCGCACTCAAATATTTCCTCAATATGAACGAAACCTAACACATCAACGTTATATCCTCACCTACTCAAACCCCATGCAAAATCCAAGATGTACAACATTAACCCAACAAAAATCCTTAAATACCGACACCTTTACGCCACGAACACCTATCAAACTCACTATCCAAATACTTCAAAGACACCGACAAACACACCCACAAAATACATTGACCATATAATAACCAAAGCTTACCCAACTATGACTCAAATCCTTCGACCCATGCTATGTCGAGTCACAAACCATATCGCCACATCGTTTCCCATCCAACCATAGAGTTGATATCAAAATAGTAATCCGAACACTCCTTGAAAAGTACACGTATAAACCAAATCTCAACCCAAGCTAGTCAAGGTCGACTTACCCAACCCATCAACTTACCCGAACTCAAATAAGCAAGCATCATCCTAATAGCCCAACCACTACTCACACAAATCATCCAAGCCTAACCCACTCAAAAGACCTAAACTCAACAAACCCCATCGATTCAACTCAAGAAAACTCAACTACCCAAGCCGACCTAAACACTCTCACTTACTACTAAATTTCCAACACATTCACCGTACGAAGCCTAAGACCCCTCCATACACACGCAAGCTTCATTTTTTTTCGAAATTTTTTTTATGTGTGTGTGTGTGTGTGTGTGTGTATATATATATATACAACTAGTGTATTTATAACAACCTCATGTGTTCAAATAATCACTTTTAGATTATAAACATTCAAGATTAACGATTTACATCTTATGTCCAAATCTTATAAATCATCTTAAAAAAAAAATCTAAGATTGTCATGACAACAAAATTTTATTATGAGGATTTGTATTCAAGGATTATTAAACGATTATATGTACGATTTCAAGGCTTTAAATATTGTCACTTAAGGTGATAAACCTCATAAAGACTTTATAAATACGAGGTTTTATTTTGAATGTTGAATGCGGGATTTATTTAGTAATAAATTACAACTTTCACCATATTGCATAAACTCAATGACCATGGCTTTGCAAATCTTTTGGAACGAGTTTATAAATATTTTATGTCGTTACAAAAATGTTTGCTAAATAACGATTTACGCAAACTATTACTTCTTATTATCGCAAGCATTATTTTATAAATAAATTTTTTTTATCACAACCGCTTTATGTATACAAATTCCTTTAACAAATTGGACTTACGAGATTTACACTTAATTATATTGATATAATTAAATTCATTTTCTTGGAAACAATAAAACGACCTTACTTAAGACCTCATTTGCAATTTTAGTCTATTATACGCTACGCGATTTACAAATTTCGACATTAAATTCAAGTCTCACAATTATTGCGATTTTATTTTCATTTGATGAGATGTTTCGATGACAATATTATGCACATGAGATTTCATATTTGTGTTTTGATTTTCGTGACCGAATGCAAACTATTCAATAACAATTTGTGTAATACTTTCAAAACCTTAACTTCGCCAAAAAAAATCTCGTTTATCTTTTAAACGATATTTTCATGACTATGCTATTTATATTGGAGCATTTATGTAAACATGATTCTATACATTATTCTATATCATTTCATCTAATCTTTTGACGGCCTATGTGTGGCTGTCTACAAGTTTTGGCACTATTAGAAACCGTTATTATAATGACGATTATATAAATGGTTTCACAATAGTGGCCGTATTCACATTTCATCACATTTCATCGATTGTTTTGGTTGTTAACTAAATAATTTTTTATTTATATTGAGGCACGTATGCGTCACCCCAAAAAAACTCACCTCATTTATCATGTTGTTACATTTCACCCAATCGAATTCTCAATTACTTTTAACCTCAAGTTTGTACACGTATGAAACTCATTGCACGACGTTATTGAAACTGTAACGTAGTTTACCCCTAACTCATGTACGCACCTTTCGGGTTTCTCATTTTCACTCTTTGGATCATCGTTTCACTTATTGGATTTTTTTCCTCATTTTTCACTAATCGAATTTTATACTAAATTTTAGTGTCCTGACGTACAACCATGGAGCTTAAGAATTTGTTTATTCCTTTCACATTGATGACATTTGACTTCAATCCTCGTCTCGTAATTGTCTACCATGGATTTTATTTATTTGATCGTCTTTACTTATTTAAACCAAAATAGTTATTTTCACCTTGGTTATACTTTAAGATTTTAATTGTTTCATTTATGTATCCCATTTTCCTACCTATTAAAAAGTGAATCCCGAAAAATTTTCAACCGCTAGTACTGTTTTACCAATATTGGTAAAATTCAACAAATTTACTTACACATTTAATAGTTAAAGATTTCAAAATAAATATGTCTCTTAAACCACACAATGGAACGAACCATGTGGACCATACGACGATCGAAATAATTATGGGTGCACACTTAATTATCTAAATCCCCGTATGAAAGTCATGGTAAGTACGGTTGGGTGTGATAACTCAGACCCAAAGATGATGGCAAAAAAACGATAAAAATGCGAAATCATGATAAGGACATGGTGGATACGCCGCTGGTACATCCTATATATAAGTGCCTTTATTATGTTTCTCATTTGTAACGTTTTTCAAATCATGCAAGGATTTGACGTTAATCGTTTGCTTAAAATTTGTTCATGCAATTATCTTACTAAAGACAACAATCGTTAATAATTACTTTTCTTTAAGTTTATTTTAATTTCAGGACGAAATTTTCAAAAAGTTGGGGATACTGTGACATTCGTCAAATTCAGATCTCGAAATATATTCGTTTTTGTAAACTTTTAATACGTAAACCCAACTCAACATTTTAGAACCTTATTTATTTATTATATAATATTATAATAGAAATCGATCATTAATAAACCGATGTTTATCATATTATAGTGACGCTAAGAAAAACATAACGAGTTCAAAACGATTTTTCGTAAAGTCGTTTTAAGTTTTTACGAACCTTTAAACTCGTTTTAAACTTTGATGAAACTTGAGGGGTTATCTGGAAAATATATATTATATATATAAAAAAACCCTAAACCTAACATTAACATCACAAACAAACCACCAGCCGCACCTTCTTCTTCCTCTCGGTATTCCAGCGCCAATTTCCGGCGGCCGGCGACCTCTGGCGAACACCTCCGACCACCACCGACCTCCGACACCACCACTCCCCCATCTCCGGCCGTATTCCCCCTCACCTCCGGCCGTCCCAGCCCCCTCTCCCTTCCCCCGCGTTTTTCCGGCGGACCTCTCTCTCTACGCGTTTTTCCGGTGACCGGAAAACCGACCACCGGTGTACTGCCGTGCCATTCCGTCTCTCTATCTGTCTCGGCTCCCTCTATCTTTCTATCTTTCTCGGCTCTCTCTCTCTCTCTCTTCTCTCTCCCTGTCTCCCTCTCTCTCTCTTCTCTCTCTCTGTTCCGTTCCCGGCGTGCCATCGGCGGTCGGAATCGGCCTCGGCGACGTCTGTTCTTCGTCTCCGGCAGGTTCGGCTCGGGTTCTTCAAGGTGTAAAGTCACGAGCATATACTCATATAATAGGTAAATTTATTTTGGGTTTTGGTATTGTTAGTTTTCGTATAGAGATGGTCATATTTAAACCGTTAATAATCGGTTATATTGTTGGTTATATAATCTGAAACGAGTTGGATTGGGTATAAAGTTATTTTGATTTGGGGAAAAGATGAACACCCGGGAAATGGATATGTTATTTTTCGTATGGGTTTAATTAACATATGTTATCATGGTTCATTTGATTTGTACGTTAGTTGTTGAACTAAAGGTCACGGGTTCGAGTCTCATACTAGACCAGTGTTAGTCTTATTTTTTTATACTTAACAAATCTCGATTACTATTAGTACTAATATTATTACACAAAAATTATTATTAGTATGTTAAACTTTCTATTATATGTATCCATTATTAATATTATTATTTTTATCATTATTATTATAAATATTAAAGTTGTTATTATTATTAATAAAGATAATATTATTATTATTTAGTAAAATCATATTTTTTATCCATAATTATTAGCATTAATATTATTATAATTATTTTGTGAACTCGTTTAGAAATCGAGCCAACATCGAGTATGGTATCATTATTGTAACATCCCAAAATTTCTAAGAATAAATAATTAATTCATCATATATTTAAGATGGAAAAGTTTACTTAAGTTAGTAGAGAAATAAAATAATAAAGATAGAAGGATAAGTAGGCTAATTAGAGGAAATTAATTATTGATCAAAAAGGAAAGATGGGCCTAAGGTCCATGGGCTTAAGGGAGTATAAATACCCCTTAAAACCCTAATCCTTTCTATTTTCATACATCTCCACACCATAACCTACACCATCAAAACACACACTTAACCCAATTCCCGTTTTTGAGAAAAACACCCACAAAGACACAAAGATTCCCGGAGATCTAGCCGTCGGATCAGTCACAAATTTTAACCGAGCATTCCTGACATATAAATGAAGTTTTCCACCGAAATTAGAGGTCGGGAAGTCCAGTTTGTATCAGTAAAACCACAGCAGCTCAAAAGTGAAGATTCCGGCGACTGTTCAGATGTTCCGGCGACTGTAGCGGCGGTTTCCGGCAAAGGTGAGCTGACGGGTTTGTAGATTGGGACAAGACGGTTCAGTGGCCGCTTGAATCACTCAAATCGGAGTTCGTTTGATATGGTTTTGAGCATCTCGAGTGATTTCATACAAAACCTCAAAGGTACGTTTTTGTTAAAAAAGTTTACTTTTCATGAATGGATTTACATGAAAATTGGTAGGATGATAGATCGGGTCTAGACAAATCTTAAAGTTGCAAACTTGAAAATTAAAATGGACTTAACGTCCTCATGGTTAAGAACGGCTCGTTTAAAATAAACCCTAGATCTAGTTTTGAACGTTTTAGCCATAAAGGTTCAAGCTTTATGCTTGAAAAGGGTTGAGTCTTGATGATGGGTTGATAACGAATGTAAAACGGTGAAAACGGTGGTGAAAGAAGCGAGATCTCGCTTTTCCAGCGAGATCCCGTTATTCTGGCAATGGCGGCGCCAGAAAGGCAGCGCCGGAGAATGTTGTACGAGGTTTAGATCTTGTCAGGGAATGTTCTGACCTAACCCTAATCGTTAGCGGGAACGTAACGAACCAACCTTAGCTCGTTAACGGAGACATAACGAATTAGCAAGTAATTCGTTATGACCTTTTGTTAAGCAGAGATAACAAACTAGAGTCAATTCATTAAATTGATTCGTTAACAGAAGCTTAACGAACTAATCTCAATTCGTTATGTTAATTCGTTAAGGAATGAATGACGAACTAAACCCAGTTCGTTAAGTAGTTCGTTAAGGGAGAAGTGACGAATGAACCCCCAGTTTGTTAAGGGTTCAGTTCGTTAAAGACCAGTTCATTATAAGGTCCAATTCGTGCAAGGACCAGTTCGTTATGACAGTCAGTTCGTTATAATGAATGAGTTCATTCGTTAAGAACCCGACTCGTTAAGGGTTGGATAATGAACTAGAAGATTGACAGAGTTACAGAAGTTCCTTTGATATGGTTTTGAGCATCTCGTGGGATTTCATACAAAAACCTCAAAGGTACGTTTTTGTTAAAAAGGTTTACTTTTCATGAACGGATTTACATGAAAATTGGTAGGATGATATATCGGGTCTAGACAAATCTTAAAGTTGCAAACTTGAAGATTAAAATGGACTTAACTTCCTCATGGTTAAGAACGGTTCGTTTAAAATAAACCCTAGATCTAGTTTTGGACGTTTTAGCCATAAAGGTTCAAGCTTTATTCTATAAAAGGGTTGAGTCTTGATGATGGGTTGATAACGAATGTAAAACGGTGAAAACGGTGGTGAAAGAAGCGAGATCTCGCTTTTCCGGCGAGATCCCGTTATTCCGGCAATGGCGGCGCCAGAAAGGCGGCGCCGGAGAATGTTGTACGAGGTTTAGATCTTGTCAGGGAATGTCTGACCTAACCCTAGTTCGTTAGCGGGAACGTAACGAACCAAACTTAGTTCGTTAACGAAGACATAACGAATTAGCAAGTAATTCGTTATGACCTTTCGTTAAGCAGAGATAACAAACTAGAGTCAATTCGTTAAATTGATTCGTTAACAGAAGCTTAACGAATTAATCTCAATTCGTTATGTTAATTTGTTAAGGAATGAATGACGAACTAAACCCATTTCGTTAAGGGAGAAGTGACGAATGAACCCCCAGTTCGTTAAGGGTTCAGTTCGTTAAAGACCAGTTCGTTATAAGGTCCAATTCGTGCAAGGAACAGTTCGTTATGACAGTCAGTTCGTTATAATGAATGAGTTCATTCGTTAAGAACCCGACTCGTTAAGGGCCGGATAACGAACTAGAAGATTGACAGAATTACAGAAGCGGTCCCTGGACTTAGAAAAGAATGATATAAATACATAATAGCCCTTGGACTTTGATAAATGGTGAAAGATACCTTTAAAGGTTAGCAAGTAACGATTAACTAACAGGTGATGATTCAATGAAGTAAAACCGGCTTAGACGTGTAAGATTAACTAAGTAGCAATGAGAATGGCTAGAGTAGTGTTTAACCTCTCAACTATTAAACAGATAGTCGCGCACAGCTCAAGAAAGGAATAACCATTAGTAGAAGAAGTAACCGAGTTCATGTGAGTTTCTAGCCCCACTTCCTTGTTATGTTTTCGGGGCTGTGTGCATACTCGATGTGATAGTTAATACACTTACCTTAAATGGTAAGTGTATGCCATGTATGATTTATATGTTATTTATGTATGTATATTTTGAATGTGAATGAAAGCTTGTCGGCGCGTGAACGATCTTCGGATATTGCACATATTGACAAGGGAGGTATGTATATGATATTTGAATGTGTATGTTAGATATATGTATAACATATGAGTATGTATGAATGATAAAAGAAAGTATATGTATATTACAGGTAGGTAAATACAGTATGTACGAAGATGAAGAAGTAAGGGACCAGACCCTAATAATATATGTGATGGTAGGGACCAGGCCCTAATAATATCTGTGATGGTAGAGACCAGACCATAATAATATATGTGATGGTAGGGACCAGACCCTAATAATATCTGTGATGTTGGGGACCAGACCCTTTATAATATCTGTGATGTTAGGGACCAGACCCTTAAAATATCTTTGAGGTTATAGGGCGGAAGGCTCTTTAAATAGGATGGATAGGTATGTATGACTAGTAAGTATGAATAATGTACACCCCTTCGGGCATGTGTGCAAGTATGTGAACCGAATGTATGTTGTATTATTAACTAGAACTCACTCAGCGTAGCTGACTTTTAGTATGCACGCAGGTGAGTAGGATGAGGCAGCTCGCTTGAGCGGGGACACATGGCAGAAGAACAAGAGTCTGGCATCTGAAGACGCACGATGTTTTATATTTAATGTTTTAATTTTTAAAGACAAGAATGTTTTCAGACCAGTTATGAATTATTATGTAATGTTTATGAAAATTTTATATTCCGCGAATGTTTTTATTAACTCTGATGACTAGAACTATGTGAATGAGTAAATCCAACGTCCAAATGTGAGGCACCGGTAACGGGGCCTTACAAGTTGGTATCAGAGCAAAGTTTGAGAGATTTAAGCATCCTATATGCTTAGACTCGAATAAAGAATGGGATTTAAATAAGACAAAAAAGAAGATGCCAGTTTAAGATAGCCATGTGTCACTCAAGCAAGCTTAGTAAAGGTAAGGTATATGGTTAAATAATGTGTAAAGATATGAGCTTAACTGTTAAAGGAAGGATATGTGTATGTAGGGATAGGATTAATTGATTGTTTGATTGATTAACTGTTTAAAAGTAGAAACTAGCACAAGTGAATTCATAATGGGAAGTGTGTAGAACCTGAGGAGTAATGCAAATTGTTAATTACACTTGGCCACTGTCATTAACTACTTACCTTACAAATCATGTGCTAAATAATTCCTAGAGTGATAACATTTGTGTTTCCTAGAGATAAGATAGATAACTGCTACAAAAGGGACGAGCGTGAAGAGGTCGTACTGGACGCGGTGGTAAGACACGTGCCAACCAGACACTTGTTGAAGAATATGCGACAAGTAATATACGAAAGAAATAGGACTTCGACTTTAGGAAGTAAAGAAGAAGGATCACACCTGGAGTTTGTAATCATATACGCAAGACGATGAGTGAGGTTGATAATGAATTATGATTGTGAATTCAAGTATGATCAAGGTGAGGCTAATATGGTTGCTGACGTCCAGAATGTGGAGAAGATATCACGACATTTAAGTAGTATAAATTAGTTAGTACCTCGGATTGCATGAGCGAGATCCATGAGACACAGTTAAAAGTTACAAAGGATGAGAGCAAGATGAAAAATGAATGAATTCTCTAGTTACACCGAGAGTTGAAAGATAATACTTATTATGTGAAGATAAGATTTGGTCGCCTGAGGATTCCACGTCATGGATATCTTCGAGGCCAAATCCTAGATGAAGGTTTGTCGGTTATAATGAAGGCATATACTAATAGAAGTGAAACGCTTTAGTAGAAGTCAAATGAAGATGAGTCCACGGTATGTGACAGTTATGGATAGACATGGTACTTTGCCAACACCGATAAGAACAACCACACGTGTTACGGATGTGGAGCCTAAAGTCACACTGCAAGAGAATGCTTGAAACCAAGGACAAAAAGTGGGAAGACATGCAAGGAAAGCGTGGATATGGTTTAGATTTATTGAGTCTTGACACAAATGATTAGTGAGTAATTGATAATCATGTGATCATGGAAGGGAAGTCCTCTGGAACGAAAGAGATAGAATGGTATTATAAAAGAAGGTCAAGACATACCCGAAAGGAAGTCGGTTAAGGTAATTGGTTAAGATAGATCTGACAGCCTGATATGCAACGACAAACAACAATGGATTCATAGGACAACGTAAGGCTTGATTAGTCAAGAAAGAGAGAGATGTATCATCATGGACTTCATGATCAAGCTACCTTGGACAGCTATAACTCATGAACCTTATATGTTGATGCCGAGATGAGAATGAAAGAAGGCATAAGTGGTGACTTAAGGAGTCCTCCAACAAGTTATGCAATGGATGCGCTCAAGAATTGCAAGAAGTGTTCTCTCTCAAGGAATAGACAAAGAAATTTTAAGAAGTAACCCTTAAGGAGAAACTGGAAAGAATTCATTTTTTTTGGAATTAAAATGTTTTGAACGTATTGCAAAGTAGTATATTTTCTACAGGTTGTAATTGGACGGAATGGTCATTCAGTGCTAATTTAAAGGACAAGGAAGGAGACCATACTTGTGGAAGTGATATGCACTAACAGAGTCTGAATAAGGAAACATATCATCATGGACTTCATGAACAAGCTGCTTAGAAATCTAAAACTAATTAACATCACTCGATGAATGTGGGACAAGGATAAACCAGTAAGTTAGGAAGCTAAGCTGGTTCAAGAAAGAATGCGAATACTGGAAGTATTCCTTTTACAAGGACTAAGCAGGTTTCGAGGAAGAAAACTCTTATAAGGAGGGTAAACTTGTAACATCCCAAAATTTCTAAGAATAAATAATTAATACATTATTTATTTAAGATGGAAAAGTTTACTTAAGTTAGTAGAGAAATAAAATAATAAAGATGGAAGGATAAGTAGGCTAATTAGATGGAATTAAATATGGACCAAAGAAGGAAAGATGGGCCTAAGGTCCATGGGCTTAAGGGAGTACAAATACCCCTTAAAACCCTAATCCTTTCCATTTTCATACATCTCCACACCATAGCCTACACCATCAAAACACACACTTAACCTATTCCCGTTTTTAAGAAAAAACCCACAAAGACACAAAGATTACCGGAGATCTAGCCGTCGGATCAGTCACAAATTTTAACCGAGCATTCCTGACATATAAATGAAGTTTTCCACCAAAAAGATCTTCGATTAGAGGTCGGGAAATCCAGTTTGTATCAGTAAAACCACAGTAGCTCAAAAGTGAAGATTCCGGTGACTTTTCAGCTGTTCCGGCGATTGTAGCGGCGGTTTCCGGCAAAGGTGAGCTGACGCGCTTGTAGATCGGGACAAGACGGTTCCGTGGCTACTTGAATCACTCAAATCGGAGTTCCTTTGATATGGTTTTGAGCATCTCGTGGGATTTCATACAAAAACCTCAAAGGTACGTTTTTGTTAAAAAGGTTTACTTTTCATGAACGGATTTACATGAAAATTGGTAGGATGATATATCGGGTCTAGACAAATCTTAAAGTTGCAAACTTGAAGATTAAAATGGACTTAACTTCCTCATGGTTAAGAACGGTTCGTTTAAAATAAACCCTAGATCTAGTTTTGGACGTTTTAGCCATAAAGGTTCAAGCTTTATTCTATAAAAGGGTTGAGTCTTGATGATGGGTTGATAACGAATGTAAAACGGTGAAAACGGTGGTGAAAGAAGCGAGATCTCGCTTTTCCGGCGAGATCCCGTTATTCCGGCAATGGCGGCGCCAGAAAGGCGGCGCCGGAGAATGTTGTACGAGGTTTAGATCTTGTCAGGGAATGTTCTGACCTAACCCTAGTTCGTTAGCGGGAACGTAACGAACCAAACTTAGTTCGTTAACGAAGACATAACGAATTAGCAAGTAATTCGTTATGACCTTTCGTTAAGCAGAGATAACAAACTAGAGTCAATTCGTTAAATTGATTCGTTAACAGAAGCTTAACGAATTAATCTCAATTCGTTATGTTAATTTGTTAAGGAATGAATGACGAACTAAACCCATTTCGTTAAGGGAGAAGTGACGAATGAACCCCCAGTTCGTTAAGGGTTCAGTTCGTTAAAGACCAGTTCGTTATAAGGTCCAATTCGTGCAAGGAACAGTTCGTTATGACAATCAGTTCGTTATAATGAATGAGTTCATTCGTTAAGAACCCGACTCGTTAAGGGCCGGATAACGAACTAGAAGATTGACAGAATTACAGAAGCGGTCCCTGGACTTAGAAAAGAATGATATAAATACATAATAGCCCTTGGACTTTGATAAATGGTGAATGATACCTTTAAAGGTTAGCAAGTAACGATTAAGTAACCGGTGATGATTCAATGAAGTAAAACCGGCTTAGACGTGTAAGATTAACTAAGTAGAAATGAGAATGGCTAGAGTAGTGTTTAACCTCTCAACTATTAAACAGATAGTCGCGCACAGCTCAAGAGAGGAATAACCATTAGCAGAAGAAGTAACCGAGTTCAGGTGAGTTTCTAGCCCCACTTCCTTGTTATGTTTTCGGGGCTGTGTGCATACGCAATGTGATAGTTAATACACTTACCTTAAGTGGTAAGTGTATGCCATGTATGATTTATATATGTTATTTATGTATGTATATTTTGAATGTGAATGAAAGCTTGTCGGCACGTGAACGATCTTCGTATATTGCACAAATTGACAAGGGAGGTATGTATATGATAGCTGAATGTGTATGTTAGATATATGTATAACATATGAGTATGTATGAATGATAAAAGAAAGTATATGTATATTACGGGTAGGTAAATACAGTATGTACGAAGATGAAGAAGTAAGGGACCTGCATTAACCTTCCCAAACAAAGACTTATCCTTCAACAACTTAATCATTGAATGAAGCTTCATCTTAAAAATCCGACATAATATATCGGGCCTGTCTTCAGAATTTAAATTGGTATCCTTCAAAAAACGTTTAACTTCTGGCCAACCAGGATTGCACGTAATGGTTAAGAAAAAATCTGGATAACCGTACCATCTACAAAGACACATAGCGTCCAAATAATTTTGCATCATATATCTACTTCCACCAATAAAAGATGATGGAAGAATTACACGCTGCCCAGATGTGGAAACATTTGAATTTCCTACCGCCTCAAGATTTCGAAGGCTTTCGTATGTGTCACACCTAATTTCACTCTGTTTACCACGTATAAAATGCAACATTTGACTCTCAACCATGGTGTATTTGTCTACCAAAAGCTGCTGAAAAAGCCTTCTTCCATATAAGGGTAGTGAGAATTGGTCCGGCCTATCTTGTAACCTATATGCAAAGAACTCTCGCATCGTGCACTTCTTACGGGCAGTCGTAGATGAAGGATCGACATTCCTATGAGGAATGTCTACCTTATAACCATCCATACCAAAAGGATAAAGCAAATGAAATTGGAGAGGAGTATAAGAAGGATGAAGTTCACTAAAACGTCGAAGACCGCCAGACCTGGAGTTAACTATTATATCTCTATTGTCTAAGGCATCACAAATATCTCCAACAATAAGAGTGGAAACCTCTGAAGGTTCCCAGCCGGATCTACATGGAAATATCTCGTTCTACGTAGGTGCGGAATCCCTACGTAAGACGATACGAGCGTAGAAGACGATACACGTTAAACACAAGCAAACATACGTTACAATACACAAAAGACACGTTTTATTGCAACTGATAACACGTGATATGTCAATCACCGATTACACGTACTTAATCGTTAAAAACATACAAGCCGTATCCCAACCTTAAATACACTTCGACAACTTCGCCTAACATGCTAGGCGAAGTTGTCACTAACTTCGCTTAAACCACAAGTTCGCATATGATGGACGAACTTGTGAAACATATTAACTAACACATAACAAAACCAACTTAACACAATTACAGACACTAGATACTGAACTACTGACATCATGTACCAACAGACTCCCCCTTGGCAGGAGCTTCATATCTCATCTTCAATCACGTGTCTTGTAATCTCAAAAATCTCGTATCTCCCGTCTTCAAGCATGAACGCCTTCTTGTACACAAACTGAAACTACGCTTTGGTATTTCTTGGCTTCTTCTTTCCAAGCAGGAATGTAAAATATCTTTTTCTCGTTCAGCACCTGCAAGTCTGCTTGAGACAAATTCACTAAGTGCATAGGATCATATACTCTCATCAACTCTTGTTCATCTTCATCTTCCATCACTGCTTCAGCTGTTTCACTATCAACGTACCACCATTTCAGATCCTTGAGCACATCCTTGGGAATTTGTTTCATCGGCACTTCTTTTAAGCACCGGATAGACTTATACTTCATTATCATCCAAGGCTTGCCATCTGCTCCCATTCCTCTGTCTCTGTCTTCAATGAGCTTTCCTTTCTGCGGTTTCAACAGCTCGAACTTTTTCTCCTTTATGCTTTCTTTCCAGACTATCTTTCCAATGATCCTAGCCATGTTATCATCACTCCTGTTTATCAACCCCAACCTGGCTAAGTCCTTCACCTCACACTCAGGCAACGTATTCAACGATCTCAACAACCTCTTGAAATACTGAACCCCATCATACTGTTTAATCACAAAGAGCCTCAACTGCTCATCATATAACCAGCAAATAATCCCCTTTTTCGATTCAGTATAACCTTTGATGTTGTAACTTTTCTTGAACATAGTAGGGACCGCCGGTTTCTTAGTCTTTACGAACCACTGAGCGTAGCCTTCTTTCCATCTTGGCTGCTCCTCCCATTCAGTCTCATCACATTCCGTATCTTGACCCAGATCTGACTTTTCAACTGCCGGAATTTCATGCTCAATGTTCTCCTCCACAATCTCTCCTTCTTCAACTTCATTGTCAATCACGATCTCAGCCCCTATCTTCTCGATCTCTTCTAACGGTAACACATCCTCATCTCCTATAACATCATCATCCAATACCTCCTCAGCATCCACAACCACCACATCATCACCCCCTGAACCACCAGCTGCACTCGTTGACTCCCCCTGAGATGTGGAAGCCCCAAGAGCTTGTTCAGTTCTTGGCAACTCTCCACCTGCATCTTTCGATGCATTGGGATCATCGTCTCGATCATTTCTCTTCTTCGTCCGCAGCTCGTCACCTTTACAGCTCGTCTCCCCCTGAGATGCCAAGAACTGTTTCAAGACATCAAAGATTTTACCATGCTCAATCAGGAGGGACGACTGAATTTGATTCTCTGCAACGAGGCGCTGAATAGCGTGAGTCTGGATTAGATTTACTCTTGATTGTTCTGCCACGACCCTTTCAAGCGCTGCTATTCTTTCCGAGTCGGATAGGGTTGCATCGAAATGAAACCTCATATGTGAAATGTCTTGAGCATACGGAGGAGGGATTCCCAAGGTAACCGGCACATCAGAAACAGGTGGAAACGTAACCGCAGGTGGTATCGTAACCGACAACCCTGCAGTGGCAATAACCCTCGACTCAACAAACCTTGCAACGACCTCCGATGGAGTAAGAGTTGGAGGGGGCAAGGACACAATCTCCGGAGCCGGGAGTTGAAATGTAGTGGGTGGTATGCCAAAAGAGGATGAGGTAGTCACCACGGGAACATCCGCGGCGCTTGGCCCTGTAAATGGCAATGATGTAGGGACCATAGTCATACCAAACAGTGCGGGTGGCGAAAAACGAACCACCCTTGAGCTCTCACCAGCTCCCGAACCTGCACCCACTCTTTCCCTTCTCGCTCTACGAACCAAACGATGTAAATCTTCCTCAAAATCCGAATCACTGTCATCGGTGTCTCTCTTTCTCTTTCCATGAATTCTTTCTTGAGTAATCAAAATCTGTCTAGCTTCAGCAACATCATCATCTGAGGAATTAGAATCAGCCTCAGTCGTAGCTGCCATCGACACATCCACACTAGAAACCCGGGCAACCGAGATCTATACCTCTTCCTCTGGATCAACACGTTCCATATCAAAAAATCCTTGACCGCCAAACGCAGCTTCAAGGTCTACATGTTCCTCCGGTGCCACAACAGGAGCAGCAGGTAAAGCTTGCTGTAACACAGGTGGTGGTTGAGCTGCTTCAGCCTGTTGTGGTGCAGGATCCCGAAACTCGTCCCCACGAGCTGCAACATACTCTGGGTTGATCAAGTACCTAAACAACGGAGTATGTCGAGGACGGAGCTCTGGTTTACTCCTCGCACTTGATGATCTACACTGGGCGAAGATTCGCTTGCTGACACTTTCCACATACCGAATCGGACGGCGCTGAGGTAACGAGGGAGCCACGTGATTCAAGATCATTTGAAGGAATCTTGGGTACATTAAGAATCTCTCATGCGCCACCGCTCGTCTTTGACGGTCTATCTCGTAGAACACCATCTGACTAAAGCTATAACGCTTATTGTAAGTCAGTGCTGTCATTGTCGACTGCATCGTCGCACCCATTCCATCCGTACCATCCTTTCTACCCGACATACACACGATCATCACGTGCATGAGAAAGCGTCATTGATCTAACCAGAAACCCTTGTGTCTCTGTGTATCCCCCAATGGACCAGAATAGCCCATCCTTAGAAAGGCACCATCCCTGAATGGAGCCATGAAGTCTGTAGGATCATCTCTCGTTTCACCCCCAAACTGCAAAGCAACCCGTATCTGTTCTGACGAGAACTGCACTATCTGATTGTTAACCGTTGCACGCATCACTGGGGGCTCGACTCTGCAATCATATTCAACTGTCTGCCAGAAATCTTCTATATTTGGCAAAGAGATAGGCAGTGTTGTAGTTATAGCATGGAAGATACGCGAGCGGATAAGAAACGTGATGATCTCGTGAAAATCATCAACACCGCTCGCATCCGGGTCCAAATTTATGTACATGTTATGCCCCGGGAAAAACTGCCGATTGTTATCTCCTCCTTTGTCACCACCTGCTCCCGCTACAGCTGCCATATCTGTACCACAAACGGTCTAAGTTAGATAGACGTCAAAGTAAATCACAACTTCGCTTGTTACCATGAGCGTAGTTATGATTGTTTTTTGTATAGGCGAAGTTAGGGAAAGGGCGAAGTTGATAATAACTTCGCCTTTACCACAACTTCGCCTGATAACAGTTAATATAATTTTAAATAGAATAATTAAACAGGAGAAGTTATGTCTGAGGCGAAGTTACGGACAACTTCGCCTAAACATAACTTCGCCATTGAACAACTTCGCTCAAGATTAGTTAAATAATAAAGTACAGGCGAAGTTAAGCCTTAGGCGAAGTTAAGGATAACTTCGCCTAAACTGTAACTTCGCCTGAACTGAAGCGGCAACAGTTTAGACGGCCAAACGAGATGTCGTTTGGATAATTCGATGATTGTGGACTCTTAAACACATGATTTTATGGATATCTAGACGATCAAGATGATTATGACCACGTGAAAATAAGTTTGAAAAGCGGGTGTTGAGGGTTTGAATGAACGGGGTCACAAATCGGGTCGAAACGACCTTGATTAACGTCATTGTCATAGATTATACGATATGACGACATTACACACCTTTAAATCGGATTAGAGACTGAGAAAAACAACAAGATGTGATTCGAGATATAACTTCGCCGAGGTTAATGGATGATAAGTTCGCCGGGTTTAAAGAAAAGTGAAAAGTAAAAAGTGTTTGACTATAAGTATTCTTTATATACTGTTTATATTATACAGGCGAAGTTAGGGTTAACTTCGCTTACCCCTTAACTTCGCCTGTTTAACAAGTTCGCCTTGAACTTCGCTTAGTAATAAATTTACATAACTAACCCTTAAGAATTTAGAATTATGCAATTAACTTATAAAACTTCCTTTAAAGAGTTAGATGTTGCGATAAAAAACCAAGTAACCAGGTATAAAACCATAAAAACGACATAAGTAGAACAAAATCTTAGAAATAAAGTACACGGGATCAAATTTCAGTCTTGTCGGGGACTAGCATGTTTTTAGAAAAGATCCGAACATGAATCATACTAATTAAGTGACTGTCACTTAGATCCATGTTCAGCTGTATTATGACATAAAGAAACAGGTTGTAAGCAGGTAAACAACTTAGTATGGTATTCATCGCTTCAGTGATACGGGTTAGGTTCAATTAAGCTCAAAATATAAATGGGCAACACATCAGAGAATGTGATGTCTCCTATCTATTCTCAAAGCGTATTTGGCTTTCCCCAAGTCACCCCGAGTTGACCTCGACCCGTAGTGTCTGATTAAGTGATAAGTACTCTTCGATCTTTAGACTCTTCTTCCCGTTCTCTTTCTTGCCTCATAATTGATAAGTATAACATTATAAGCTTTAAAAGGCTTTTTTTTAAATAATAAAATTTACACAGCTTCGAGTAAACTACTGCAAGTCCCGAATCTGGATCACTGCAGTTTCTTGACACACCATCTTCTCGGGAATCAGAACACTCACGGGCTCGTGTATGACTGGGTAATCGCTTTTCTGCCTATCATCCGGTAGGTATATATGGAGACATGCACAACTCTTAAGGAGTTTCCACGTAAGATCGAGGAGATTTAGTTAGTATCACTTCTACTTTTACGCACCATAAAAAGCTACCATGACATACAATGACTGTTCTAAAGTCTTTTAGGCCTAATAACTTCACTAGTTAAGCACACAGAATTAGTTTGTCTATCACTTTCCAAGGTTGGATCAATTTTCGTATAAACATTTTATAGACACTTCTTACGAAGTAGTAGACTTGAAAAATTATTTCATCTCCCATAAAAATATTTTAAATTCTATCGCCCCGATCAAGTCAAAGTCTTCAGGTAAACGGCTATCCTGAGGATCCAATGGATCAGCTGGACCGACCACATACCGGTATGTGTCCTTCTAACTAAGTATGAACGACTAATTTTCAGCGAAAGAATAACAACACATCATAAACCGCCCCGGTCACTTTCAGTCAGTTGGTTAATGGCTATCCTCATAATCTACTGGTAGAAGTGAGGACCAAACACATCCGAAGATATGTCCTTCAAACTGAAGCAACCGACATAATTCTAAGCGATAGTGACGTTTTTTTTTAATACACAAGAAATACGGTTACTCGGGATTGATCATCCCATTAAGCTCAACATGGTTTTGAAAATGAGTTCTGTCAAACGTATAAAGTAAACAAATCAGCGAAATTATCTAACGAATCAACCTTTTCTAGCATTATTAATTTCTTCTCAGCACAATCCCGTATAAAATGATGACGGATTTTAATGTGTTTAGTTTTGCTATGCTTTACGGGATTGTTAGTTACTGAGATAGCAGCAGTGTTATCTATACAGATAGGAGTATGAGTGAAATTCAGACCATAATCACGCAATTGTTGTTGTATCCAAAGAACCTGAGAGCAGCAGTTCGATGCTGCCATGTACTCTGCTTCACAGGTAGAGATAGCAACTGAGGTCTGCTTCTTGCACTGCCATGACACTAATTTGCCTCCAAGAAACTGGCACCCCCCTGTTGTTGACTTCCGATTCTGATTTCATCCACCATAGTCAGAATCCGTGTAAGCGACCAGCTCCAAGTCTCCCCCTTTCGTGTACCACAACCCCAGCTTAGGCTTGCCCTTGAGATACCGCAATATCCTCTTCACACCCTTCATGTGAGATTCCTTTGGGTTTGCCTGAAAGCGAGCACAAAGACAAACTGCAAACATAATATCAAGTCTAGATGCAGATAAATACATTAAAGAACCTATGATTGCCCGATATTGGGTGGGGTCCACGTCTGCATCATTGTCTTAATCAACACCCAGTTTGTGGTTGACGCAAACTGGAGTATCGAATGGAGTGCTGTCCTCCATCTTGAAGCGTTTGAGAACGTCTTGGACATATTTAGTCTGATGAATGAACATCCCATCTTTCTTCTGATCAACCTGCAATCCTAAAAAGAAAGTTAGTTCACCCATAGCACTCATTTCAAACCTCTTTTTCATGACGGCTTCAAATTCCTGACACATGGCGACTTTTGATGCAGCAAAGATGATGTCGTCCACGTAGACTTGAACCAGAAGAAAGTCTCCTCCTTTTCTCTTAACGAACAGTGTGCTATCGATCTTTCCCCTTTCAAACCCATTCTCAAGCAAGTAATCGGATAGAGTTGCATACCAGGCACGAGGGGCCTGATGTAGCCCATATAGCGCTTTACTTAGCTCGTACACGTGATCAGGAAAGTCCGGGTCTGGACAACCTGGAGGTTGCTCAACGTACACAACCTCATCGACTTTACCGTTAAGAAACACACTTTTCACGTCTAACTGAAACACCTTCATCTCCTTGTGTGCCGCAAATGCCAAAAACAAACGAATCGCTTCCAATCTCGCCACAAGAGCAAACACGTCATTGTAGTCGATCCCTTCTTGCTGATTAAAACCTTTTACAACCAGCCTCGCCTTGTTCCTGATGATTATCCCTTTTTCATCTCTCTTGCATTTGAAAACCCATTTTGTGCCAATCGCATGCACATTCTTTGGTTTTGCAACCAATTTCCAAACCTCCATCTTCTCGAACTGGGCTAACTCTTCTTGCATGGCTTCGACCCACGAGCTGTCCTTTAGAGCCATTTGATAGTTCTTTGGTTCAATCTGGCTAATGAAGCAGGTGTACAAGCACTCGTTAATAATACCTGTTTCTTTGATGCTTGCGTAAACACAGGTGTCCTCATTCAAGCTTCGTCTTGTTTGTACACCATCAGACAGATCACCTATCACGTTCTCCAAAGGGTGATATTTATGAACTCCAGTAGTCGGAACCGAACTGACTTTCAGATTGTCTTCCAGGTTCGAAGATAGTTCATCAATGGGCGATTGTTGTTGAGAGTGAAAAGGATTGAAGAATTCGTCTTCAGTAGAGGCAGCAGGGATGTCGACAGCAGTTGACGAGGAAGGTTGACCATCGTACTGCGGTCGTTGCACAAAATTTTCTTCCTCATCATAAAGAATCTGCGTAGCTATTCTCTCATCAACTTCTGCACAATCCAAGTAAGGCAAATTAAAAGATTTAAAAAGCTTATCATAGTCGAAAGCCTCAGCGGGTCCCGTGCTTGGTTTTGGTGGTTTGTAACTTGTGATGTCAGTGTTACACACCACCTCAACCTTGTTGGTCGATAGATTAAAGACTCGTCTGTTGGGTGTCCCAACAACATATCCGACTAAAATACCTTCGTCGGCTTTCTCACCAAATTTTGAGTTCGTCTTTAATATCGAACATGGGGACCCGAATGGTTCGAGACCATTCAAGTTAGGCTTTCTACCATGCATAAGTTCATAACATGTTTTATTCAATCTTTTAACAGTTAAAACTCGATTAAGAATATAACAGGCTGTAGCGACAGCTTCAGCCCAGAACACCACAGGAAGTTTAGCATCGGCCAGCATGGTTCTGGCTCCTTCAATTAGCGTCATGTTCTTCCTTTCAGCCACTCCATTTTGTTGCGGAGTGTACGGAGTGCTGTACTGGTGGTCTATCCCTTTCTGTAAGCAAAACATCTCCATCTGGTAGTTTTTGAATTATGTCCCATTGTCACTCCTGATGTATTTAACCTTTCTCCCCACGATGTTCTCAACCTTGGTAATCAAGTTAATTACCAACTGAACTGTTTCATCTTTTGTCTTCAGGAAATATACCCAAGAATATCGAGAGAAATCATCAGTTATCACCAAGCAGTACGATGTTCCACCTAGGCTTTTTACATTCACGGGACCGAAGAGATCCATGTGAAGTAGGTCTAGGGTACTGACTATTGAATTGATCTTCTTGGTGTGATGAGGTTTTTTGTGTTGCTTTCCCTTTTTGCACGATAAGCATTGGTCTTCAAAGTTGAAAATTTTTAAGGGAACACCAAGCACCAGCCCATTCTTGACAATGTAGTTCATTTTTCGAAGATGTATATGCCCCATTCTTCGATGCCATAGCTCGGACTCCGATTCAGTTGCTTTTGACAGAAGACATGATTCTTCTGTTGCCATCTCAGTCGACCTCATATCCATTACATATGTATTCTTTTCCCTTGGAGCCTTCATCACTATCCATGCCTCTGGTATCTTGAAACCAAGATACAGTACAATCGCTTCATTTTTGGTAAAGTGCACAGTGTAATCTTTGTCACAGATCTGAGACACACTCAGCAAGTTATGCTTCAGCTCTTCAACGAAATTCACCTTTTCTAACTTCATTTCACCATTAGTCACCGTCCCAATTCCAGTAATTCTACCACCACTCTCTCCAGCAAAACTTACTCTACCTCCCTGAACAGGTTTCCACTCGTGTAACAAGTTTTTGTTACCAGTCATGTGCCGGGAACAGCCGCTATCCACAACCCATAGATTGTTTGCAGCCCTGTTCAACTGTTCCTGCACGATTAAAGCAAAGGATTAAAATCTGGGGACCCAAGACCTATTGGTCTTGGGTCGATTAAATCTGTTAAAAGGCATCCCGTGCTTCAGCTCTTCAACGAAATTCACCTTTTCTAACTTCATTTCACCATTAGTCACCGTCCCAATTCCAGTAATTCTACCACCACTCTCTCCAGCAAAACTTACTCTACCTCCCTGAACAGGTTTCCACTCGTGTAACAAGTTTTTGTTACCAGTCATGTGCCGGGAACAGCCGCTATCCACAACCCATAGATTGTTTGCAGCCCTGTTCAACTGTTCCTGCACGATTAAAGCAAAGGATTAAAATCTGGGGACCCAAGACCT
This sequence comes from Bidens hawaiensis, assembly GCF_021521415.1. Lineage (NCBI taxonomy): Eukaryota > Viridiplantae > Streptophyta > Magnoliopsida > Asterales > Asteraceae > Bidens > Bidens hawaiensis. Next base: position 7,879,843 of record NW_027491014.1, read on the forward strand.
ATTGGTCTTGGGTCGATTAAATCTGTTAAAAGGCATCCCGTACTTTGGCTGTCCAAAGTTAGTATTAGAATAATTTCTGTAAGTCCTAAAAGGATACCTTCTTGTAGATTGACTATGAGGCCATCCAAACCTTCGTGAATTAAATGAATTATAACTAGTGGTTTGATTGTTAACAGGGTAAAACTGAGATTGATTTCTTTGAAATCCTGGATTAGTCCAATATCTGAACTTTGATGAGTTCGCATTTTTAACATTATAGTAATTACCGTTAGTTTTATTCTCAGTTTTCGGAGGCCTCATACCTCTGAATCTCTTATTCAGAGGGCAATCAGCAATCAGGTGTCCTATTTGATTGCATTTGAAACAACTCCTGTGTTCAACCTTCGTCTCAACAGTTGTTTCAGATGTTGAGGTTGCATTACTACCCGTTTGCCTAACGTATGGTGGGACATACGGGTTTAGAGGGGAATTCTTCTCAGTAGGCTTATATTCCTCCCCACGTCTTAGTAACACTACCTCTTCTTTTGTCTTACTAGATTCGGATGTCTGGTCCGAATTTAATGAGACAGAACATGGAACAGAAATCTTAACACTCGAAGCAGGCTTACTCGTTTCCTTTTTAATCGATTCAGGTTTTTTAATTGAAACTTTGACAGGAACTGTCTGACTAATCTCAACATCAACAGATTTCTGATTACTAGGATCATAAGTATAGTTATGATTATAAGGTGGAGGAACTTCAGAATATCCAATTCCTCCCCTTTTAACTGGGGAACGTTGATCACTTACGAGGTGATCAAGTATTACAGAGGAATTTCTAAACTGCTCAAGCTTTCTGTTTAGTTCCACCACTTTCACCTGGTAATCAGCTATCTGTTTATCCCTTTCAGCAATTAGTTTGGTTTTCTCTTCTAACACTTCATAGCTAAGATCAATTACTTGTATTTTTTCAGCAAGACTTTCTTTAAGACTTCTGATATCCTTTTCACTAGCCTTAATCTTTACTGAATAGCTATTTTCCCTAGTTTTAGTGTAATGATGATCTTCTTTTAACGTTTTAAATTGAGAGTCCAAACTAACAAACTGATCAGTTATCGTTTTCAATTGTTCAGACAGATTTTCACATTTCATACAAGGGAGTTCAGAACTTACCTCAGAGAGCTGATCATTCACCTCTGCCATATAAGCTTGATCTTCTCTTGTCTCTCTGTCGTTTCCTTCAGCTTCGATGTTAACCAAGTTGGCCTGTTCGAGCACTTCCTCAACTTCCAGATTCCAATTGTATCCCCCGTTCTGTCTGGATACCATCGCCCTATTCTCATTACTTCCCCCATTCGATTGTGTTGGCCTGTTCTGACTACGTTCTACTCTTTCATTTGTGCATTCTTTAGCAAAGTGGCCATTCTGTTGACAGATATAACACCGAACCTTTGACTTATCAAAACCTGGTCTTTCGCCAACGAACTTTCTACCAGTCTTCTTCATAAACCTTTTAACTCTTCTTACTATCATCGCCATCTGCCACTGCAGATCCATCTCCTTTAGATCATCAGCATCGATCTGATCATAGTCTTCGTCTAAAGTAGCAGGGTCGACAATTTTACCTTTGATGTAATTTTCGTAAGAAGCAATGAAAGATGCATAGAGAGCAAACTGCTGTTCAGCAGACTTAACACTCATGGGCATCTGAGAGTAGTTGTTGTTTGGAACATTTGAGGAAAAACTACCAGTTGTTGCTTGAGGTTTAGAAGAATTTGTTCCACCAGCTACGAAACACACATCACCATCCATGTTGAGAGTTACATGACCATCTTGAGTTGAGTTAGAGCTCGAGTTTCCCTTTGAGTAGTAAGCAGATGATTCTGACTTTGAACTTGAACTTGAAGTAACTTTCGCACCATACATTCCCGGATCCTGAACCTGATCAGTTGGTGTCTCTTTTCGAACCATGTTAAGTTCAAAAGTTCGTAGTTTATTGACTGCTGTTTCCAAGTCGATGTTTGCAAACTCTTTATCTTCTCTCATCAAGACAGTGTACGTTTCCCATTTCGGTGGGAGAGCATCAAGAAGTTTTTCTACGATCTCTTCTTCTTTATAGTCAATTGAATAATTTCTGAGTTCGGTCATCAAGTGGTAATACCTTGTGATGATATCATCAAGTGACTCATTCTTCAGATACTTGAACACCGAGAATTGGGTTTTGAGAAGCTTAATCTTGGATGCACGTATCCCCACATTACCCTCATATCGATTTTCAAGAGCTTCCCACAGCTCTCTGGCGGTTTTGTATTTCCTGAATGTGTGAAGAATTTCTTGTAGGAGAGCCATTGTTATCGCAGCATGAGCTTTGCTTTCTGCCTCATACATCTTTTTTTCTTCCTCTTCCATCTTATTGTATTTCTTTATTTGTTCACGACCCTCAAACAGAGATGTTGGTGGAATGTATCCATCTTGAATGCACACCCACATCTTAGCATCTTGATATTTAACATATTGTTCAAACCGATCATTCCAAGCCACGAAATCGGTACCCTTCAGCATTTTCGGAGCCTTAGTAGCTGAACCTGCTTCCACCTCCATTTTCACCAGTTCCGTAATATTTATAGAAGTCATCTTTGGAAGAAATACAAACGAGCACTCAAAGAAACCAAAAAAAAAAAAATTATTATTCTGAACAGTACTATAGGCGAAGTTATTTTTAACTTCGCTTAAGAGTAACTTCGCTTGAAAAACACAACTTCGCTGTCTTCCCAACTTCGCCTGATGTTAACTTCGCTTGATGACAACTTCGCTTAAGTTAAGCGAACTTGTGAGATAGGCGAAGATATTGATAACTTCGATTAATCTTATATCTTCGCCTAAACCCTACAAACAGTGGCGGCAACTTCGCCTGATGAACACAACGTTTTTGCAGGTTTGATTTTGACGTATTGCGAGGTATTCTAGAGTGTAATGGGTTGTTTTTGATGGAGGGAGGTTAGTAGGACACAAAAAACTCGGTATTTCAACGTTACCTCGTCCCGCGAATAGTCGAACGGAACGATTTCTACACCCATGTGATAATCCCGAACCACACAATCACGAGCAAACGCTCTGATACCAATTGAAGGTTCCCAGCCGGATCTACACGGAAATATCTCGTTCTACGTAGGTGCGGAATCCCTACGTAAGACGATACGAGCGTAGAAGACGATACACGTTAAACACAAGCAAACACACGTTACAATACACATAAGACACGTTTTATTGCAACTGATAACACGTGATATGTCAATCACCGATTACCCGTACTTAATCGTTAAAAACATACAAGCCGTACCCCAACCTTAAATACACTTCGACAACTTCGCCTAACATGCTAGGTGAAGTTGTCACTAACTTCGCTTAAACCACAAGTTCGCTTATGATGGGCGAACTTGTGAAACATATTAACTAACACATAACAAAACCAACTTAACACAATTACAACACTAGATACTGAACTACTGACATCATGTACCAACAACCTCAGAGGCCGTTGGTAAGTTATACGTCCTAGTACCGTATATCCTTGTTCCAACAATACGGAGCTTTAAATCATTCTGAGGATTTTCTTTAAAGAATCACGTACCATCCGATATGCCTGAACCAATGGATTTTGGGAGTCTAACATTTCCTTCAGATAATTAATAATATAATCATCAAAATTTTGGGCATCTGATGATGATTGACTGTAAGAAAAACAAAGGAAAAAATACACTTTAAAGTTAATATAAATGAAATATATGATAAAATATTAACTTTATAAAAATTAAATACATATACTGTTTAAAGTAAGTCTTACCCAAAAACTCCTTGTCGGTTTGGAATTTCGTTCTCTTTATCATAAATGTATAGTTGAGCAAACTGAGGTTTCTTACCATCTAATGGAAGAAGAGTTCATATAGAATGGTAGTTTTCTCCACTGAGTCTAAGCGTGTATGGAACGTTTCCTCTATTAATGGAATTGTCAATTTTTCCATCCATTGATGTAAAGGAGAACATTGAATTGAATCGTCTAATATTTTTCAAATAATACTTGCTTACAGGATCTTCACCACGAAATAACTTAAAATAACTTTCATGAGGTTGTTTTAAATCAGGAAGTTGAATATTTCCGCTGCGAAAACATAAAGAGAAATTTGAATCGGAACTACTTTTTTTCCTCTTCTAGATTCAGTTTCCATAAGCAGGCGTTGCAAGATTCACATTGGAAACTTTGATTACCAAGATCAACATAATCTGTACAATAAAATAAAATACGTTATGACATATATTTATAACATACTCTGTAGACTTATATAATGTATTAACTAATAACCTAATGATATGCCATTAAATACATCAACAACAAACTGAAAATCGTTTAACGGCTGCATAGGTATAGTTATAGTATTGGTTGTTCTCCTTGGTAACAGAAGCACTAACATTTGACGTTGGATTAGGGATGACGTTAGAAGAAATAACACAACCTGTTGACAACAATATTATAAAACTACTAACACAACATATAAACTAGAAATAAATTAAATGATTCAAAGAAAAATGGTGATACTTTAAGAAGACGGGCTTCTTTGGGAACTTTTGTTTAAGTAATGTTTTAATTTATCGCGTTTCCCATCTACAATATTCTTTCTTTGTTTTCGTTTTGATGAATAAGAACTTTCAAGTTGCGTAGAAGTATCATCTGCATATATATATATATATATATATATATATATATATATATATATATATATATATATATATAAAATTTAAAATGAATAATGAAAATAACATAACTTAGATAATTACAATATTTATCAATGATGCAAATAGATACGCAAGTTTGTTATATAGAGACTTATTGTTTACGCTTGGTAGTGTTGACGGATATAAGTTTTCCTTCCCATTGTAAATTGTAGAAAAAGAACCGTTTTGAACTTCATAGGGAGTAACGGTTATATTATTAGAAGCTGCGTTTAGAAGTTTTACATAAGTCGAACAAACTATTAACAATAAATTTAAACAAATAAAAAAAACATAATACATATAAAACTTACTTGCACGAGAATTACACACATAATTATTTGGTGGGTAGTTTTGAGTTATAGTAAGTGGTGAATTATTTGAAACATTACCTAACTGCCCGATTTGAGGTTGACCTGTATTTCAACAAATATACAATACAAAAATAAATTAAAAAAATTGTAAAAAAAAATTAATATTACAAAAAAAACAAATTCAACTAGATTAAATTTATGATTAAAATGTTGAGGCCTCCTGATTTTACCGTATGGATTATAATGATAGATTGGAGATGAGTATCAATTCAAGAAACATGTGTTAGGAGGATTAACATGAACACTTTGAATATTATTTGACTGTGGTAAGTTTGAAACATCAGACAATGGGTTTCTTGGAAGATTACCTAAACGAAATATACAAACTCCAGTTTAAATCAAAAAGCAATACCGGTAAACAATCGGTTGGGTTGATAGATTCTTAAACAAAAATTAAAATATCATTTCGATCATAGTTGTTGATCTTTAAGGTGGAGGGAACAACTTTATGTTTCTTTGAAGATAAAGACATGTTTAGAGAAATAATAGAGAAAAATGGTGGAAAAGATCTTTAGAAATTCTATAAAATGCTAAATATGGAAGATAATTATAATAGAATATTTAATGATTTGATAATACTAAATATATTTTAAAATGTGATTATTATAAGAAAATGGAAAGTATCTTAAATCATGGAATACGAAATTATATTATTAAATTTATGGATATATTTAGAAAATCAGTATTATGTTTAATATAAATAACATAATGTAAGTCAAATGTTGAATATTCATATATTTTGACTATGTTTAAAGATAATAAGTATAAAAGACGAATAATATAATTTTTAAATCGTGATAGATTATGGTTACATACAGGTTTTGGTTATTGTGATTATGTTAACAAATAGTTAGATATAAAGAGAAATGAACGAAAACAATAACAATACAATAACAAATTATTCCAAAAGTAGACAAAATTAAATTGAAATAGCATACTTTTTATAATAAAGTTTTAATAAAGACAAAAGTAAAAAAAAAAAAACAAAAACGAAAACTAAAACTCATCACTAATGAACTTTAACCACAACCAAAACAACATCGTCTTTATAATAACGAATAAGTAAACTTTGGCCAAAACATAATTGATTGTTGAGTACGTAATCCTTCCATCCATTTAAAGAAAAAAGTCCCTCTCCTTTTCGTCTCCGTTTTTTACTTTGAAGATTGTTTCAAACTACTATTTAATTTACTATTCATTATTATAATATTTTTATAACCAATAAATCACTAACAATAATTTCATAAATAAAAATAAAAGTTCTTTCTTTATTTTACCATTTTTTCAACTAATTAAAATATTCAACAAATTATATTTTTAAACACTAAACTTAGGCAAGTGTCGGTTATACATGTTTTATTTGTCAGTTAAACGATTTTCTTAAACTTTGTTTTCATATTTTTTATAGTTCGTATATACAATGACCGAAACTTTTTTTTCATGATTTAAAAATTTCTCACCGTCGCATAGTTTTATATCCGTGTTTCAACGTTTGATACCACGCCTTTAAAATATTTTTCTTGGCTTACTAACACATGTTTACGAATTTGTGTTGGTACCGTTGATACTAACCGAATTTGTGTAGGTTCGCAGCTGTAACATGCCGGTTTTTTTAGTTCTACATATGATAATTTATTGTATTTTGGAATTGGCGTGTTTATTTCTTTGTTTAGTTTCATTGTCGTAACTCGATACAAACTGACTTCGTCGATTTGCAACGATTTTATGATTTAACATTTTTACTTATGTTTTTCTTAAATTTAACGGTTCCGCGGTGAAGCGAGGATTCCTAGAGTTATTGATTAATTTTATGTCTCTGAGTGGATGATAGATATAATTTGAATATTCAGTTCATTTTTATATACGATGAATGATCAATTATGTCGCTTTCTTTTTATTAGGACGTTCATCATATCCAAACATCCAATGAGCCTGCAGACTAGCATGCATAAAAGTCTAAACCTTCCAGAATGGCAGAATTTAATACTATATGTTTATATATACATTAAACCACCAGTAGGACCAGGGTTCCACCCTACAGGGGTGAGATAAATTAAAAATATGATTTAACGTACAAATGCTATGAATTAAAGATTAATAAATAAATAAAAAAAAGTTATGCAATGACACTTTGTATTTACTCTGAATGAATAAAACACCTCTTCCGGTAAACCACTAAGCTCAATAGAGGTGGAATTGTGAACCGGGCCAGTTGATTGTAGATCTTCTCAAGCATAGCGAGTTGAAGTTCATGATTTTGAATCTGAAAAGCTTGTGAATGGAACGAACATCCTCCAAAGCCATTTGTGTGGAGGACTAATGAAATAAATTAATTTTCAATTAAGCAAACAATACAAGGATTGAAGTAATTATAAGCTATCGCATACTATTAACCAAGAATGAGGATGAAAATTATAGAAAGACTTGAGCTAGGAAACTAGAAACGTTCTCGCAATTCAATTCATGCTCTACACTCTACTTCTCTTGTTTATTCCAACGATATTTAACTCGACTTGGGTTGTTTTTGTTGGATTTAATGGTCGTTTCGGGTCAAGTCAACGCGACCGACCCGAATGTGACCCGGATCGAGTTACACCGGGGTGACGAGATAGAGGCCTACTTAAATGTTAATTAGGCCCGACACAATATATATTAGGTAGACTGGATGTTGATCAAAGGCTTTATTTGGTTGATTGGGCTTAAGCCCAAATTGGTTTAATTGTTAAACCCTAAATGAGTTATCTATAAATACATAATATTATCTATTTATGGCAATTTTAACAAACCCTAGCCTCTCTTTCACACTAGTCCAGCCGCCACCACCGCCGGCTGTTTTTCCGGCCATCGAAAAAACGCGCCGCCACCTTCTCCGGTCCTTTGACGTCACATACCACCATCTCAGCCTCCCATAGCTAACTGGTGCTTCTTGTCCGTCTATAACCGAGCTGCTATTGCTGTTTGTTGTTACCGGAGACCCGCCGGAAAACCGCTGCTGCTGTTTGCTGCTGCCGGAGACCCGCCGGAAAAACGTGGCAGCCACCTGACCACTGCAGCAAGCCACCAGACCACCACAGCTACCAGCCACTGCTGCTTTATGTTGTCTGCTGCCATTTGCTGCCTATTGCCGCCGTTATACAACTCGCCGGAATTCGCCATCGCCGCCGCTAGCCGCCGCCGTTGCCGGATTTGCTTGGTGTTGTTGATTGTGTCATCTAGCTCATCTCGTTAGCCTTCGGTGTCTTCCCGGTTTGTGTATAACCGAGGTATATCGACAAACTATAAACTATGGTTGATTTATTATTGTTTTATCGTACTCGTACGCGTTTGTAATCGGATCCGGGTTTTGGGTTTCGGTTTATGGTTCGTTTAAATCGTTTATATTCCGCTGCGTTTTATAGTTCGTTTATATATATATATATTAATATTCATTAATATCTATCGAAACGAAATAATTATTAACTAAAACGGGTTTTATATATTAGACCGTTTTCGTTCCGAACCACCGTTGAAACCCAACAGTTTTGCTCTACTTATTTAATGCTATAGTTATATCAGTTGGGCTTGGACCCAAAATGTTCATAACTTTCAAATGCAAAAGTTAACAACTGGTTAGAGGTGCACATCCAATCGGTTAAGCGGTCACTAAACGATTATCTAACCGGTTAGTAACTGGTCTCTCTCTAACCGGTTTCTACCAGAAAAAGACCGATGGTTAGTAACTGGTTTTTCATTTTGACCCCATAACCTTTTACAAAACATGTCAACTGAAACCGGTTTTATGTTTTTAAATTATTTTTTTTAACCATTTTTTTTCCTGGTTAACCGATTTGGTTATACCGGTTAGGGTTTTGTGCTTGAAAACAAGTTACTAACCGATCGATTAAGTGGTCTAACAAGTTAATTGACCGTTGAATAATAACCGATCGTTAAATTAATTGGTTTCTGAATAACCGTTTGTGCATGTCTAAGTGGATAAACGAACAAGGATTTTATATCGAGCCAAACTTTAGTGTTTGATGATGGTTTTCTTGGATCTAGCATTCTAAGTATCAACACAAGACAATTTTCGGAATAAATCGTAAGAGACGATCAAATGTACGTAATTTAATCGATACGTTTATAGAGTTTGTAACTTGAAACCAAAACATATTTGAAGCTATAATCCTAGAATGTTAAATATTATTTAGAAAAATAATGATAATTAGTCATTTGTAACGACTATATATAAATGTTTAATTGGAATAAACGATTATATTATTTTTCGTAAGTTGTTGTTTGTGAAAACGTAACCTTGTATTTTGTGTTTTTCTTCGACGGATGTCACTTTTTAGTGGATGACAGGATGATTTACTCAGTTTAAATATTTAATATATAATTGATTTTTATATATTTATGTCTCAGTCTCGCATGTCACCTTAATTTATATATTGTAGTCGTTCATCTTATCCAATGGGTATGTCTCCTCACATGCAAAGTATTCCAAACCATCCTCAATTTAATACTATTTATTTATAATAATTATAAAATCACTTGAACTCTAGAAACTAGTATTATAAAACAACGAACACAACTATATTCCACAATTATTTTTCACTGAATAGTTTACTGTTGATGTTTTAGTTTAACTAAAGCTAATGGAATTATTGTAATTAAATGTGTTTATGTTAGGATCACACTTTTGTTTTAACCATGAAAATAGGTCTACAATTGAATGCTAAACTAGCCTAACAAGATTTTGATATGTTTGATTGGATATTACCATAAAGTTGACGGTCAGGACCAAAAATAACACAAAGCTTCCAACGTACGTAGGATATTTTACGGCTTTGGTTTATCATCAAAACAAAATCAAGACCAACAGATGGCATATTGTTTCTTTTTATTATACATGATGAGTCATTTATAACTCAAATAGTGGTATGATCTATAGAGTGTAATCGATTTTGGTTTGCATTATACTTTTTTAAGAGAAAACTACCAAAATAGTTAAGTTGAAAATTTATTTTGAAAATAGAAAGTTTTAGCCATCCTCAAAAAGCGTGGGCAAAGGCCCAGAGCCTAGAAGTGTTAAGAAAAACTAGTTTGGATTTCTGAAGGGGGTTGCAATCTGACCCGATGCCACATCTAAAATTGGTTTTAGTGAAACTGATTCCAATCGACCCAAACTTACGAAAAGTAAACACATCAAGATAATTGTGGTGAATACATAAATAAGCATAAAAATTTACATTACGAATTGCATTTTTTTATTTCCAATGTTTTACTTTACGGCCAATAAATAAGTGTTTTGTACGGGGTGACTCAATGATAAAAAGCCATCGCCAGCTGGCCTAACCTAGTCGTGCGGAGTCCTAAGCGCCGCTAAGTTATCTCCAGCGCTAGGGAAAACCCACACACCCGAAGAACCACTGATGGTAAAACCCGGATGCCCTAAGGATCGAACTGAGTATCACAAAGACCACAATCTTCCTTTATTTAGAAACTCATACTTAGAGGTGCACAAAAAACCGAACCCGGAACTACACCAAAAAAAAATCCAGAACTGGTTTTTTATACCCGACCCTACCCGTAGGGTACGGATAGGGTATGCATTTTAGTACCAAAACCTGTACCTGAACCGGTTCCATAACCGGAACGGGGTTTTCCAATACCCGAAGCCGGGTTTTTCAAATACCCGATCTATACCCGAAATTACCCTAAAAATAACTGGAAATACCCAAAAAATACCCTCAAAAAGTACAACCCCTAGAAAAAATCCAATTTGTACCTGAAAAATACCCGTAAAAACCCGAAAATATGGTCTTTTCATACCCGGAAATAGGGTATTCAAATACCCGGGTTTAGAATACCCGGTTCTATACCTGACCCGAACCCAATACACAGGGTATGGTTTTTAGAGGCAATACCTGGACCCGAACCCGACCCGGGTACTGCTAATACCCGATTTTCCAATACCCGATCCCGATTCCATACACGAACCCGGGTTTCTCTAATACCCGATTTGTGCACCTCTACTTATACCCTCCAAAATGTTGTTTGTAAGTATTGAAACTATGTCTCCATTAAGAAACAAATACGTCCTACAACTACACCACATTAGAAAATTTTTATTTCCAGTGTATTACTAATGTTTTTCTAGGTTTTTAAATTAAATGAAGACAGAATTAAAAATTTTATCCTTTAAACAAAGCCAATTTACGGTTCGTGTCCTTTATTTAGTTACTTTGCAGGCGGTGTACTTTATACATTTATTTTCTACACGTTGTGTCCTTTATGCTAACTGGGTTAGAAAAACTCAGTTAAATAATCTCACGTGAGGCGCATGTGAGCGCAGATTTGTCTTTTCGTCTATACCTGCAAACAAAACCCCTTTATCAGTGGTTTCACCCATCCTTAATTGCTTCATTTTTGGTGATCCTTAAAAAACCCCTAATATCCGATTGAATGCTTTAATTGAACAACATTCTCCTAGCAGAAATTAAAAACCCTAAATGGATGATATCCATCCTTCTCGATTCTACATCCGTGAAGATTTTGAACAATTGGATGCTGAGAAGTTTTATGGTAAGTTCAAATTTTAGGGTTTATAATCGGGTTTATTTAACTAACAACTGTTTAATCTTTAATGTGTCGTAAATAATCCACATTTTTTCTCGATCAAGTTGCACGATGGTGGCACTTTCACCAAATTTCCTAGACGGGTTTATAACAGACTCGTTGTGTATTTTGTTGACATGCTAGATATTAACAAGTTTTCTGTTCACGAGCTTGATGATTTCTTGGTTGAATTAGCCTATCCTACAAATAAGGTTAGATTCTACCATTATGTAGTACCGGGTTTAGAATTGGATTGGGGGCTTAGAGCTTTGGGAAGTGATGATGAGTTAGGGGATTTGCTAAGTATATTGGAGCTTGTAATCAGTTAATGAATGGGTATAACGAGCATGAGTACACCTCTGTACACACATACTTCTGCTCACCCTCAAAGTTTACCATTGAAGAGATAACAGATGAGGAGTTTCTTGCAAGTGAGGTAGTACTAGATAAAACAAACTCAGCTAAGAAAAGGTTGTTGTTGGAATGGCAAGATAGCACAAATGAGGTTGTTGTTCAAAAGGTTGTTGTGGAACAAGACAAACAAGATGAAAATGAGAATGTTCAAAGCTTTTGGTGTGCAACCTACAAATGAGGTGGAGATGGATTACAATGGTGATGGAGATGGAGGTGGAGATGGAGATAGTGAAGAATCTTCAATTTCATATGATGGTGGAGAAGATATTGATGAATCTTCAAGTTAAGATGAAAGTGGAACTCATGATAGTAGGGATTCTAATTTTGAAATGAGAGATGAGTGTTCTGATGATGATGAAAATGTAGAGGTTTGTCCAGTTAAGAAACCTAAGAATGTGAAGACATCTAAGAACTATAAAAAATCTAAGAATGTTAAGAAAACTAGGGAGGGTGATGAAGATTCAGAAAGTGATTCAGATAGTAATTTCAACTATGAAGATGGTGACACAGATGGTGTAGATGTAGATATGAGGGATTTCAGATTGCATATTGATTTTGAAGTTAAACATCAGGATGCAATTGGTAGTTTAGAGGGTTTGGACATTGAAATGGATGATGTTATGTTGGATAATGATAGAATGTATATGAAAAAATAAGGAAATGAGAGGGACATGGATTATCTTTTACATGTGGGACAGGTTTTTGTTACAAAAGCAGAGGTGAAGGATATGATCAAGGCACATGTAGTTGAAACAAGAAGACAAATTAGGATAAGAAACGATGATTTGATAAGGGTGATGGCAGTGTGTGAAGGGGATATGGAAGATGCATCCTACATGCAAGGGGTTGGATCTAGCAGTTCTATTAAAGATTAGGGACCAGTCCAGAAAAATCTTGGGGGTAGGGAAAAAGGAAAGACCCACTTGCTATTAGATGCCCTTGGATACTGTTGTTGTCATACCAAAAGAGAACAGCTTCATGGAAAATTACAAGGTTGGTAAATGAACATAAATGCCTTCAATCTAGGCAAATTTATGCTTGCACAGCTGGGTTCCTCTCAAACCATTTGGTTACAGATCTTCAAGATGACCCAAAGCTGAAAGTTAAATCTATCAAAGAAGGGTTTCAAAGGAGGTTTGACGTTGGTGTGCCTGACATGAAAGCTTACACGGCAAAGATGTTGGCCAAGGAACATATAAATGGAAATTTTAGAGGCTAGTATTGGCTATTGAGGGATTATATTGAAGTGGACTAATCCAAATACAACAGTGAAGCTTGAATTAGAAGAATGCTCAGATCCAACATCTGAGACAAGACAATTCAAGAGGATATATGTTTGCTTGGGGTCTTTGAAAAAAGGGTTCAAAGAAATAGGTAGGGATCTCTTGGGACTGGATGGGGCTTTCCTTAAAAGTGCATGGCCTTGGAAACTTTTAACAACAGTTGCTCTAGATCCAAACAATGGATACTACCCTGTTGCATATGCTGCAGTTGAAGCTGAAACAATGAACTCTTGGGAATGGTTCTTGGAATGCCTTGGTGATGACTTGGATTTGAACAACAGATCTAAGTTTACCTTTATGAGTGACAGGCAAAAGGGTCTTATACAAGCTGTAGATAAGTTTTTTCCTTCTGCAGAGCATAGGTTTTGTGTTAGGCACATTGAAGATAACCTAAGAACTCTCTTCAAAGGAAAGCTTTACACGGATGCTCTTTGGAAGCTGGCCAGATGTACAAAAACTACACACTATGAGAGAGAGATGAAAAACCTAAAAAAGTTAAACAAAATGGCACATCTTTGGGTATCTAAGGTCCCACCAGAAACATGGTCAAGGTCACACTGCACTGGTAAGTTTACAGTTTTTATCCTTTATTCTCTAATAACTTTCAATTTTTGTCCTTTATCTGACACTGTTATAATGTTTTTTTATAATAGGTAGAGCAATGTCTGATGCGTTGAACAATAACATGTGTGAATGCTTTAATTCAAAGCTGGTAGATGGAAGGGACAAGCCTATTATCACTTTGTTGGAATACATAAGAGAATATGTGATGAGGAAGATTGTTAATGTGTTGAAGGTAATTGATAGGTCATCAGGGTTACTAACACCATATGCTACACAAATGATGGAGTCAGTGAAGAAGGAAGCAAGCAGATGAGTTGTATATCAATATTTACTTGTGTTGTAAATGATGTGTGAATGCTTTACGTATTTGGATGATAGGTACTCTGTGCATTGGAATGGTGAGGATCATTATCAGGTCACAGGACCAAATGGTGATCAGTGTGTAGTGAACATGACCACAAATACATGTGCATGTAGGAGATGGGAGATACCTGGGATACCTTGCAGACATGTGGTGGCAAGTATTTGGGTGAAGGGTGCACATGACGGAACTGTTGGCGGGCCAGAAACATTTGTCAACCCAATTTACACAATGGATAGGTGGAAGGCAGTGTATAGCTACTAGGTGTATCCTATTGATGGTATGAGTATGTGGCCCACATCACATGTCCCAATAAATATCACGACTCCTAAATTCAAAAAGCAAACTGGAAGACCAAAGAAATCAAGGAAAAAGTCAACAGCGGAGAGGGAAGATGATATTTCAAGGAAAAAGTCAAAGGTTAATACAAAGGGCAAGGGAAAGGTTGTGAAGGGTGAATGTCAAAAAGCTAAGGCAGTGAGAAAGTCAAGGCCAAAAGGATCCAATACTTGTTGGCATGTGGTCAAAAGGGCCATAACAAGAGATCATGCATGAAAAATGTTGTTGATTAATGTTATCTGGCTACTGTTTGACATTTTTTATAACTTTTAAGTTGCTGATTTTATTGAAGTTATGGATGTGTAATGGTATGGATGTTTTAAGTTGTTGACTTGATTAATGTTGCTGATTAATGTTATCGATGTTTTAAGTTGTCGAATGTTTAATAGTTGTTTAATGGCAAGTAGCTTTTAATATGGTTGTTCATCATTCAACTTGGTTGTTGTTTGCATTTATGGTTGTTGGTCATATTTTAATGTTTGTGCAGATGGCTTGGACATATTTGCCATTGGATCAGATTTTACTTATTTTGACATATTTGTAGATGGCATGGACATATTGTGCAGATGGCTTAGAGATATTGTGCAGATGGCTTGTGCATATGTGCAGATGGCTTGGACATATTGTGCAGATGGCTTGTGATATGCGCAAATGGTTTATGGATGTTGTTCATCTTTTAATGGTTGTTTTATGATTTAAAATTGGCTTTGTTGGTGATTGTGACTTATGCTTGGACATATTTTCCCTTGGAACATATTTGATTTATTTTGTGCATATTGCCCTTGGAACTGATTTTACTTATTTAGGACAGATTTGCCCTTGATGGATGTGCAGATGTGAAAATGTGCATACTGTTTGTGCAGATTGTGCATAATGTGCATAATGTGATTTAACTTATTTAACACATTATTCAACACCCTATTAGCATTAACATATTAGATCCATTAAATCATACTACTGATGATACATTTCTTAAAAGGATCCAAAATTACATCCAAAATAAAGTCAAAATACATAATAGTCAACAATACTGTTTTGGTCAAAAATCTACTAAGGATAATGTAATCAAATTCGTTTGGTGAGGTTTAGTTCTAGGTTAACAAATATGATAAACGCAAACACAAGGATTTGTTACGAGGAAAAGCCCTTGATCTTTAGAGGATCGCCGGCATATAAACCCCGGGTGATGATAAATCGTCTACCACCACTTTATTAATGTAAAAATCGGGTTACAAAGGTGGAGTTTAAGATCAACGAATACAATGAAGCTAAGTGTGTGTACTGTTTACAGAGAATTCTCAGTGAGTGTTTATGAATGTGAGCTAACAAGTGATAAACCTAATTGATCATAACCTCATTATAAACAAAAAACTAGCAAGTAACAACTACTCCTACAAATCTGCCACTCTTCCCACTAGCCATTCCTTCTCCTTTGATCACGTGCGGGAGTCGTCCTGTAGCGCAAATATAGGATGACGAAGCGGTACAGCCGTTGTATCTATCAAACACAACACCACTCAAATACAATTATTAGTAAACAGATAGTACCAAGGATCATTGATCCTTTATAACCTGGAGCATATCACAAGGATAATTGATCCATAAGTTATTCAAGGATAGAGGATCCTCAGCATAAATTCTATATCCTAACAATTTCCCCCAAAATGGCGGGTGTTAATGCAATAGAGCTATCATTTTGAAATTCGAATCCCTGCAAAAGATAGAACGATTAGACATGTTTCAGTGATAATTATTATCCAAAACCTTGATTATTAACTATAGCTGCCTATATATGTGATCCCTTCAATTCTTCCATAACCACATATCTTGGAAACTGTTCAGGTATCCTTCTACTTCCTCTTTTTGTTTTCTTAAAATAATATCAATAATGACTGTCGCTTCTTCTTCTTCTCCCTCCGACCATTCCGATTGATCCGAGTTATCGGAGATGCAATCATAGAACCTTATTACCAACCCATCCATGGAAATCTGTAAGTTTACAGATCCTGAGATTGATGAAATCCGGTCACTGTTCCCACCAGAAACCGCTTTCCGACCATACGATTCTTTAACCCGATGCGACATCTTTTCAAAGATTTGGGTCTGATTTCCCACCTGTCCTTTTGTTATTGGCTACACGTATCCGTTCCCTTCCTTTACCCAATGTTTCTTCTACACCACCGGAATGTCTTATATCCAAGCCATGCCCATGATTTGGAGGGTTTTACGTACTATTGAAAGAGTCATAGAGGAAGAGAAGATCGACTTCGACATCCAAGAGTTATCACACATCTATACCCTAACCACCAATGGCTCGAACCGATTCATGTTGAAGTCTAAACCTCGTCAGCCTAACCCAATCTCAAAACCAAAACGGTTCCCTTTGGAGGAATCAGTTCTTCTTTATGAATCGAAGCTCCATATCTGGTGGGGCCAATTTACCTTTAACATGGGTTAAAAAGGGTAGGATCCTAGATCCTTGAGAGAGAAGCAATTCAGGATAACTGATCATTCTTTTGACTCTTTGTTTCTTGATTTTTGCAGTTGATAACTTTTCTTCCTTGGCTAATCTACCTAGAACAAAAGAAAACGCAAAAAGGTTTCTTGCCCTAGATCCCGAAGGCCGGACCTTTCAAGCCAAATTTGTTGAGGCTTTTTGTGAAATCTCTTCGGATTCCGACATGTCAAGTAAGATTTATATTTTTATATAAAAAATTAAATACATAGAAAACTTATCTGTTTCTTGGTTTCTGTAGGTGCTCAGAAATCTCACAAATCCGTCAATAATTTTTCGCTGGAGGACATCGACAGTTTGATCACTCCTCAAACCGTCAAGAAAGAAGCTTTAAAAGTAGCCACTACTTCCGAGCCAAGAACTGCCACTATCAGAGCCAAATCGGAAGCTTCCAAGAGGAAACGATCCACAGAGCCTGAAATCACTTCGATATGATCATTGCTGGGGTACCCTTTATCTTGGCGTCCCTAATTTGACAATAAAGTATCCTTCCAATTTTTGCACAATTTTCTGGTACAGGCCGTGGCCGCTTCCAAAGATCATTATGATAAGATCGTAAGCCAGATGAGTGAGAGACTTACTGCAATGGGGGGGAGGGGGCATCTGTGGTGAAAGACAAGACCATAGCCCGGCTCTCCAAAGAGAAAAAATGTCAGGAGGATCTGTTATCCACCACAGAAGCTCAGCATCAAAAAGAGGTGAAGCAGGCAACTGAGGAAGCAAAGATGTGGGCTGCGAGATCGGTGTCGCAGGCTAGGATCAAGATGGCGATAGAAGCCGGTGATCCTACTTTCGATAAGGCTGCTTGGGATGTGGAGAAATGGAAGATGGCTTTGGTGGCTCTTGGTGGTGAAGAGGATGTTGTGATGACTGATGGAAATGAGGCTGGAACAAGCGGAGCAAAAGAGGTGGTCGAGACTGAGGAAGAAAAGGGTGCAGCAGAGGGTGAGGAAGCTACTTGAACGTGCGATGAAGGATATTGAAGACAAGGCCCGTGCCCGTTTTTTATTTTTTTTTATTTTGAAGATGTTTTTATGGATAATGGATAATGGTTTGTAACCGACAATAGTAGTTAGGATGAAGGATCCATGATCCTTAAGACACTAATCAGGGGTATCTAACGAGAAGCAATACTCTAAGATGCTCAGGTAATCTTCATTGTCATCATCCCCTTCTTCGACAGCTCGGACATTCTGATTGTTGAATTTGGGGGTAGGGCTTCGAGTTGCTGTTCTTGAACGAGGATCATTGTTTCTTGTCGGGAGATTCTTGCTTTGGTTGAAACCCTAATCGTTCCTGGATACTCTTGTCATCCTCTAGCGTATGAATCTAAGTGCCATGTTTCTGACTTCATCTAGAGTCCTGCATGGAGTAATCACAAGATCATCATAAAAGGGGGAGCCCCTTTGAAGTCTCATCTTGAATTCTTCAACAGCCGTAGCCATATCAAAATTAAGGATTTCTAGAGCTTCCCTGCCAAACCTTATAACAAAATCCCTAAGGGATTCATCATAAGGTTGGACAATCCTATATAAATCACTAGTTAACTTTTCAAATTTTCTACTACATGAAAAATGGCTGTTGAACAAGTTAACTAAATGCGAAAAAGAAGTAACAGAGTAAGGAGGAAGACTTAGTAGCCATTTAAGTGCAAATCCTATTAGTGTGGATCCGAAACCCTTGCATAGACAAGCCTCCTTGAGTTTTTCAGGGATTGTATTAATCTCCATCCTCTCCCTATATTGAGCCACATGCTCTTCAGGATCAGTTGTTCCATCATACACCTTCATGTTGGGGGTTTGAAATCCTTTTTGGATTTCATTATCACAAATAGGTGGAGC
Source organism: Bidens hawaiensis (assembly GCF_021521415.1). Lineage (NCBI taxonomy): Eukaryota > Viridiplantae > Streptophyta > Magnoliopsida > Asterales > Asteraceae > Bidens > Bidens hawaiensis. The sequence continues at coordinate 7,898,877 of NW_027491014.1, forward strand.
AAATATGGAAAACGTGTGGCTCCCTTCTGGTATTTCAGGGATTGGTCGGACCACCCCTAGTACGCTGGATATCATATCCTTAGGGTTCTTCAGTTCCTTAGCCATAGCTTGGTTGATACCTATACCCTGCATAGAGCCAAGATTAGCATATAAGGAGATAGGATTATATACGTTACCTCTATGTTGCGTGAATGTTGGCATCCCAGAACAATTGCTAAGGTAAGAGGTGTCTGCTACGGGGGTTGGTCCACCAGAAGCGATGGTCTGCATGGGTATAATATCTCCTTTATGAACCTCGGAGAACAGTTGATGTTGAACTCCTAAGGATCCTTGATCCTGGAAGAAGAATCCTTGAGTCTGGGAATTGTAAGATCCATGGTGACACACCCCAGAGGATCCTAGTTGAAGGATCGATGATCCTCTCTGGAACGTAGAGGATCCTTGAACCTGCTGACCTATCGATCCTGGATTGAGGACAGATGATCCTTGCTAGAAGATCGAGGATCCTTAAACTTGCTGACCCATGGACCTCAGATCTAGGATGGATGATCCTGGCTGAAAGAACGAGGATCCTTGAGTTTGTTGACCCATGGACCTCGGATCTAGGATGGATGATCCTGGCTGAAAGAACAAGGATCGTTGAGTTTGTTGACCCATGGATCCCTGTTGAAGGATAGATGATCCTTGCGTGAATTGACCTAAGGATCCTGGAGTGGTGAAATCTAGCATCCTAGGCACCAAGGGAGTCTGATCCTCCACTGGCCTCTTAGTCCTCTTGAGATCTTCAATCTCACGAAGGATCTTCTGGTTAGCCTTATTCTGCTGCTCCATGTATGCCTTAACCTGTGAAAACATAGAGGAAACATCATTGTTAGAGTTTACCACCGAAGTGGCAGCAGCGGTTTTTGAGCTTTGGGAGACTGGAATATGCGTCTTGTTTCCCGCCACAGTAGTGCTTGGATCTGCTGCTGGTGGAGGAGGCATCGGTCGTAAGGTTTTTGATGAGTGAGAAATGGATGAGGGCATGGTTGATGAAGCAGAAGATTGTTGAGAGGCCATTGATGATGATATGGGTATGAAGGATTGAAAGAGTTGAATATAGATATGGTATTTTCTGGATTATAGCATCAATTTCCCCACGGTGGACGCCAAATTGTTTTGGTCAAAAATCTACTAAGGATAATGTAACCAAATTCGTTTGGTGAGGTTTAGTGTTAGGTTAACAAATATGATACTGAATCGATTGCAAACGTAAACACAAGGATTTGTTACGAGGAAAAGCCCTTGATCTTTAGAGGATCGCCGGCATAAAAACCTTGGGTGATGACAAATCGTCTATCACCACTTTATTAATGTAAAAATCGAGTTACAAAGGTGGAGTTTAAGATCAACGAATACAATGAAGATAAGTGTGTGCACAGATTACAGAGAATTTTCAATGAGCGTTTATGAATGTGAGCTAATAAGTGATAAACCTAGTTGATCATAACCTCATTATAAACAAAAACAAATAGCAAGTAACAACTACTCCTACAAATCCGCCACTCTTCCCACTAGCCGTTCCTTTGACCACATGTAGGAGTCGTCCAGTAGCGCAAAAATAGGATGACCAAGTGGTCCAGCCGTTGTATCTATCAAACACAACACCACTCAAATACAATTACTAGTAAACAGATAATACCAAGGATCCTTGATCCTTTATAACCTGGAGTATATCACAAGGATAATTGATCCATAAGTTATTCAAGGATAGAGGATCCTCAGCATAAATTCTATGCCCTAACAAATACAAAATAGTCAAAATACATAAAGTCCAAAATAAACTAATAAAGTCAAAATACAAATAATCAACAACTTCAAATACAGTCAAGTAGCTACATTTTCATTGCAATTACAATTGCAATGAAAATGATCCAACTAATGACCAATCTCTTCTTCATCTTTCTTGCTTGTTCTTTATAACTCTCTAAACCTTGTTCAACTTTGTTTTTCGACTTCAACAAGCCTGGGATAATCTCCATTGCCCGTTCACACATTGGTGGGTCAAGCCATCCAAGAATGGGCAATCCGATGTCTGGAAGAGAGGAGAAAGATGAAGTATAAACGATTCACTGGAAATTAAATCGAATTACAAACTTACCATGTCCGGACAAGAGAAAAAGCGACGACCATGATTTCTATCAGTCCATGAAGTTCGAAAAACAACTACCTTGCCTGAAACACAGTAAGCCATCCTCAATTGAGCCCTAGTATTTGAATTTCACATCGAGCCCTAATTGATTGAAGCCCTAATCGGGGAGGGTGGGGATGGGTTAAAAAGAGGAGGAAACCTGGTTGTGAGATTATGCCCTCACATGCGCCTCACGTGAGATTATTTAACTGAGTTTTTTTAACCCAGTTAGCGTAAATGACATAACGTGTAGAAAATCAATGTTTAAAGTACACCGCCTACAAAGAAACTAAGTAAAGGACACGAACCGTAAATTGGCTTTGTTTAAAGGACAAAATTTGTAATTGTCTTAAATGAAAAAGAACTTAAGCTAGTTTTGTTTAGTTTGTAGTCTTTTATAATAAATATATTGAAATAAAAAAAATATATTGAAAAACGGTTTCGGTTACTAGTTTGGACCGACCCAAACCGATTTATATTTGGTTAGAATATTTTTCATAATAATCGTTTTTTGAACCGAACTAGTTTTGACTCAAACTGACTAAAACTGATTCGATTTACAACCCGAGCCGCTTTTGAAAAAAAAACATGATTTACCTCTCTACTAAGCCTTAGCCGACATCCAAAATTAGGGGTGTGCAAATTGTGGTTTCGTTAGGGTTACCATTAACTTTAACCATAAGCATAACCAAATTCAGTGTCAGTTAATTAGTTATGTAGCTTGGTTATGGTACAGTTTTAAAAAAAAAACTAAGTCAGATTTGAACTAAAATTCACCTAAATAAATTTGGAAAAAGAACTTGTGACATTACACGAGAATTGCATGAAGCTATGAAAGTTAATATATACATATGCAGATATTCTCAAGGTCTTTGGTTACAACATTTACACATATATCTAATCCACCAGGGGCGGACCTATATAACAACTAGAGATAACCTCCGTTACCCCTCAACTTTTAGTCAGTAGTGCAAATTTTATTTTATTTTGGTTGGTTTTCGTATTTTGCAGCACCTGAAAATTGTTTTACGTTACCCGTACTTGTTTAAAGTCCAACCAATTTAAAAGTTTAAACCAATTAAATCCCAAATAAAGTTTGAAGCCCAAAGCAATTAAAACCCAGTAAATGTTGTATCAAAACACGGAGAAAGCGTGCAACAACGGCCTAATGTGTAATGTATTCTATTATATTTTAAGAATCCTGAATTTGTGTTTTATATACACTTGTTGAAAGATATTTTAGGCCTCACAAATACTCAATAAAAACATCTTCAAAAAAAGAGTTAAAAACTTGTTAAAAGCGTCTAAGTTGATAAGCGGGACAAACCAAACATTGAATAATCTAAGGTAAAATAGGTTTAACAAGGTGTTAGCAAGAGTGACATTTTTTTGTGAAGAAAAAAACAAGATTAAGCTGTTAGATATGATGGAAAGCTATAGTAATAAAAAGAAACTGTAAAATGTCATTACTAATTGACATCATTTTGAGATCGGAGATGTATCTGAATGGTGTTAGTAATGAAGAAATATGATTTATTTCGGGTGATATTACCACCTTATATAACACTTTAAAGGAAGATGATTAACTCGCAAATTTGGTGGAATCTGTGACCTTGCTCGTTTAATGGTGGAAATCGAAAAACATGATACTTAACCTTTGGTTTATTGAATATTTAAGTTTGTGTTGGTTTTACCGGTTGCAGCTGCAATAGTTGAAAGATGTTTCTATAAAATGAAGCTTATCAAGACGGATTTGCGCAATCAAATGGGTGATGATTATTAGAACAATGTTTTAATTTGTGTGGTCGAAAGAGAAAATGTTTGTTAAAATAAAAGAATAGGATATAATGGCTTGATTTCAAGCTTTCAAAAACCGAATAGGAGAAATCTGCACCCTATGTGCTTAAATATACTTATTATCGTGTTTCTATTTTTTTTCGTTTACATTGTATGAATGCAATAAAAATAAAATTTTAGACGTTACCTCTGAGATTGATGTCTAGATCCACCACTACAATCCATATACATATACATACACAAAAACACAAATATTCATCTTGGCATACGATTCGATCCAGTTAACGTTCGGATATGGGCCACCCTTAACCATCGCTTAACTGATTAATCGGGTAATCATATAACATTAACCATAATTATCGGTTATTATCAGTTAAAATAGGTATGCACAATCCGACAAATGGTTAACGATTAAGGTTTGCTCATCCCTCTCCAGTAGCGTAGGCTAAGTCGATTCTTTCCTAGCCATCTCAGCCAAAAGTTTAGCCTAACATCTGGGCGACCACTATTATTTTCTTAATTTCTGGATCTATGGATAGCTTAGAAGATTAAACTCATATTTCAACGAATCTATTATTTTCAATTTTTATTCAAAATCTTTTTTGTTTTGTTCTTGCTTTGTTGATTATAGATGAGATAAAACAAGGTGTGTATAATTCTTACAAGAACGAAGACAATCAACATTTATTTATCGAGAGTGAGTGAGGGCAACAAATGCATCAATGGTCACTGGCAGTGGCACAGTCGAGATTTTTTTTTCATATGTTATCAATTTTTCTCTTTGCTTAGTTTATAACAACATGGCGTACAAAATTTGGATCGGGTCGGGTCAGACAGAGGCGTATCCAGAAATTTTCATTACGGGGGGCACAAAACGGATTGGATAAAAAATGAGTCAGGTCAGAGAAAACAAGGCCAACTAAGAATTTTTAGAGACCCAGAGCGGAATGAAAATTTGGGACCCATGAAAGTGTAAATTGTTTTTATACACATCAGTTAAATGTTAAAATACTTATTATATTATATATAATATATATTATACAGTTAAGTTGCGTTTTGTATGTTTATATAGTTAAGTCGCGTTTCTCAAGGGTGGCCAAAGATGATAAATTTTATAGTCTATGCTACTTGAATCATTATTTTTTTTTTTGTATTTCAGAAGAACTATAGGAGGCAAGGCCGACTTTAGATCTTGTATATTTGTTGGGCTTGCACTAGTATAGAATAATTCGTTTCTTTTTGGGTGTTGGTTAGTTTGGGATATGTCACGACTAGCTAGGATGCCTTATCTTGTACTTTTTATTTTAATATTTGCCTTGGCCTAGGCTTTTAATATAATAAAATAAAATAAAAATTTTTGTTAAATTTAAACCATAAGTCAAATAAAATAAGTTAATCAAGTAAAATGTAAAATATTAAAACTTTAAATCAAATAACTTATTGAAGTAAAAACTAAAATAGTAAAAAACAACTAAATATATTGAAGGAAGTTAATATAATAAAATTTAAATCAGAAAACAACAAACTTATATAATAAAAGCCTTAAAAGTCATCTTCACTTACCATCCCCCCAAGATTTTCCAATATATTTACTATTAGGGCCCAAATTTTATAGTCGGATCTATGCTCAGGATCCCGAATATGTTCAGGATTCTCGAATAAGTTTAGTATCCTGAGTATTAATACTAATAAATAGATATTTCTCTCTTGGTGTTGATTTATAATTGCAGATATTAATTGTTGATTTAGTCCATGCGAATACACGGTTAATGGTTGAAGAAAACGCGTCAAATGTGTTATAACCGTTAGGAGTAAAGGCCAATTAATGGTTAACGATCAAATATTGACTGTAAGCTAAAATCTCGCACTTATAGTTAATATTAGCACGTAGAAGAACTCTATTATTGTCAGGAATCATTTCTATGTTTAAGGATCCTGGATTTACAAACAGGTTTTCAATATTCGGTATCCCCGATAATTGCTAACTGTTGTATTATCCTCGAGTATTTGAAGTTATTTCGCAGATGGGACTACGTTTGACAAGTGACTCCTTAAAGAATCGGTCAAAGACATGAAAAGTAACGGCTAAGAGACCAAGTCCAAGACATAACTTCGCATTTAAAGCCATTAAACCACGAGATTAAAGCAAGAAACGTTTTTATTAAAGACAATGGCGGATTTCCCGGGATAACAGTTGTAACCTTTTATTATAAATATGAGCTGATAATATCATTAGAACACACACTTTTCACGACCTATCTTACTAGCAATCACTGTAACACTTAGCTCTCGATATTCTATCAGCTCCACCATTTGTAATCACCATTTTATTATTAATAAGAATCGACGGTGATAGTTTTCACCATCCGGGGGTTTTTTGTGCCGGAGATTACCATAATCATATACGAATCTGACCAAAAATTACATTCTTAATCTTTGACCGAAGCAATTCGACCAAAGATTACGTTGCTAATTATTGACCGACGTAAGATTATTGTGATCAAGGGTTTTTTCCCTCGTAATCACATCATTGTATTCGATCTCATTATCAACAAGCACTTCACCTCACGCACTAATTTCATCAAAATTTGCTTTGCCAATTTTTGACCAAAACAATTTGGCGCCCACCGTGGGGCAAACGGTGCTTTGTTCATTATTCACTCTCAAACGAAGCCCTACTCTCAATATCCACAACATGTCTTCCCAACCAAAGATTGTTTCTTCCTCTGCCGCAACCTCAGATTCCTTAGCGAGGCCGCCTATGCCTCTCCCTCCTACTGGTGGTATCCCGAAGAAACCTGACAACATTCAGAAGAAACCTGCTACTCCTGTATTCTCAGGTTCGAGGCCGTCTCCCTAGGATCCCGTTATGGTGTCCAACAATAACCTTCTTTCTCTGTACAGACGGCTACAGGAAAAGATGGATCGCCAGAACAAGACCAACCAGATGCTCGTGAGGGAACTGGAAGATTTCAAGAAAGCCAAAAAGCCGGCGGAAGAACTCACACCACTAGTCCCAAGATCTCTGGATTTCACTCCTCCAGGATCTTCAGGATTGATGCATCCAGAGCCGACCACGGCGTACAACTCTGGACCCCCATCTTTCCAGCATTTGGGGTCTACGGGATTGCACTTATCTAGATCTCAAGGATCCCCGTATGCGTCATCTGCTTGGCCTTTTCAACATGCAGGATCCTCAGGATTGTCACAGTCGGGAGGACCCTCCGGATTGTTCCAACAGTCTAGATCCTCAGGATTGTTCCAAAAGTCTGGATCCTCAGGATTGTTCCATCAGGCTGGTCCTTATCAGCAGGCGGTATCTTCAGGATTAGCTCAAGCTCAGCAGCCCTCAGGATCTTCTGATGTGCATCAGGGAGACTTTATCCCGATGCAGGCCAATGCTCCAACTGCTCCGCTTACCAACCCTGGAAATACTATGTTTGGGAATACGAGCTACAACGCCCAGACCGCTCCTCAGAATGTTAATCAGGGTAACTCTTTCAATATGATTCTATTTAATGCTTACCAACCCTGGAAATACTATGCAGGATGCAGGCATAAGTTCGAGTTTAGCCTGAGAATTATAAAAACTTAAGGACATGATATCGAATGTCCCCAGCGTAATCCGTCCCATAGCTGAAGTTCCCACTGATAGTCACAGGATATCCCTGTTTGTGCCATCAATTAGCGACGTACAGATCCCAAAACGGTTTCAAACCCCAAATATGAAACTATATGATGGCTCAACGGATCCTGAGGAACACGTCGCACAATATAGATAACGTATGGAGATCAATCCAATCCCTATGGAAATCAAAGAGGCGTGTCTTTTCAAAGGGTTTGGGTCCACCTTGACCGGAGCAGCCATGAAATGGCTACTGAGTATTCCTCCTAACACTATCACTTCTTTTTCTCATTTAGTTAACATGTTTAATAACCAGTTTTCTTGCAGTAGAAATTTTGAGAAAATGACAGGTGATATTTATAGGGTTACCCAGAATCCTGGGGAATCATTGAGAGATTTTATTACCAGGTTTAGTAAGGAGTCGCTAGAAATTCGGAATCTAAACCCAGCTTCAGCAGTTGAAGCTCTCAAGTTGGGGTTAGAAAAGGGCTCCTCTTTCTATGATGATCTCGTTATGACTCCATGCAGGTCATTAGACGAAGCAAGAAGCAGAGCTCTGAGGTTTATCAGGCTAGAAGATGACAAGAAAAAATTTAAGGACGATATCCCGAAGTATGCTCAGACGAACAGGAAATCCGAATCCCCGGGAAAATCGTATCGAGCAAAACCTTACTACAAGCCTGATAACCCCAGGATTAATGCAGTAGATGAGGAAAATGATGAAGAATATCCTAAGATCTCTGAATATTGTTTTTCTGTTGATATTGGTGGATTAATGTGTGCCATGCAGAATTTAGGTGAGAAAGCCAGGTGGCCAAGGAAAATGGAGGGACCAGGAGCCTGGAAAGACAAATCAAAATGGTGTGCCTTCCACGACGACTTTGGGCACTTGACTGATGATTGCATTGCACTCAGAAGGGAGATCAGCTGTCTTCTCAGCAAGGGCCACTTGAAAGAGCTACTTGGCATGAAGAAGGGAAGAGAGCAGGATCCCGAGAAAATTCCTGAAAAGCCGACTCCTCCACCAACAGATGCAAGAACAATCATGTTCATATCCGGAGGATCCGACATCTGTGGAACCTCCTATTCTGCTGCAAAGAGAAATGCTGACCAAAGAAAATTAGAAGTGGCTGACAGGCCAACAAAGACATCTGTTCTCACTCAAGAGAGGATTATATCCTTCGATGAAAGCGATAGAGTCGATGTTCAGGATCCTCATCATGATAGTTTGGTAAGAACTTTATATGTGGCTAACCATTATGTTCGCAGGATCCTCATAGATGGCGGAAGCTCTGTCAACATTATTCAATTAGACGCGCTGAAAAAGATGAATATTCCTGAGGATGAGATCATCCCCAGTTCCTCAGTATTGGTTGGATTCAGTGGAGAAACTAAGAACACTATTGGGGAGATTAAGCTCCCAATATATGTCGAAGGGGTAAATAAAATGCAAAAATTTTGTGTTATTGACTATTTATCTTGTTGCAATATTATATTAGGCAGGCCTTGGATACACGACATGAAAGCGGTACCCTCCACTTATCACCAATGAGTGAAACTCCCAAGTCCGTGGGGAGTTATCAAAATTATTAGTGACCAACAAGACGCGAAGAATTGCTACACCTCTTTCATGAAGGGCATTGCTAAAGCCCAGCAGGCGTAGCAATTACAGAAGCCAGCACGAGATGTAATGGACGCCAGGGAAAAGAAATTAAAGAAGTACCTCTTTATCCCGAGGATCCTGAAGTCAAAGTGCTGATAGGAACGAGTATTCCTGAGGATATTGAATCAAATCTGCTCAATTTCCTCAAGACAAGGCTGTCAACATTCGCATGGAAACATGAAGATATCACAGGTATTTCCAAAAATATTATAACACATAAACTTGGAATTGATAATTCTTTTAGACCAATCCATCAAAAGAGAAGAAAGTTTACACCTGAAAGAAACATAACCATTCAAGAGGAAGTAGAAAGACTCTTGAAGGAAAATATGATTAGGGAAGTTCAATATCCCCGGTGGTTAGAAAATGTGGTGGTTGTACAGAAAAAGAATGGTAAATGGAGAGTTTGTGTAGATTTCACAGACTTGAATAAGGCTTGTCCTAAAGATCCATTCCCTCTACCACACATCGATTCGATGGTAGACGCTACAGCCGGCCAGGAGACGCTGACATTTATGGACGCATCCTCAGGATTTCAGCAAATCCAGATGGAGCCCTCAGATCAAGAAGATACGGCCTTCATGACTCCCACATGTATTTATTGTTATATTTCTATGCCCTTTGGACTTAGAAATTCATGTGCAACCTATCAGAGGTTAGTTAACATGATGTTCAAAGAGAAACTGGGGGACACGATGGAGGTCTATATTGATGATATGGTGGTGAAGTCCAAGAAAGCTGAGGATCACCTCCAAGATCTCAAGACAACATTTGATATCCTCGACAAATACAACATAAAGCTGAATCCTTCAAAATGCCATTTCGGAGTAAAGGCTGGTAAATTCTTGGGGTACATGGTCACCAAAAGAGGGATAGAGGCGAGTCCGGAGCAGATACAAGCTATCCTGAATCTGAAATCCCCAGAATCAGTCAAAGATGTTCAAAGGCTAACCGGCAGGATAGCGGCGCTCAACAGATTCATATCCAAATCTTCAGAAAAATGTAAAGAATTTTATGATATCCTGAGGAAAAAAAAAAGGTTCGAGTGGACCAGTAAGCATGAGGAAGCTTTAGCATCCTTAAAAGCTTATCTTTCTTCTGCTCCTCTACTGGTAAAACCCGAGGAAGGTGAATCTCTATCTTTATATCTTGCTGTATCAAATAATGTTATAAGTGCAGTCTTGGCTAAGGATCTCGAAGGTCAATAACATCCCATATATTATGTAAGTAAAAGTCTTTTGGATGCTGAAACCAGGTATTCTTATCTTGAGAAATTAATTTTAGCACTTATTATGGCATCTACTAAACTTAGACACTATTTTGAAACTCACCCTATATGTGTTAAAACTAATTATCCTATTAAGTCTGTTTTGAGAAAACCAGAAATGTCAGGTAGAATGGCAAAATGGGCTGTGAAGCTAAGTGCATATGATATAACATATGAACCTAGGACTACCATCAAATCCCAGGCATTAGCAGACTTTGTGGCAGATTTCACCAGTGAACTTAAAGAAAAGGTAGACTTGGAAGTCCAACAACTTGAAGAAACCAAAGATAAGTGGACTCTATACACTGATGGTGAACAGGTCTAGGGATTCTGCTGAAATCGCCACAGGGGGACAATATACCTCAATCCATATCCTACGGATTTGAAGCCACAAATAATGAGGCAGAATATGAAACTTTGATAGCAGGATTACAACTAGAAATCGACATGAAAATCAGGTTTATTCAAGTACATGTTGATTCATTATTATTAACTAATCATTTTAATGGTTCTTACACTGTTAGAGGAGAAAGACTAATGAAATATCTAGAGCTAGTAAAAAATCTAGCAAAGTGTTTCGAAATGTTTGATATTTCACAGGTACCTAGAGAAGAGAATGTTGAAGTAGATGCCCTAGCATATTTAGCTTCATCCTTCAGGATACCGGAAGGTGTCAAGATCCCTATCATACATATCCTGAGCCCAGCAATAAAAGAACAAGGTGTCAATGAAATATCAGAAGATGGTAGAGATATGGGAGTCACGAATCCTGAAGATAATGAAAGTTCTTGGATTATCCCAATCAAGGAATATATTCGGGATGGAGTTATCCCCAAGGATGAAAACCCAAGAGATTTTCGCACAAAGGTAATCCCATATACTATAATTAATGATATATTATATAGAAAATCTCTTGCAGGACCATATCTTAGGTGCTTGGAGAAGGCAGAAGCTCAAAAAGTTCTTCAGGATATCCATGAAGGAGACTGTGGGAATCACACTGGGGGCAAAGCACTATTCTCCAAAATCCTGAGAACAGGATACTTCTGGCCAACGATAAAGAGGGATGCTATGAATTATTCTCAGAAATGTGATGCATGCCAGAGACATATTAACATTCTACACCAGCCGGCTAAACCATTGTATCCTATTATATCCCCTTGGCCTTTCATGAAGTGGGGTATGGATATTGTGGGAAAGCTACCAAGAGCTCCAGGAGGAAAAGTCTTTATGCTGGCTATGACATATTATTTCTCGAAGTGGATTGAGGCTGAATCTTTCGTTCAAGTCAGAGAGAAAGAAGTTATCTCATTCATCAAGCGCAATATCCGGACAAGATTTGGAGTCCTAGCAGAGATAGTGTGTGAAAATGGCTCCCAGTTCATTGCCAAGAGAACCACCAACTTTTGTGCCAGTTGGGGAATTAAAATAATCACTTCAACACCTGTCCATCCTTAGGCTAACGGACAGGCCGAATCAAGCAACAAAATCATTATCAATAACCTGAAGAAAAAGTTGGGTCTAAGAAAGGAAAGTGGGCCAAGGAACTACCTTTTGTTCTTTGGGCAGATAGAACCACTTCGAAGAATGCTACTAGTCAGACTCCTTTCTCATTAGTATTTGGAGCTGAAGCAGTTATCCCTATAGAGATGGTTATCCCAACAGCCAGAGTCAGTCATCAAAATCCCGAAAATAATACTCGAAGTCTACTTGAAGATCTAGATGCGGTAGAAGAACTCTGGGATTTGGCCAAGATCAGAATGGCATCCTATCAACAGAAGATAGCAAAGTCCTACAACAAGAATATCCGAGTTCGAAGGTTTCAAGAAGGGGATTTGGTTCTCCGAAAAGCTTTTCAGAATACTACCAATCCTAAGGATGGAAAGCTTGCACCAAAGTGGGAAGGTCCTTACTTGATCGACTCAGAAGCAGGAAAGGGGGCATACAAATTGTCTACTTTGGATGGTGACTTGCTACCGAGGGCTTGGAATGCTATACACCTCAAAAAATATTTCATGTAAGACTTTTATTCCGAGAATAACTGTTATACTAAACAGTCAAGGTATGTATTCGAATTTATGCTTTTGTTAATTTTCAATATTATCATTCTTCAAACCAGGTACTAACTTAAGCATCGGAGGGGTGTTAGCAAGGCTAACACCCACCCCTCACTTAGAGTTGACCATTTTGTAAATATGAGGGACTCTCATATGGAATAAGGTCAACTCGGGCCTTCGTCGCCAGTTTCTAAAAGGCCTTGTCACCAGCTTATTCCTAAGGTATAAGGGGTTTTCACCTCTTCTAAGGTTTAAGGGATTTTCACCTCTTCTTAAGATTGCCTGTAGCGCGCGATTATTCAGCCTTAGTTCGAGAGGCGGGGCCAGCACATGAAATATAGTGACTTGTTAACTCGTTATCCTCAGCTATTGGTTTGATACTTGAGGTTCAAGGGGTTTTCACCTCTTCTTAAAGTCGCCTGTAGCGCGTGATTATTCGGCCTTAGTTTGAGAGGCGGGGCCAGCACATGAAATATAGTGACTTGTTACCTCGTTATCCTCGGCTATTGGTTTGAATCTCAAGTTTATGGTAGACGTACCATAATCTAAGGTTTAGGAGATTTTCATCTCTTCTAAAGGGCCTCGTCGCCAGTTCATTCCTATGGTTTAAGAGATTTTCATCTCTTCTAAAAGGCCTTGTCGCAAGTTCGTTCCTAATGGTTTAAGAGATTTTTCATCTCTTCTAAAGGGCCTTGTCGCCAGTTTATTTAGGCCTTGTCGCCAGAATTTCTAAAAATATTATCAAGATAATACTAATATTACAATTCTATTGCTATATCCCCAGGATTAGATGAGCATCTTAAATAACGGTCTTATTGCAAAAATAAGATGATCTAGACATTATCCAGGTTAATTGATATACGGTTCTGGTATGGTTTACTATTTATGAATATTTTATATTTCGTATTACTTATCTTATTTACAAGATGAAGTTTATGACTTGGTATTGGTTTATTGACTAAAACTTAAGCTATTACTAAGAAAATTTTCATTTTTAACAAACTTAAAAAAAAAAATTTTCATATAAACAGGGATTTCGAAGGACGGGTCTATTCTCGTAATAATGTCAACTATAGTCGGTGCTAAAACATAAAATTTTGGTGCTACATGGATAACAGTTTATCATAAGAAAATTTAACAGCTGAAATTGGTATAAACAGTTGTCAAATTTTGGGGACAATTGTTAGGGCCCAAATTTTGTAGTCGGATCTATGCTCAGGATCCCAATTATGTTCAGGATTCTCGAATAAGTTTAGTATCCTGAGTATTAATACTAATAAATAGATATTTCTCTCTTGGTGTTGATTTATAATTGCATATATTAATTGTTGATTTAGTTCATGCAAAATACACGGTTGGTGGTTGAAGAAAACGCGTCAAATGTGTTATAACCGTTAGGAGTAAAGGCAAATTAATGGTTCACGATCAAATATTAACTGTAAGCTAAAATCTCGCACTTATAGTTAATATTAGCATTTGGAAGAACTCTATTATTGTCAGGAATCATTTCTATGTTTAAGGATCCTGGATTTACTAACAGGTTTTCAATATTCGGTATCCCCGATAATTGCTAAATGTTGTATTATCCTCGAGTATTTGAAGTTATTTCGCAGATGGGACTACGTTTGACAAGTGACTCCTTAAAGAATCGGTCAAAGACATGAAAAGTAACGGCTAAGAGACCAAGTCCAAGACATAACTTCGCATTTAAAGCCATTAAACCACGAGATTAAAGCAAGAAACGTTTTTATTAAAGACAAGGGCAGATTTCCAAGGATAACAGTTGTAACCTTTTATTATAAATATGAGCTGATAATATCATTAGAACACACACTTTTCACGACCTAGCTTACTAGCAATCACTGTAACACTTAGCTCTCGATATTCTATCAGCTCCACCATTTGTAATCACCATTTTATTATTAATAAGAATCGACGGTGATAGTCTTCACCGTCCGAGGGTTTTTTATGCCGGAGATTACCATAATCATATACGAATCCGACCAAAAATTACATTCTTAATCTTTGACCGAAGCAATTCGACCGAAGATTACGTTGCTAATTATTGACCGACGTAAGATTATTGTGATCAAGGGTTTTTTCCCTCGTAATCACATCGTTGTGTTCGATCTCATTATCAACAAGCACTTCACCTCACGCACTAATTTGATCAAAAGTTGCTTTGCCAATTTTTGACCAAAACATTTACGCAGCACTCGTCGCCGGCCGGAAAAACTATAAATCAACATTTTTTGTACTCTTTCTCTCTTCACATTAAGTACTCATCCATGTCGTAACTGACGGTAATCGACGGTGAGCACTGACTTAATGTTGACTCGTCATATACAAAAGCGTACTTGTAAAATCGACACTCCGGCAAGCGGACGGTGGGCACCCTAGTTTAGTCTTAAATCCGCCCCTGGGGTCAGGTCACATACTAATAGGTAATACCATAATAAAAGTGTATTGTTATTGAAAACAAAACATCTTACAATACTACTAAAGCAATACAATGCTCCACTTGACATTCAACCAGGGTTTTCACATCAATGTCACATCATTGCCAACTCACCTATTTTTTTTCCTATTATTGCCAAATCATCCCATACACCTTATTTAAACCTTAAGTGTGACATTCGTCAATTTCGTGTCCTATTTGTATTCATTTGTGTATTCGTTTATCGTGTAAACCGACCCAATTTATATCCCGAAAATTTCAAATATAAAAAATATTGGATTTTATGTTACTCCCCACTTGTTCAATTTGAAAAACCCCTTTTTCGGATTCGAAAATGCCTTTAAAACGCTCAAATTACATCGAAAACGAACTTACGGGACGCAAAACGAACCACGCAAGACGAGCTGGACCAACCCCACCCCTAAGAGGCGCCGTGCCGCGCGGCCACCAAGGGGCAGGGGGTCGCGTAACGCGGCCTCAGACCTGCAGATTTGCTTTTGTGTTCCCTTGTTTGTTCTATTGTCCAACGAATCTGAGTTTTAACCCTTAAATCACTTGTTTAACCCCTCTAAGCTCATCCTATAGATACCCAACCTTTTCCTACATCCATCCCTGCAATTATTTCTTTTCATCACTCAAATTCAAGAGTCTTTAATTTTTTTTTCTTTGTTTATGTTTAGTTTGACTTTCAAAGTCAAACTGATGTAGTTTTGCAATTTTAATTTGTTGTTTAGTATTATTAGTACTTGAAGCATATGGCACAACATATATATAATATAAACCCCTTGTTACCTTTGGTAGTTACTTATCCGGCCCCGGTTGGTTAAGTTTCAGGCCTCGTAAGGCAAGGCTACATGGAGGACTTTCGTGGTCCTTGTTATATACTTTCTTCATCTAACCATTTAACTTTATTATTGCTTACTAACTTCTGCTCATTTTAGTTTGTTTGTCATATTTACAAGTTCCATGGTTAAGGGTTCTAAGAGTCTAGCCTCGGTTTAACCACAAATAGCTCTAGACCATAAACCGAACTTTGTTTACTAGTTTTGTTAAATAATTGTTTAAACATGCTTTATGTTAGATTTAAGTTTCTAAAATCATTATTATACAATTTCTTAGATATTGGACATGTGGAAACCATCTATGAACTTATTGTGAGATGGAAATAGAACCAAATCAAACTTTCGTTATATACTTTATTGTTATGTTTTTGGTTGTCAAACTTAAGTTTCTTCATTTATAAATTATTTTACAAGTTCTTTGCTATTTAAGCATGTGGAAACCATCCATGAACTTATTGTGAGATGGAAACCGAACCAAACCGATTTTCACTCGCTTAAGACACACCAACTGTGTTTTTAGCTATTTAAGACTTGTATAAAACTTTAAAAATACTTTATAAACTGATTTTAATTATTTTGTTAAGTACTTGGAAATGTTGGATCCAACTTGATCTCATAACAAAGTTTGGACCGACAAAACCGAACACTCGCTTAACGGACGTTGTTAGCTCTAAAACTATATAACTACATACTTGGTTAAGTCTCATTAAATTTTATTGAGTTATCTCATAACATTCATTATTTTTGAAAGTTGACTTTGGGTTTGACCAATTATCAAGACCCGAACCAACAACCCGAAACCCGTTTTAGTATCTATATTTTAAAGGGACTTGCATTCTAGCATTTTTACCCGCCTTATTACTTAACGTAGGTTGAGTAAATATTAAGGCTAGATACTTTAACCCGGTTTCGAGCAAACTTATATTTTAAAGACTATTATTATGTTTTTCTTAAATATTTACATTTTAAACATTAAACTTTAACTTGTTTACTTTTCCTACCATTTATTTTATTTAAAGACTTCCTAGACAACCTTTTTAATACAAGACTTCCTTCCACCTAGACCTTGATCATTAAACCTCATCCTTCCGGTTACTCGTTATAGTTACCGAATCAAGTTTGTTACTTAAAAGTGAGTACTTTCATCCCCCGTTTTTCCATCTTTCATTTTGGGGGTGATATTGCATACTTATTCAAACTAAATGTTTTATACTTGAGTTTGATACCACAAACTTTGTTGTATACTTTACTTAAATAAATGTTCTATTTGGTGTTATATGCTTACATGCTTATATGCTTATGTGTTTACCGCTTTTGGTTGGTTGATTCATAAATTCGTGAACTATCTGGTATTCTCTTATAGCACGGTGTCGTTAATGGATTCTTATTAACGATCTCATTCATAAATCCGTGAACTATCTGGTATTCTCTTATAGCACGGTGTCGTTAATGTATTCTTATTAACGATCTCATAGAAATCTGAATCTATTTGCTATTCTCTTATAGACGGTGTCGCTAATGTGTGCTATTTAGCAATCTCATTTATCCAAATTGTTGCTATTATTTATTGTTTCGTATACAAGTTGTGGAATTTCTTATTATATACATATTGTTCAAAACCTATGAAATTGCTCACCAACCTTTGTGTTAATAAACTTTATTTTATGCAATGTTACATGTTTGACTTTTGTTGACTCGAGGACTTGACGAAAAAACGTTATCAAGACTTTTAGGATATTAGCAAAATGAATAATATATATTTGTTTATTGATTTTATGAAATAAAATGAGTTGATTAAATATTGTCACTTTAAATAGTGTCTTGTGTATTTGGGCAATCCGTTGCATCCCGGCATGTTCCGCCGCCTTTGGTCGGGGTGTGACATTAAGATTTTCCAACCCTAATCATTTTAATCTCTCTCTCTCTCTCTCTCTCGGCTTATTATGTAACGCCCTGAAATTCGATTGGTAAACTAGGATCGTGAAATCATCGGAAACTATAGACTTTGGGATTCTGGACGATAAGTTCGGAACCCATATCATTGGAAAAATCTGCTTTTATCATTTAAAATGTTTATTTTATAAAACGACATTTACGCCTGAAAAATATTAATTTTTATGCTTTCGAAAAATTAAATGTTCTTATTTAAAAAGATTTCAAATAATTATTCGGAAAACGGTTTTATAAAAGTTTTGCTGAAAAAGTTTTAGTTTGTTTAAAAACTTATGAACTCGACTAGTCTTGACCCGTCGGTAGCCTAAACCCGAACCCGAGTCACCCGAGTATTTAAGCGGGAAATCAAGTATTCTTACACCATCTCTTTCATTTCCACCAACACTTCCCACCCAAACACTCTCATTCTAGAGAGAGAAACTAGAGAGAGAAAGTCTTCAAATTTCAAATCCGAGTCCACAAATCTGTTTGTTGTTATTCTTGGTAAGATCTTCTTGAAAATCATCCATTTTCATAACCATTTTCGGCCTCAAATCGAGCAAAAACACCCATTTTCGTTTCTAGAGTTTTCGGGTCAAAAACCGTCTTGTTTTGGTGTCAAAATGCAGGCTTTTGTGTTTAAAATCACTAGGAATCGATAGCCCTTTCAATCCCGAGCATTTCCATGTCAAAAACTTCGATTTTGGGTCAAAAATCTGGAAAATCTGAAAAACCCGTAGGTTTCTCCGTCGCCCAGCTTGAAGGAGTCGAATCAGACTCATTCGATCGAACCAGTCGATCGAATCAGTCCAGTCGATCGAGTAGGAAAGCAACCGAATGGTCTCCAACTCATTCGACCGAATGAGTTTCGTATTCGATCGAACGAGTGTCTATTCGATCGAACAAGTTCCATGTTCGACCGAACGAGTTTTCCAACTGGTTCGACCAAATGTGTTTCTAGTTCGATCGAGTGTGCCTCAGATTCGATCGAATGTGTGTCTATTCGATCGAACGTGTTCCTATTCGATCGAATCAAGCCAGAACCAAGCTGTTTCGTCTTTAAAACCCAGTTTTTGCTCGAGGCCGCGTAAGCTCGTTTTCTTAGACTTATAGCACGTTGTTAACCTTATATATATGTTCAACTCTAGGCTAAGGAGATCTATTGTAGCACCATCCTAACCCGAGATCAAGGTGAGTTCATAGCCCCTATTTAAGCTTTTCAAAACTATGGGGTGGAAACATGGTAACTTTACACGTTTGGATAAAATCATTTATGCAAACACTCTTTAAACTATAAACTTTTGGATTTCTACACACGTGCGGAAATCCACAAGCTTTTTAAGAATCTATAAACTTTGGAAATCTATGAACATGGGGAAAACCCATCAACTTATGGAGATCTAAGAACATTGGAAATCAATGAGTATGGAAAATTCTATGAACATTGACATCGTGGGAATGGGAATCATATTCATATCATCATAGTCATTGTGTCAGCATGGAAATCTAGAGATCAAAGCATCATGAGTTGAATTGGACGCGAGAGTCTATTCTACTCTCGGTAGAACTCGCGACCATGAGTGGCATTCTATTCTCGGTGGCACTCGTAACTCTTGGGATTTCATACTAGTCTCGGTGAAATCCATAACTCTTGAGGACCTATACTAGTCTCGGTAGGGACCAAGGGAACCTAGGATTCTTTGGGGAGTCTATCCTACTCTCGGTAGAACCTAGCTGAGTCCTGGATGACAAGAACGAGGTAGTCTTGGTTTAAGTCTTGCGTGGGATCAATCAAGTCTTGTGTGATCATTGAGTTTCATCATCATTCATCATCATCATCATTTATTCACCATCATCTTGGATACTAGTAAACAGTGGGATCTTGGTGTTGGTTTATCTAGTAAGCTTAGCATGCTCAAATCTATATGTCCTTATTTATGCTTAACTGCTATGTGCTACATGTACCGTTGGGAGACCACAAATCTTTGAGTAATCTTATCACAAACGACTCTAATGGGAGAATAATAAGCCCGCTGAGAGTCCAGGAGAACATTTCATGTTTTACTCACTACAAAAACCTCTTTGGGAAAACCAAGAGACCTTTTCTTACAAACCATCTTAAAAACCGGGTATATATCCAAACATAGTAGTATAAGTTGTAGGAGTGGTGGGTTAGCCGCAGGTACACCCTATATATAAACCCCTACAACCTATACTAGTATGTTTGTGTATAAACTCTTTTTCTTTAAACCTATGAATTCACTCATCTACTTTATGTAGTTGACAGTTTGTTACATGTTTTCAGGAAATAATGCAGCAAGAAATCCCTAGCAAGTTTAGAGGCCTTAGAGAGATGAAGGCTAGTCTAGGAGTTGTTTGGAAACTTGATATTTTGTATTAAAACAATTTGTTTCATGTTACCTGGATGGTGTAATATTTGACATTTTGGTTATGTTTATGCATTTAGACTTTTATACTATTGTGCTCAACAATCACGACTTAGTCGCCGCGCCTCGATTATTCCGCCATCACGATCGGGGTGTGACAGATTGGTATCAGAGCCAGTGGTTATAGGGAATTAGGAAACCGACCTAGACTATAACCTAGGATCCTTGACTCTAGATAGCTCATGCATCACAATCACATGCCTACACTTATATACGTGCTGCGTGCTTATGTGTTGTATATTAACTGTTAATCTCTTGAGCCATGTCATTCTGTGTTCTTGGTATAATCTATGTCCTCTATTCTTAATCTTTGGCGTGTCATTGATTCTATCTAACGCTCGTTTTTTTTTTCGTTTTGTCAAGAATGCCTCCCAGACGTGCACCCGCCCCCTTGGACTCCTCTGATCTAGCCAACCTTATAGCCCAGCAGATCGCGGCTGTGTTACCAGGCATGGTAACAGCCATCAGCCAGGGGCTGAGGCAAGAAGGAACCTCTGGGGCCAACCAAATTCCAGCTCAGAACGCAAATGAACCAGCAAATAAGCCATACAAGGACTTCATGGCTACCAAACCCACCAGCTTCAGCGGTTCAGAAGGCGCCGTTGGTCTCCTCCAGTGGATCGAAAAGATGGAGGCTGCCTTTGTTATTAGCTCGTGCCCTGAGACACTGAAAGTCACGCACGCGGCAAGCAGGTTGTCTAAACGCGCGCTGACCTGGTGGAACAACGAGATAAGAACCCGCGGGCGTGAGGCTGCCTTGGCCATGACCTGGTCGGAATTTGTAGCTTTGGTTACCCGCGAGTTCGTACCTCGCAGTGAGGTGCAGAAACTTGAAGCTGAGTTTTGGGTGCACAAAATGAAGGGCGCTGATCACCAAGGGTACACGGAGCGTTTTCACGAGCTCTCCCTTCTCGTACCACACTTGGTCACCCCTCCCTCCCGGGCTATTGAGCTTTACATCAATGGCCTACCTGACACTGTCCGTGGAATCGTTATCGGGGCTGACCCATCAACCCTACAAGCGGCCATTGAACTAGCTGCCCGACTGACCCAGGACCAGGTTAAGACTGGGGTCCTAGCCAAAGGTACGGGCAAGGCCGCTGAGGGCTCATCCAAAAAGATCAACCGCATCAAAAAGCGTAAGGCTAGCAGTTACGCGATGGTTACTCCCGCAACCCCAATCAGCTCTGTCGCTCCTGCTCCCACCCCTTCTGGAAGGCCAAAGAGGGAGTACACTGGGGTTCACCCCAAGTGCGGCACTTGCCAATTTCATCACCCTGCCGGAACCCCGTGCTGGAAATGCACGAACTGTGGACGTTTGGGGCACCTAGCGGAACGCTGCAGATTTCAAGGTAATCAACTGGCAATACAGAGCAGCAGTTCCCAACCCAGCAACGCTCGAAGCTGTTTCGAGTGTGGAGCCACGGACCATTTCAGGAGCAGGTGTCCTCGTCTTGCAAATCTTCCTCCGGCCCGAGGCCGAGCCTTTACTATTGGCGCTGCTGAAGCTCGCCAAAATCCTGACGTCATTACTGGTACGTTCATCCTTAACAATCTCTGGGTTTCTATTCTATTTGACACGGGTGCAGATAGGAGTTTTATTTCTAGCGAGTTGGTCCCATTGCTTAATCTAGGAACCTCTGTCTTAGACCCCGCTTTCTCTGTCGAAATGGCAAACGGAGAGTTTACCCAAGTGAACAAAATCGTTCGCAATTGCACGCTTACGTTTGATCAGACGTCTCTTAACATTGACCTCATCCCTATGCAATTAGGAAGTTTCGATGTAATTGTTGGGATGGATTGGTTGTCCATCAACCACGCGGAAGTGGTGTGTGCTGAGAAGCTCATTCGCGTTCCTTGTTCTTCTGGCGAGTCCATAATTATTCAAGGAGAAAGATCAGGTAGATGTCTGAAATTAATCTCCTGCTTTAAAGCTCGGCGATGCCTTCGAAAGAAGTGTCTCGCCTTCCTAGCTCATGTCTCCATCAAGAAATCTTTGGGGAAGAAGCTCTCTGATGTCCCCGTTGTGCGTGAATTTCCAGACGTTTTTCCTAAAGACTTACCCGGACTACCTCCTAGCCGACAAGTCGAATTCCACATCGAATTAGTTCCCGGTGCAACCCCCGTGGCAAAATCTCCGTATCGTTTGGCTCCGTCAGAAATGCAGGAATTATCGAGCCAGCTACAGGAACTACCAGACAAGGGTTTTATTCGCCCTAGTTCATCTCCATGGGGAGCTCCAGTCCTCTTCGTCAAGAAGAAGGACGGATCTTTCCGGATGTGCATAGACTATCGTGAGCTTAACAAACTCACGGTCAAGAATCGGTATCCATTACCAAGGATTGACGATCTTTTCGACCAGCTGCAAGGAGCCACTTACTTTTCCAAGATCGACCTACGCTCAGGTTATCACCAAGTACGCGTCATGGAGGACGACATCGCGAAAACCGCTTTCAGAACTCGTTATGGACACTACGAGTTCCTAGTCATGCCTTTTGGTTTGACGAATGCCCCTGCGGTGTTCATGGATCTCATGAATCGTGTTTGTCGTCCATACCTGGACCAGTTTGTTATCGTCTTCATTGACGATATTCTCGTTTATTCCCGCTCTAAAGCCGACCATGAGCTTCATCTCAGGCTTACCTTGGATCTGCTGAGGAAAGAGCAACTCTACGCCAAATTCTCCAAATGCGAATTCTGGCTAAGGGAAGTTCAATTCTTAGGCCACATCATTAACAAGGAAGGCATTCATGTCGACCATGCCAAGATTGAAGCCATCAAAAATTGGGGAGCGCCTACAACGCCAACCGAAATTCGTTCATTTCTTGGTTTAGCTGGGTACTACCGTCGATTCATCTCGAACTTTTCAAAGATCGTATTGCCTCTCACAATGTTAACTCAAAAAGGGGAACCATTCATTTGGAACCAAGAGCAAGAAGAGGCTTTCCAAACATTGAAACATAAACTCTGTCATGCTCCAATCCTGTCGCTTCCTGAGGGTAACGATGATTTTGTTGTTTATTGCGACGCCTCGAGCCAAGGTCTAGGCTGCGTCTTAATGCAACGCGGAAGGGTCATCGCTTACGCCTCGCGTCAACTCAAGAGTCATGAGAGGAATTATGTCACTCATGACTTGGAATTGGGTGCTGTGGTCTTTGCCTTAAAAATATGGAGACACTACCTATACGGTACGAAATGTGTCATCTTCACCGACCACAAGAGCCTACAACACATCCTCAACCAAAGGGAACTAAACATGCGACAACGTCGATGGGTTGAACTCCTAAGTGACTACGACTGCGAAATCCGCTACCACCCTGGAAAGGCTAACGTAGTGGCTGACGCGTTAAGTCGCAAGGAAAGGACCCAGTTGCATGCGATCCGTATTCAGTCCAATCTTCCCTCCTTGGTTCTTGAAGCTCAAAAGCAAGCGATTGCAGGTGGTGATCTCAAAAATATGCTATCTTGCGGTGCCGAACGGAAGTTTGAAACCAAGTCTGATGGTATACTTTACTACTTAAATCGCATGTGGATTCCAAACTCTGAACTACTTCGAGAACTTATCCTGAACGAAGCGCACAAATCCAGATACTCTATTCACCCGGGCAGTGATAAAATGTATCAGAATCTCAAGTCTCACTTCTGGTGGCCGGGTATGAAGAAAGACATAGCTTTATACGTCGGTAGATGTCTAACATGCTCGCGGATCAAGACTGAACATCAGAGACCATCTGGCCTGCTACAGCAACCGATCATACCGCAGTGGAAGTGGGACGAAGTCGCTATGGACTTCATTACCAAACTCCCGCGGACACCCAGCGGTTATGACACGATTTGGGTTATCGTGGATTACTTGACCAAGTCTGCCCACTTTCTCCCTGTCCGCGAGGACTACACTACGGAGAAGCTGGCGCGGATTTACATTCGTGAGATCGTAACCCGTCACGGTGTGCCTAAGGGCATCACGTCTGACCGTGACCCCTCTTTTGCGTCAAGGTTCTGGAAGTCATTTCAGAAAGCCTTTGGGACAAGTGTGAAACTTAGCTCTGCCTATCATCCTGAAACGGACGGACAGAGCGAAAGGACCATACAAACCCTGGAGGATATGCTCAGAGCCTGTATCCTTGAATTCGGTAGTAGCTGGGAGACTCACCTTCCTCTTGCAGAGTTCTCATACAATAACAGCTATCATGCTACCATCAAATGCGCACCATTCGAGGCACTCTATGGCAGGAAATGTCGTTCTCCACTGTGTTGGTCCGAGACCGGAGATTTTCAAATCCTCGGCCCGGAACTGATACAGGAAACCACTGACAGTATCGCCATCATCCAGCAAAGACTTAAGGACGCCCGCTGTCGACACAAGTATTACGCTGACAAACGCCGCAAACCTCTGGAGTTCCAAATAGGCGATCACGTAATGCTCAAAGTTTCCCCCTGGAAGGGCATTGTTCGCTTCGGGAAAAAGGGAAAGCTTGCTCCAAGGTACGTAGGACCTTTCAAGATCATCGAAAAGGTCGGACCCGTAGCCTATCGCTTGGAATTGCCTCCAGAACTCAGCCGTGTTCACAACGTTTTTCATGTGTCGCAACTCAAAAAGTGCCTCGTTGACGAGACCGCTCAAATCCCGATCGACACGGTTCGCATCGACGACAAACTACACTTTGTTGAGGAACCTGTCGAGATCCTAGATCGAGAAGTCAAAAGGACTAAGCGAAGCCGGATACCCATAGTCAAGGTACGTTGGAACAACCATCGTGGACCCGAGTTCACATGGGAGCGAGAGGATAAGATGAAGGAGGAATACCCTCATCTGTTCGCATAGTCATCATCTTTGTAATTCTAGAAATCTTGGAGTCTATGTAATCGTAATCATGTAATCAGGGACCAATATCAATCAATGAAGTATCATGTTGTTCCTATTTGCTTATAAATATTCTCTTATTTGCATAACACCAAGTTTGGCTACCCATGACTCGTGCTGGAAAACACAAGTTGTGCATACTTAATCATGTAAACATTGGGGTAAACTATGTATCATTGAGCCAAAATTTGTCATCATTCTAGCATTCATGAAGCATGGTTGTGTGTGTGAGTGTGGTGTCGTGTCGATTTTTCTAGCCGCACACAATGGAGTTTATACATTGATACAAGGTGAACTCGTAATTATAGTCCGGAATATAATTACATCAAGTTCACAGGTGTATACGTGTATAAACAATATGCTATTGTGTAACTATGAGTCGTGAACTCAAGCTTCGTGTAGGGAATTAATCAATGGATGTTGAAGGAGTGGTGGGTTAGCCGCTGGTACACCCTATACATAAACCCCTTCGGCACAAGTTGATTATGTCTGAAGCAAGACTTGGAATTTGGGACTCATAGTTAGCGTGGCAGCTGTGAGGCGTTAAATTCAAGAGTTATTGAGGGAATTATTCATTGGAGATTGAAGGAGTGGTGGGTTAGCCGCTGGTACACCCTATATATAAACCCCTTCAATCCGAAATGAATATGTCTGATGTAAAGCTTGAAGGTGATGCCTTGTAGTGGAAAATAGTGTGTCGTCCTGTGTGTCATTGAACTAATAGGAGTCGAGAGAAACACCCAAGTGGAGTTGAGGGAGTGGTGGGTTAGCCGCTGGTACACCCTATATATAAACCCCTTCAACTTGATTTGGGTGGTATCCAAGACGAAAATTAGGGGTAGTGGCGCATAGTGGTCATCATGGGATCATTTGATCTAAAACATCATTGCATCAACTATACTAAGTTCTAAATTTCGGGACGAAATTCCTCTAAATTGGGGAGGATGTAACGCCCTGAAATTCGATTGGTAAACTAGGATCGTGAAATCATCGGAAACTATAGACTTTGGGATTCTGGACGATAAGTTCGGAACCCATATCATTGGAAAAATCTGCTTTTATCATTTAAAATGTTTATTTTATAAAACGACATTTACGCCTGAAAAATATTAATTTTTATGCTTTCGAAAAATTAAATGTTCTTATTTAAAAAGATTTCAAATAATTATTCGGAAAACGGTTTTATAAAAGTTTTGCTGAAAAAGTTTTAGTTTGTTTAAAAACTTATGAACTCGACTAGTCTTGACCCGTCGGTAGCCTAAACCCGAACCCGAGTCACCCGAGTATTTAAGCGGGAAATCAAGTATTCTTACACCATCTCTTTCATTTCCACCAACACTTCCCACCCAAACACTCTCATTCTAGAGAGAGAAACTAGAGAGAGAAAGTCTTCAAATTTCAAATCCGAGTCCACAAATCTGTTTGTTGTTATTCTTGGTAAGATCTTCTTGAAAATCATCCATTTTCATAACCATTTTCGGCCTCAAATCGAGCAAAAACACCCATTTTCGTTTCTAGAGTTTTTGGGTCAAAAACCGTCTTGTTTTGGTGTCAAAATGCAGGCTTTTGTGTTTAAAATCACTAGGAATCGATAGCCCTTTCAATCCCGAGCATTTCCATGTCAAAAACTTCGATTTTGGGTCAAAAATCTGGAAAATCTGAAAAACCCGTAGGTTTCTCCGTCGCCCAGCTTGAAGGAGTCGAATCAGACTCATTTGATCGAACCAGTCGATCGAATCAGTCCAGTCGATCGAGTAGGAAAGCAACCGAATGGTCTCCAACTCATTCGACCGAATGAGTTTCGTATTCGATCGAACGAGTGTCTATTCGATCGAACAAGTTCCATGTTCGACCGAACGAGTTTTCCAACTGGTTCGACCAAATGTGTTTCTAGTTCGATCGAGTGTGCCTCAGATTCGATCGAATGTGTGTCTATTCGATCGAACGTGTTCCTATTCGATCGAATCAAGCCAGAACCAAGCTGTTTCGTCTTTAAAACCCAGTTTTTGCTCGAGGCCGCGTAAGCTCGTTTTCTTAGACTTATAGCACGTTGTTAACCTTATATATATGTTCAACTCTAGGCTAAGGAGATCTATTGTAGCACCATCCTAACCCGAGATCAAGGTGAGTTCATAGCCCCTATTTAAGCTTTTCAAAACTATGGGGTGGAAACATGGTAACTTTACACGTTTGGATAAAATCATTTATGCAAACACTCTTTAAACTATAAACTTTTGGATTTCTACACACGTGCGGAAATCCACAAGCTTTTTAAGAATCTATAAACTTTGGAAATCTATGAACATGGGGAAAACCCATCAACTTATGGAGATCTAAGAACATTGGAAATCAATGAGTATGGAAAATTCTATGAACATTGACATCGTGGGAATGGGAATCATATTCATATCATCATAGTCATTGTGTCAGCATGGAAATCTAGAGATCAAAGCATCATGAGTTGAATTGGACGCGAGAGTCTATTCTACTCTCGGTAGAACTCGCGACCATGAGTGGCATTCTATTCTCGGTGGCACTCGTAACTCTTGGGATTTCATACTAGTCTCGGTGAAATCCATAACTCTTGAGGACCTATACTAGTCTCGGTAGGGACCAAGGGAACCTAGGATTCTTTGGGGAGTCTATCCTACTCTCGGTAGAACCTAGCTGAGTCCTGGATGATAAGAACGAGGTAGTCTTGGTTTAAGTCTTGCGTGGGATCAATCAAGTCTTGTGTGATCATTGAGTTTCATCATCATTCATCATCATCATCATTTATTCACCATCATCTTGGATACTAGTAAACAGTGGGATCTTGGTGTTGGTTTATCTAGTAAGCTTAGCATGCTCAAATCTATATGTCCTTATTTATGCTTAACTGCTATGTGCTACATGTACCGTTGGGAGACCACAAATCTTTGAGTAATCTTATCACAAACGACTCTAATGGGAGAATAATAAGCCCGCTGAGAGTCCAGGAGAACATTTCATGTTTTACTCACTACAAAAACCTCTTTGGGAAAACCAAGAGACCTTTTCTTACAAACCATCTTAAAAACCGGGTATATATCCAAACATAGTAGTATAAGTTGTAGGAGTGGTGGGTTAGCCGCAGGTACACCCTATATATAAACCCCTACAACCTATACTAGTATGTTTGTGTATAAACTCTTTTTCTTTAAACCTATGAATTCACTCATCTACTTTATGTAGTTGACAGTTTGTTACATGTTTTCAGGAAATAATGCAGCAAGAAATCCCTAGCAAGTTTAGAGGCCTTAGAGAGATGAAGGCTAGTCTAGGAGTTGTTTGGAAACTTGATATTTTGTATTAAAACAATTTGTTTCATGTTACCTGGATGGTGTAATATTTGACATTTTGGTTATGTTTATGCATTTAGACTTTTATACTATTGTGCTCAACAATCACGACTTAGTCGCCGCGCCTCGATTATTCCGCCATCACGATCGGGGTGTGACATATTACCTCCACCATCTCCTATATTCTGGTAATGTAGATGGGGATAATCGTTTTTCGGTAAGATTATATTTTAAACTCTAATGGCCAACAATGTTATATGATTTTCCCGTAAGGTTTTGTTGAGTCAAAGATTTGACCTAAAAGAAGTATAAGGAAGATTGGAATCTTCTCAACCTCCTCAGAAATCGCTAAGTATAGAACCAAGCACACTTGGACATCCGAGCAAGGTTTTACTTGGTCGGGCATGATATTTTGCCTATCGGGCAGAGTTATCTTCATGAAATCTTCTTTAGTGTATATCCGAGCAGGGTTCACTATGTCTAGCAAGGTTGTTCTTCATGTTCGAGCACAGTTTGCTTTCTAGCAAACGCTTGGTCAAACCAAGCTTTTAAAGCAAAGTACTTGGAAGATCTAGCAAGGTATTCATTAATAAGCAGTGGTCCGAGCATGCTTGATGGAAGTTAAAGAATTATCCTAAGGACTCATCGGGCAAGATTCAACTCCAAGCAAGCTACAGTGTTACCAAGCACACCTTGCTTTACCAATAAGTTATTCTCTAACAAAGATTTGATAGGATCTCAGAAGAACAAGTTTGCTCGTAGGACCATATCGAGCAAAGTTTTCTATGGTCAAAAAGATTGAAGTCTGCTAGAAGAGTATTTTCTTAGGAAAATACTCTAAGTAAAGTCTACCCGGAGAACTGTTCCCGAGCACACTTCAAGGTTACCAGGTCTGCTCGTTAAGGGAAAAATGGCACAAAGCCTACTCGGAGAAGACAAAAGTTACAAAGTCTACCCGGAAGACCTGTTTTACACTTAATATAGTTTTGAATATGTAATTTGAATATGTACCAATCATTAGGGTTTCTAGAAGGAATGACAGCTGTCTTATGGTGGCAGGCCTATAAAAGGAATAATTTAGGGCACGCCTACGAACGGATAGCAACCTTTACACTTTTGAGTTATTGTTCGTGTCTGTTACTTTTATTAACCCCTTTAGCAACAAGCTTGTTTGTTTATGATTCCGCCTTTAACAAACCATAATCTTTCCCAATTTAGCAATCCGTCATTAACCCTCTTGTCAACACGTTTAATGTGTGGGTTATGACATTATTTTGAGTATTGAGTGACTAATCGGGGCCGACAAGTGGGATCGGAGCTTGTTGATTGCTGATTTGGGTGAAGAAATTGTTGTTAATTGAAGATCTGAATAAGAACAATGACGTAAGCAGAACACTGTTTAATTGAAGAGTAACGTCAGCTGCTCTGTTCTTCTTCTCCGTCCAGATTTACAACTTACCGGTGTTTTCTTTTCCTTATTTTAGTTAAAGTTTACATATTTATTACTATTTCGTGCTCCAATCGAACCAGCTATATCAGATCTGAAGATTTGATTCTCAGATCTGATAGTTTTCAAAATCTGATTTTGTACTCTGTTTTCACTTATTTACTGATTTTGCTTTTCAAAATACCAAAATGTCTGGTTACGAAGAGCAAGAAGTCTCTACTAATAAGATTCCTAGATCGTATGGACAGGAGAATTTCACCAAATGGAAGGTCTTATTTGAGGTTGTTGTGTGCTACAACGATGTAGACATGTGGAGCTCAATCAAAAATGGTCCACAAGCAACTGATGGTGCAGGTACTACCGCTACTGTCCGTGATAGATTGAAAAAAGCAGATGGCAGAGCCTTAGCTATGCTTAAGCTAGGACTGTCTTGGGAAATCCTTACCAAGGTTGCACATCATCCTACCGCAAAGGCAATGTATGATGCAATCCTTGAAATGTTCGAGGGGAACACTGAGCTCAAGAACATAAAGAAACAACGTCTTAAGCAGAAGCTTGAGAGGTTCAAATACATGGATGGAGAAAGATTGAACTCAATCCTTGAGAGATTCTTGGTTATAGTGAATGACCTAAGAACAACTGACTATGTAATGACCGATTTTGACTTGAACACCAAGTTGCTCAATTCAATGCCAAAGGAATGGTAAACTGGCTGCAAGTTCATCCTTCAAAAGCCCAACTTTGATCAATTAAAGGTTGATGCTGTAGTGTGCTTCCTTCAGGCTGCTGAGATAGAGAATGAAATGATCAAAGAAGAGAAGCCTAATGCTCTAATTGCACCCATGGGAAACTTGTCTACCAAGAACCAACAACAAATTCCCATCATAGAGGAACCAACCGAACATGGTGTTGATACACCTAAATAGTTTGTTGGTGGTAGCTCAAGTCATCTTGGAAACCAGTCAAGGTTCAATGTCCAACTTATTGATGACAATGACTCTGCCTCAATGGCTAGTGGACATGTGCCATACTCTGGTGGAAACAATGGTCAAGAAAATGATAGTCAAGCACTCTTCTTAATGTTCATTGAGTCATATAATGCATTTGTGGCCAAGAATTTAATTAATCCACACAAGTGTCATCCAAGATGATCTGGAACAAATAGAACTGGTAGATCTCTAGTCTCTGGCCCAAATGATCTGGAAAAAATAGAATTGGATATGGATTTAAAGTGGCAGGCTGCAATGCTTGCACTCAGAAGCAAAAGGTTATTCAACAGAACTGGTAGATCTCTAGTCTCTAGCCCAAATGAGAGAATTGGGTTTGACAAGTCCAAGGAAATATGTTACAATTGCCAACAGCCTGGACATTTTGCCAGAGAGTGCAATCAACCTAGAAACTTTCAGGTGAATCAGTTCCAAAACCAACAGCCTAGAAACCAGCTGCAGTATTAACAGAATCAGAATCAGCCAAGAAACAACAACTTCAACAACTATCAACAGCCCCAAATGAATCATCAACAAGTTGTTCCTCAAAATCAAAACTACCAAAGAAACCAATTCCCTCAAGCTGCTCAAAACAACCTCAACAGATCCAATCAAACTCAACCAATAAATCAAGGGAATGTAGCTGTTGTTGCACAACATGAAGGTAACTTTGATTGGAGTGATCATGCTGATGACATCTCAAAGAATAATGTTGCTTTTATGGCAAATATTGAGAATGAGGCTGGAACATCATCTTCTCAGGTACACTCATCCCCTACAACTGAATTACATGAAACAATTAATGCATCAACTATAAAAGTAGGCAAGCTAGAGGGTGAGTGTTTCAGAAAATAAAGCATCATTAATGGGTATGAAGCAAGTTATGTTATCAATGAGGAGAAAATCAAAAGTTTGGAAGATGATTGTGTGAGTAGCCATAGAGCTCAATAGAGATACATCACTGAGATAGATGGGTTAAAGAAGATGTTGATTGAAGAGAAGGTGAAGAAAACAAAGCTGCAAGTTGATAATGAATTCTTAAAGAATTTGGTCTCCACAGGAAACATTTGTGGCATATTGAATCAAGTTAATGAGAAAGATAAGTACAAGGCTGTTCCACCAACATTCAATAACAAGTTCTTGCCTATGGTTGACAAAGAAAAGAGGGATGGTTATCTTCAACAATTTAGAGATGTTTTTCAAGGCAAAGAGGAATTTGTTGATCTTTACAAAAAAGGTGAAGTGAGTGAAGGAGGAGAGTTTGTTGTGAAAGAAGATGTAAGAGAAGACAAGTCAATTGGAGTGCAAGTCTCTAAGGATGACTTTGATTCTGATGATCTGAATGCAGATGACTTAAGTGACTTGAGTGATCAAATCACTGATGAAGAAATTCAAGCTGCTGAAAAGGGAAGAAGACAAACGAAAGCTGAATCAATTGACAAACTTCCATTATTGCCACCTATGACTCCAAAGATGAAGAAACTGAATGAAAGAATGAAGAGAGAGCATGTGTCTTTTGATATATGTGAAAGATCAAAAGTGAGTTATAATGCCGTTAGGCCACCAAGCTAAGCTGTTTTGCAAAGAATTAGTGACAACAACAAGAAGAGGGTCACTGAAACAATTGTTGGTGACGACTTCATTCCAGTTTACCTAGTTTTTTCAAACCATGAAGTGTTTGATATTGGGGAAGTTGAAACCATGAAAGAATATGTGAAAAGGCAGTCACAGCATAAAGAAAACTTAGATGAAGAGCCTTTGAATATGAATTGTCTTTGTTAAGGGAAAAATTGAAAGACAAGATATCAAGATTGAAGAATTTGTTCCTTTTTCAATTGACTTTGATGGTCTAAAGACTCATAAATCACAGGTGTGAAACCACCTAGACCAAGTGAGAGATTCAAGAAGGGAGGAGATCATGAAAGATTCAAGGGAAAGGTGTGGTGCAAGAAATGTGATGAATATGTTCACCACACTGATTCCTGCAATGAAAGGCTCAACTTCAAACCCTTCCATGTTCCAAATGGGACAAAGTTTGGACAATACTTTGGCTTTATAAACAAAAGTATGAAGAATATTTGGGAAAGGGAAAGGTATGTGAAAAGAAGATGATGAATGAAACTGATCAGCAAGCTACAAACAAGGTCAACAAAGAAAAAAAAGTTGATTTGAAACCTAAGAAACCTGTTGCTGAACAAGGTAGAAGAATCAAATCTCCTAAGAAATCTGAATTTTTTGTGAAGAAGAACTTTCAAGCTTTGAGAATCATCCCCAATCATGACACAAAGTCAGTTAAGTCTGATGATTCTTAAGGATCACCAAATAGTGAAAAGAAGAGTAACAAAGGTGTATTTCCTAGAAAGAAACCTGCTGAACTAACTGGCGATGAAAAGTTTTCGTTGAAACATGGTTATGAACCTCAAGGATTTCTTTGGAAACCTAAAGTTGAATTTAAGGAAGAGATGAATATGGATGTGAGAGACTACTCAAGCAAGAAAGATTATGTTGTTCAAGAGTGTAACAGTGAAGTGACTGATTGTCATAGCACAACTTCATTTGTGAAAACTCCAAGGGAATGTGGATATGAAACTGATGATTCAGATCACATTGAAGTTACTCATGAAGATCCTGAACCCTTAACGCTCACACCCAATGCTGCTACTGAAATTGAAACTGACGATTTGCAAGTTGAAATAGCTTGCACTTCATCATCTAACTAATCACTCTCTTTGTAATGTGCAGGAACAGTCCACTTCACTTAATGAAGTATGGTATATGGACAGTGGATGTTCTAGGCACATGACTTGTGTCAAGAGGTCACTTGTTAACTATGAAGAGAATTTTGAGGGACCAGTGGCATTTGGCAGTGATGAGAATAGAGGAAAAATTGTTGGAAAGGGTATCTTGACAAATGGTAAAGTT
The DNA here is from genome assembly GCF_021521415.1 of Bidens hawaiensis. Lineage (NCBI taxonomy): Eukaryota > Viridiplantae > Streptophyta > Magnoliopsida > Asterales > Asteraceae > Bidens > Bidens hawaiensis. The sequence continues at coordinate 7,932,674 of NW_027491014.1, forward strand.
ACATTTGACAATGTTTTCCATGTTGAAGGACTTCAATATAATCTTTTGAGCATATCCCAGATGTGTGATAAGGGTTATAAAGTTGGCTTTGATGATTCACACTGTTTCATATTAAGGCCTGAGTATGTTATTCCACCTGATATGATCATGATGATGGCCCCAAGGAATGGCAATCTATATGAACTTAACATGAAGGATGCTGTTTCAAGGAGTGGCACATGTTTTGTTTGTAAAGTCACTGAAAATGAGTCAAAACTTTGGCATAGGAAATTGTGTCATGTAAATCTCAAGAACATGAACAAGTTAGTCAAGGGTGAGCATGTTATTGGCTTGCCTACTAGAGAGTTCAAACTGGATGATAACTGTGTTTCATGTCAAAAGGGAAAGCAGCACAAGTTTTCTCATAAGACTAAACTCATCAACTCTATTGATCAAATACTTGAAATGCTTCACATGGATCTCTTTGGTCCCGTGAGTGTACCAAGCATTGGGGAAAAAGATACTGTTTGGTGATATTGATGATTTCTCAAGATATACTTGGGTTTATTTCCTAAGTACAAAGGATGAGGCTGCTGAGTTAATCATGAACTGTGTAACAAGGGTTGAGAATCAACTAGATAAAAGGGTTACTTTATTGTGTAGTGACAATGGTACTGAGTTCAAGAATGGAGTTTTTGAAGAATTTTGCAACAACAAAGGAATACTTCAGCAATTCTGAGCTCCTAGAACTCCTGAACATAATGGTGTTGCTGAGAGAAGAAACAGAATACTCATTGAAGCAGCAAGAACCATGCTAGCTGATGCTAATCTTCCAGTAACTTTTTGGGCAGAAGCTATAAACACAGCTTGCTATGTTCAGAACAAGGAACTTCTTAACAAAAGTAACAATAAGACTCCTTATGAAATCTTATTCAATAGAAATCCCTATATCAAGTTTCTCAAACCTTTTGGATGCAAATGTTCTCTTTTGAACACCAAGGATTACTTGAACAAGTTTCAAGCAAAATCCATAGACTGTTTCTTTGTTGGATACTCTACACACTCTAAGGCTTACAGAGTATATGTGAAAGATCACTTGAGTGTAATTGAATCATCTGATGTAGTCTTAAATGAAAATCAATTCAACACAGTTGATGGTGCAGCATGGCTGTTTGATTTAGAGAAATTGATCAAGTCTTTCAAGATCTATCCTGAAGACTATGATGAATCCTTTTAGAAAACCAGTATAATTGAAGAGTCAAAACAGAAGACATCGGATTTGGAAAAGCTGTGGAAAAAGGTTGCAAGTCAAGAAAGTGAATATACATTCATAAAAGGTCCCTCAAGTACAATTGTTGAAGAAGTGCAAGACAATGATCAACTATTCAATCAAGAACAAGAACAAGATCAAACAAATAATAATCAAGTCAATCAAGAAGTGCAAGATGATCAAGTTCAAAATGAGGAAGATCCAAGCAACCAAAATGGAGTAGGAGAGTCTGGAACAAGGGAAAGGTTTCAAGATTTATTTGAAAGAATGAATTTAGAAAACATTGGTGCATCAACCTCAGGACAGCGCAATGAAGAAGCACCTGGAATTGATAATGAAACAACTGATTTGGTCATTGAAGAACCAGATCTCAATGAATCAAATCTTGACACTTCTATGTCTACTGATATGATAATTCAAACCCCATATGTTGAAAAGAATCATCCTTCTGAACACATCATTGGGAATATATATGAAAGAGTCACAAGAAGTCATTCTGAATATGCAAACATTTGTTTGTACTCCTGCTTTCTATCCCAAATAGAACCAAAGAACATTGTTCAAGCTTTAAGGGACAACAGTTGGGTAGAGGCAATGCAAGAGGAGTTGGCTCAGTTCAGAGATCTACAGGTTTGGGAACTTGTAGACAGGCTAAGAAACAGACATGCAATTGGAACCAAATGGGTTTTCAGAAACAAAAGGGATGAAAGGGGTATTGTGATTAAGAACAAAGCCAGACTTGTAGCTTTGGGATTCCTACAAGAAGAAGGGATTGACTTTGAGGAAGTCTTGCACCAATTGCAAGACTTGAGGCAATGAGAATTTTCTTAGCTTATGCTGCCTCAAAGAATATAAGGGTATTCCAACTTGATGTCAAATCTGCATTCCTAAATGGAAAGATAGAAGAGGAGGTGTATGTTTCTCAACCACCAGGTTTTGAGGACCCTATCTATCCTAACAGGGTGTATAAGATAAACAAAGCCCTGTATGGACTTCATCAGGCACCTAGAGCTTGGTATGATGAACTGTCAAATCACCTTCTTGAAAATGGTTTCCAAAGGGGAGTTATTGACAAGACCCTCTTTTACAAAAAGAAAGGAAGAGATTTGTTATTGTTACAAGTTTATGTGGATGACATTATTTTTGGGTCAACCAATGAACATATGTGTATGGAGTTTGAGGAGGTAATGAAGTCCAAGTATAGCATGAGTTCAATGGGAGAAATGAACTTCTTCCTTGGGTTACAAGTTCAGCAAAAGGCTGATGGGATATTCATTTACCAGTCCAAGTATATACAAAACATACTAGACAAATTCAAGTGCAATGATTTGAAGACAGCTTCAACTCCTATGGATTCAAAAGAAAAGATGGTAGCTGATGAAAAGGGGGAGCCAGTGGATGAGCATGAATACAGAGCAAAGATTGGGTCACTAATGTATCTGACTGCTTCAAGACCTGACATCATGTATGTTGTGTGTGTATGTGCAAGGTTCCAGTCAAACCCTAGAGTTTCTCACATGAATGCAGTCAAGAGAATCTTTAGATATTTGAAGGGAAGACCTGACATAGGAATTTGGTATCCAAAGAACCAGTCATTTGATCTAATTGCCTACACAGATAGTGACTATGATGGCTGAATTTGAGCAGGAAGTCCACTTCAGGAGGGTGTCAATTTTTGAGTGACAGACTAGTGTCATGGCAATGCAACAAGCAGACCACAGTATCAATCTGCCTGTTGTGCACAAGTCCTATGGATTCATAATCAAATGCTGGATTTGTGTTTGAATTTTCTAAACACCCCTATTTACATTGATAATATTGCTGCATCTTTTATTGTTAAGAATCATGTGCAACATTCTAAGACCAAGCCCATTGAAATCAGACATCACTTCATAAGAGATTGTAGTGAAAAAGGCTTAATTGAAGTAAAAGAGTTAACACAAGTGACAATTTGGCTGACCTATTCACAAAACCACTTGATAGAACCAGGTTCTACTTTCTTCTGAAAGCCATGGGAATGATCAACTCTAATGAAGTCTGATTTATGATGTGTGTTGCTGAGCAAACTGACTATCTTTTCAAAGTCTTGTTGAATGTTTTCTGTGTGAATATGTCTGAATATGATGCTTTTGATGTTAACTGATGATATGTGTTTATTTGACTATCTGTGCAAATCTAGGTATCTTTGATACTAATGTTTTTTTATCAGTTGATATTTGTATGATGTCATGATAAGTGATTCTAAAGTGAAATACCTATTTATGCATGCTTATCTATCATCTTTGATTAAATGTTTGAATATTTGTGTTATTTGATATGATGATGTTTTAGAATAGGATAGACTATGCATCTTAGTAATGTTTGCCTATTATGATAATGTCATTTATGATTAAAATTTGAATATGTTACAACTGTTTGTGTCAAAATGAGTTCTTATGTCAAAATTAATTGTTCAAATGAATTTTGCATAATCCAAAAATTTTGATCAAAACATGAGCAAGTTGTTAATGGTGTAGAGATATGATAAGACAATTCAGTTCAAGCTTCAAAGAAGCTTAAAAGGATTTTCAATGGAAAGTCTCAAAAGAATTACATTTGCTGAAAATTATGTCACTTGTATATGTTTGGTCCTATCATCTACTTGTAGATTTGAAAGGATCGCCATTAGTCCAAAGACTGAAAGCATTTGGGGTAAATTGTAATTTATTCTTTCACTTAAAATTTTGCCATTGACTCTAAGCCAAAAGGACATATACTTATGTGTGTGTTTGGTCCTGTTGTTTACCTGTAGACAGATAGGATAGCCATTAACCTGGAAGCTAAGAGCCCTTGGGGTGATTGGATCTGTTAAAATGGGAAATGATAGTACATTGTCTACTTAGTCAATCATATGGATTTAATAGGATGAAAGGGCACTTAGTACAGTCATTAACATGTATGGTTGCTTTCCTATGATGTGTAAAATCTAAGGTGATATAAACTTAAAGAAACTGCTAAGAATTATGTGGAGTTACATTGTTGTCTATGTATGCTCCAAGATAAATCTTTTCGAATGATAGACAGAGAAGTGATTATCTAGTCATACACGAGCCCGTTGATATTTGGTCCCCAAAATGAAGTATCTTATTAATAATGACAAAGAACAGATGTGAACAAAATTACTTTAAATTTTTAATCAACCAAAAGTTGATAAATGTTCACAGGCTTTTGAGAAAAACACAAACATGAGGGTTAATAACAGAACTACAGGAGTGGAGGTAATAATATAAGTCCTTTAACTTCCCGAATGAAAGGCTTGTAATTTAAATTGTAAGTCCAACATTCAACCTCAAATATGTTTGAAAATTTGAAAAGAAAAATCAAATAAATAAGTTTTGTCATTAAAATTTTTTAAACCAAAACCAGGGTGTCTAAGTCAAATCAGGGTGATCTGAAGAAAGGCAAATAAGCCTTGATAATAGATATGGAGCATCAGAAAACAATATGTGTTATCCATTAAATATTATGCATCATAATTGAACATTAATTATATCACCAAGGAAATGAAATTCATGCTAAGTCTAGACCTGCTGTTAACCTGTCTATACTGTCATAATAATGCTGAGAATGAAGTATTGAAACAGCTACTTAGCCAATATGATCCCATACTTGAGATTTTTTCAGTAAAAGAAAGAAACTGTTCTGAAAGAAAACATAACTGAAATTTGATCTCTAAATGCACCATTTGCTCTTAAACTATGGTCTTTAATGAAAAAATATGGTTGATAATTGGTTTAAGTCAAAAAGTGTTGCATTTTGCCTTCAAAAGGGTTAAATATGTATTTTCGGGTAAGGTTTGATGTTTTCTAACTTTTTCGAGCACAAAAAGGTTGAATATGTATTTTCGGGTAAGGTTTGATGTTCTATAACCTTTCCGAGCATACTTAGACATTTTGGTCTAAGTTAATGATTTTCGAGCATACTTTGAAGTTTTTAGACTTTTCGGGTAGAGTTTACTATTTTATCTATAATCTAACTCTTCCGAGCAAGCTTACTATTTTATCATACTTTCAAGTTTTTCCAGCAAGCTTGAACAAGTTCATGTTTTTCGGTCACACTTAACTATTTGAAAGATGTTTCTTGTTGCTAGCAAGCTTTGCATCTTACATGTTGTATATGATAATTCTAGCATGCTTTTATTTAGTTTGTATTGTCTAGCAGATTTTACCAACTTGTTTAGAAATACAACTGTTTACTAGCAAGCTATTTGATATGTTACTAGTTACTAGCAAGTTGTTATATATTTAAGACTTTCGAGCATGCTTTGTGTTTTGTTTGAAGGTATAACTGTTTCTAGAAAGCTTTGTGATAACATGTTATATTCTAGCAAGATTTGCGTTTAGATGTGATATTCTAGCAAGCTTTAGTGATCTTAGACTTTATAGCACACTTAGGTGTTTGTTTTATTGTTTAAATTCATTTCTAGCAAGCTATGTGTTATCTGAGATTATGATCTTTGAAATTACAAGTGTTTTCGGGCAAACCTTGTTTCCCGGGCACACTTTAAATTTGGGTGTACTTTGAATTTTAAAATGTTCCCCTAATATACAAGGTAAGATCAAATTGACTTTCTGAGTACATTTTGTGAGAATCCACTTCTAGCACACTTTGTATTCTTGAAGGTTTTTCGGGAATACTTTGCATCAAAGTATACTTGAATGAATATTTGTGCTGTTTACATTTTCGGGTAAGGTTTGTGATAAGATTGGTTATTCGAGTAAGGTAAGTAATTAGAAGTGTGTTATTTATTCGGGTATCTTAGTTGATTACTAGCAAGGTTGCCAACTTGATGTTTTATACTTGATTATTTTATCTTGTGATTTAGTTCTCAAGCAATCTTGTATTTCGAATAAGCTTCCTTCATTTTACCTTCTAATTTGTACTAACACTGAATCGAGTAAGCTTTGTGAAAGTGGAATATACCGAGCATACTTTGAAAAAACTGACTTTTCTGAGCAAGGTTTGCAAAACATTATAAAGATAGGTGTTTTTAAGTGGTTTAAATTTTTCAAAGATAAGATTACTGTATGACAGCTATTAACGCAACTAAAAGAATTATTAACTCACTAAAAGACAAGACGCATTTAAAATCCACTTTCAAAAGGTATATAAGAGGGAGTGAGAGAAGTTTTTCAACATTATTTTCCCTCTCTCTCTCCTTCCACTGATTGCTCTCTGAAAAACCTAAACCGACTTCTCGCATTCATAATAATCCTAACCCTAATTTATCAGCCCCTTTAATACAACTCGGTAAGCTTTAATTAGTTGTTTTCCGACCATGATTATGTGATAATGGGCTCTGATTATTCATGATTACTAAACCTCTATTTTGTGTGTAGGTTATAAACTTGTCGAAGATCAGGTTCTTATTGACATTTCTTTCATTTTTCTTCAAATTTATAACTTGAAATTACTTAAAGTTATGAACTTTAGGACTAATTTCTACTTTGAATGTGTTTGATTATGTTCTTCAAATATGGCGGATGAAGATCAACCGACCTATCCATCTGAGCACAAGCACAACATGTGCGCTCTGTTACAAGTAACACCTGACAATGAAGAAGTGGCTTCTATAATAAGATGGTTGCAACGGTCGAATATCTGTTTTGCTTTGACAGAAAATCCGGTGATTTACAGGAATCACTCCCTTGAGTTTTGGATGTCAGCGAGGCTTTTTGATGATTTAAATGGAAGAAGAATCGATGCCACAGTTGCTAACCAAGAGATAAGGGTAAATGAAGCTGTGATTTGGAGGTACTTACAGTTGAATGATGATAACCCCAACCCGATTCACCTTACAACAGAACAACTATTAAAGGTGTTTGTTAAAGCTATGGGTTATCAGGGGAATATACATGATGGGCAATTCCAGAAGGGTATGTTCCCCAATATTTACAAATTTCTGATCTACCACATAATTCATGGATTTGCTCTAAGAAAGGGGTCATGGATCCTTATGAGTAGGGATCTTGCCAATGCCACTGCCTCTGTGCTATTTAATCATCCATTCAATTTCTCTAAGATGATCTTCTAAGGAATGGTTCAAAACATGAAGAAGACAAACAAGAAGAAGTTTTTGGCGTATCCCAGGTTCTTACAGATTATTTTCAACCAGGAGTTGAAGGATTACCTATGGTTGGAACAACACATGTTTTGCAGAACCCAGATACCTTCAAAAGAATTGAAAATCTGGTTAGTATGAGCATATTCAATCCTAATGATGTGTATGAAGATTTACCATGGTTGATTGTTGATGATTTTGAAATTCCTCATTTGAATGAGTTAATGTCTGAGGATGAAGAGGATGAGAAGAGTGATGATGATGAAGGAGATGATGGAGAAGATGATTCTGATGATGATAATGATGATGCTGGTAATGCAGAACGGGGTGACGCAAACTTTGATGATATTGTACTACCTCAGGGGGAGTTTCAGATTATGCCAACACCACCATCCACACCATTTGGCACTCCACCACAAACACCACCCTACCCACCATCACCAGTTGACCAAGCTTATCAAACCCCACCACAAACACCACCTTTCTCTCCACCACCAAATAACCAAACCACCGAATCTCCACCCACTCATATGCTAAGCCAAACTGAACCATTACACCAAACCCCCACCTCAAACCACAACCCAAACCCCACCTCAAACCACAACCCAATCCCCACCCCAGACCCAAACCTCAAATCAAATACCAGAGGCCATTTCACATTTCACCATCCAATACCCCTCCCTCAAATGCCTTCCTATTACAAAGAAACTTCAACTTTATTTGCCAAAAATATTGATCTGAAAGGAGAAAATTCTGAATTAAGAAAGGAAAATGAGGTGTTGAAGGCTCAGTTTGCTCTTGCACAATCAAGAATTCGAACCCTGGAGCAGGAGGTTGAGAAGACCTCAGCTGCCCCAAAACAGGGGATAATATTATTGAGCCAACTGACGCTACTGGTACTTATGATGATGTGATGGTAGATGAAGGTGTGAAGTCAACTGATAATGATGGTTTGACTTATATTCTAAATGCATATGAAAGTGATGATGTGGACCGTGGTCCAAGATCGATACAGGAGGATGAGTATGAGGCTGATGAGTCTGAAGGAGAAAAGGAGACAGAGGATGGAGTTGAAAAGATGAACATTGATGAAAATGTGGCTACTACTGATGTTGCCACTGACATTCAAACTGATGTGTTGACAGATGTTTTAACTGCAACTGAAGTACAAACTGATGTGATAAATGATGATGATGATGCTACTGAGGAGCTAATACTCACATAACCTAAAGCTGAAAAAACAAGCTCCAAGAATGTAGAGCATGATGAGGAGATGGATAATTTTGATAGAGACATTGATGAGTTTCCATCTGAAACTGAAAGTGATAAGAAAAAAAGACTGGATAAGGGTAAAGCCATTCTTGAAGAGGAAGGAGGAGAATGAGCCAGAAAAGTAGAATGTATAGAAAGAGGAAGAAGAGGATGAAAACACTGCTGCTGCTAAAAGGCTTGAAAAAGCTATACAAGAAACAAGGGAGAGGGAACACATTGCCCAAACCCTATCACCAGATGAGTTGGTAGAGAAGGAGAATTTGATTGAGAAAGCCAATATTGCTAGAGTTTTTAATGAAGATGAGACTGATGAACAAGTGGTGATTGAAACCTTAATAAATTTGAAAAGAGCTGAAGAAGTGGACAATTCTCTTGCCATTGTGGTAAGTATGTTTGCACAATCAACAAGCCAACCTCAAAAGGAACCTGAAAAGGAACTTGAGAGGCAAATTGAAGAACCATTTGAAGAAATGATGACAAAAGCTTCTAAGATCCATGAGAATGTAAGCAGATTTGTGAAGTTTTATTCAAAAAAGAGATAAGCTTATGATCAAGCTGGAAGAGCTGAATTAGTAAAGAAGGGGAAATGAGATTATAAGAACCAATACTTTGTTGAGACCCCAGATGAGCAAAGAAGTCCATTAAGGCCAGTTCCTCAACAAAATTTGAGGCCTGAGGAAGTAGTTCAAGGAGTACCAAATATTCCAGTTCCTGATATTCCAACTCCTAATGAACCCAAAATTGATGTTGTTAATGAAACAACAGAGGAGGATGATGAATCTGATGATGATGACAATGACCAGGGTAAAGTTGATGCAACATGTTGTGTCCCCGCAAGTAACAATGACTGAAGATCAAAGGGCAAACATTCAGTAAAGTTTGATTGATGCTAAAAAGAAAATCCCTTGGTAATCAAATTGATGAGTCATGGATTTAGCTTTGAAGATCTAGTTTCTTTGAATGATGATGAGCTGCAAAGAAAGTTAAATAGAGAGAGGGATATCGTTGACAAACAAATGCAACAAAAGAACAGAGACAGTCAGAAGTATAGAGATTATCTGAGAAACATGGCTACTTTGAAAAGGATTTGACTCACTTTAAGTTTGAGCATCTTAGAGATGCATACAATAACACCAGAAAAGCTGTTGCACAAGAAGAAAAAGAAAAATTTGCAAGAGAAGCTGATTTGGCCAAAAAGATTGATGCTCTGAGAAAGAAGTTTGAAGGAAGATGTGGATATTTATTGGAAAAATGAATGGCACCAGAAATGGTGGATAGCATGTCTAAGGCTGCAGTTGATTCTCATTACAACAAACTCCAAAGGAAAGAAGAATTGAAAAGGAGTCAACCTGAGCCTTCCACTGTACAGTCAAGTGGAGATCAACATGAACCCCCAGTAAAGAAAAGAAAAATCATGACATTAAGAGAGAAACAAAGGGCAAAAAATGAAAAGAAAAGGTCAAAAATATCAACTACCCAGGACACACCAATCCCAGTAGAAGTGAAACTTGAACCTATGGATGAACCCACAGATTAATGGGAAAATGCAGAGATGATACAGATTTTGAGAAATATCAAGGTGAATCAAAAGGGTATGAATGTGAAAGTATTTGACAACTTGGGTAGAGCACAACTCAAAGTACTCTTCTTTATACAAAAGGCTGAATGGGAAAGAGTAATGTTGGAGGGTGTAAATCCAAGAAGTTTTATTGGAGGTAGTTTTGTACCGGCTGGACAACTACATGATGAAGGAATTAGAGAGATGATTGCAAGGTTTTTCAGAGAGGGTAATGAAAATTTGACTGAGCTGATCAATTTGCCTGCTGAGAGGATTGTAGCAATGTATAGAAAGACTTTTGGAGTCACAAGGCCTTCAAAACCAATGAAATCAATTCCAACAAGGCCCTCTACTTCAAGAATGCATGCCTCAACAAGCAGAGGAGAGTCAAGCAGAGTAGGAGCACAAAGAGAAACAAGACCACAATCTGATGTGGATCTACCAATGACTCTGTACTATGACTCAATCTCTCAAACATTGAAAGTAATTATGTAGAGCAGACAGCTGAGAGAGATTATATTCAGAGATGATTTTGCTGAGTATACAAGGGAGCAATTGGAGAAGATGACCAAACTTAATTTGTATGACTATCATGATAACAAGAAGTTGGCCGGAACACAGCAGAATGAGCTCTCAAAGTACCTTAGAAGTGAAGCTGAGAAGGGGTTCCCACTTCTTAATCAAAAGAAGAAGTGGAACTTGACAAACTATGAAAAGACAAGAAGAGCTACAAGGATGAGGAACATAAGAAATGATGAATATAAATTTGTGTGAAAAGTAAAAAACGAGAATCCTCTGTCAAATATGAACACATATATCGGCATTGGATGAAGAATAACTCGTCCCAATTATGAAGTCCAGAAAAATGGCCGGATTACAATGGTTGAATACAAGGAGAATGAAGGCCACTATGTTCTACGAATTTCAGATGGACTCATTTTGGGAATCATCAAAACTGACAAAGACTTGACTTATTTGCACCGAGAGGATCTGAGGGACATTGTTGGATTGAGAATTCCTACAAACAACCCTGACTATCATATCCTTTCAATCTTCCAGCAAAGAGCAGGTACAGTTCTAGTAGCAAGAAGACAAGCAGCCCACGATGCAGGAAGAAGATAATTCATACAATATGGCTTTGCTTTGTAATGTCAACGGACATAATTTTTGAAGATGTAATAGTTTGACTTTTGATATGTAAAAATTTGATTCTGATTTAATATATATTTTGACTATGTGTATGTAACCTTAGAGATGTTTTGGGACAGCCGAGGTGTTCCAATCTAGGGGGAGATTGTTGAGTCAAAGATTTGACCTAAAAGAAGTATAAGGAAGATTGGAATCTTCTCAACCTCCTCGGAAATAGCTAAGTATAGAACCGAGCACACTTGGACATCCGAGCAGGGTTTTACTTGGCCGGGCATGATATTTTTCCTATCGGACAAAGTTATCTTCAAGAAATCTTCTTTAGTGTATATCCGAGCAGGGTTCACTATGTCTAGCAAGGTTGTTCTTCATGGCCGAGCACAGTTTGCTTGCTAGCAAACCGTTGGTCAAACCAAGCTTTTGAAGCCAAGTACTTGGAAGATCTAGCAAGGTATTCATTAATAAGCAGTGGTCCGAGCATGCTTGATGGAAGTTAAAATAATTATCCTAAGGAGTCATCGGGCAAGATTCAACTCCAGGCAAGCTACAATGTTACCAAGCACACCTTGCTTTACCAATAAGTTATTCTCTAGCAAAGAGTTGATTGGATCTCAGATAACATGTTTGCTCGTAGGACTATATCAAGCAAAGTTTGCTATGGTCAAGAAGATTGAAGTCTGCTAGGTGAGTATTTTCTTAGGAAAATACTCTAAGTAAAGTCTACCCAGAGAACTGTTCCCGAGCACACTTCAAGGTTACCAGGTCTACTCTTAAAGGGAAAAATGGCACAAAGCCTACTCGGAGAAGACAAAAGTTACAAAGTCTACCTGGAAGACCTGTTTTACACTTAATATAGTTTTGAATATGTAATTTGAATATGTACCAATAATTAGGGTTTCTAGAAGGAATGACAACTGTCTTATGGTGGCGGGCCTATAAAATGAATAATTTAGGGCACGCCTACGAACGAATAGACAGGCAGATAGCATCCTTTACACTTTTCAGACCTAATCGAATATTCCTGATTGAGTGTGATGGCTGTCCTAGGTTATTACTGAAAATAAATTCCCGACAAGAAACCCTAATCGATTAACATTTGTATGAATCAATTTATATATATGGAAATCTTTTGAGTTATTGTTCATGTCTGTTACTTTTATTAACCTTTTTAGCAACAAGCTTGTTTGTTTCTAATTCCGCCTTTAACAAACAAGAATCTTTCCCAATTTAGCAATCCGTCATTAACCCTCTTATCAACACACTTAATGTGTGGGTTATGACATTGTTGTGAGTATTGAGTGACTAATCGGCACCGACAGGTTTTCCGGTAAGGTTTTATATTTATTTATAATTGTTATATGATTTTTTTATAATTTCTTTAGGTTATATATCAAAATCCAAGATTGAATTGATATGTTGAAGTATTATGATTTTCGCATTAAGTTTTATATTTATTTTAATTGTTATATGATTTTGTTATAATCTTTTTAGGTTGTATATCAAAATCCAAGGTTGAATTGATATTTTCAAGTTGTTATGGTTTTAAGGTAAGGTTTTATTGCTACTACTCTAATGTCCAATTATCATATTATTCCTTATTTCATTTACAATTGTTTTTGTTTTCCGTTTTTGTTTGTATTTATATTAATTATTACATGATTTTCTTATAATCTCTTTAGGTTCTATAACAAAATCGAAGATACAATGGAGATTTTCCATATTTTTGTTTTTCAGGTACGTGATTCAAATATTCCATTTAGCAATTAGAACATCAATTTTACATTTGTTTACATAATTCATATCTTCCATAATTGGTAATTTATTTATTATGTGATATTAATATTATATTTAGTTTTCTCATTTCAGGTTATGTTCCCAACTTGATATAGCTAATTTCATGGATTGAGAATTTGTTGATAAGATTTCTTATTTTTTGTTTAATATTGATGTATTTTTTTTGTTATTATTCATGTATTTATGTATTTTTCATAATTCATGTAATTTATTTGATTTTTATATAATCAATCATAAATTGTTGTTGGTCAAAGTCCATTTAATATATTTTAATCATTTTGATTCATTTGAAATTTAATATCATAGCCAATTAAATCAGCAATGTCAACGCAATTTAAAAAAATATAATACTTTCCAATATTAATGTACTTTACATTTTAAAATAATACACATTTAATATGACATTTTAGAAACCGATTTTCACTATTCAAATTCGGATTTTCATAATTTATATGAAGTTTATAAAAATATGATATGTACTTTGACTTTCACTAGTTATTCTAAAACCGAATTTTAATGAATTTGATCATTTAATAATTTTTCAATATTCATGTCTTAGATAAAAAAATATTTTTAATAACCATTTCTAAATATTTCAAGTTATTAGGATTTTAATGTCACTTTCAACTAAATTCATTAATACATTTATTCTTAAATGTCCAAAATAATATATATATATATATGTATGTTTGTATATATATATATATATATATATATATGATAAGGATACTAAGAGAACCCTTTGTAAATTGAGAACTTTGAGAACAATTTTGGACCACTAAAAACACCTTTAAACAAATATTTAAAAAAATCATAAAACAAAAAATAATAAAAAATTTTAAAAAGTAAAAAAACCAAAATTCTTATATTTCATTCTGGTTTCTTTAGAAAAATAAAAAAAATTAAAAAAAAAACATCGTATTATACACATATGTATAATTTTATATAATCTTTAGTTACGTGATATACACATATATACAGTATCATTTATCTTAAATTATACACATGTGTACAAATAAAACATGTAAATGTACATATATGTATATATTATACATATGTGTATATAATTTAGCTAAACCGAGTTTTTTTTATGAAACCGGGATGATAAAATAAGAATTTTGGTTTTTTTACTTCTTTGATTTTTGTGTTTTTTTTTTATTTTATTATTTTTTTTATTTTTGGGTTTTTTGTGGTCCAAAATGGTTCTCATAGTTCTCAATTTCAAAAAGGTTCTCTCATGATCCTATATATATATATATATATATATATATATATGAACGAATATCAAATTCAGATTCTCAAAATAACAAAAATTTAAACTTTAAACCATAAAGTTCATAAACTATTAAATATTTCCTTATAAATCATATTTGATTATTCGGGCAATTTCATATATACCCTTACAAATATTGAAAATATCATATATAACCACGAAAAACTAAAAATATTGTATATGCCCTTACAAAGCTAATAATATATCATATATACCCAATTCATTAAAAAATGACCGTATTACTCTAGTTTGATTGGATGAGATAAAAATTTTTACCGTGTAGACCATTTGATGCGATAAATCTTCGAATGGTTTACAATTTTGAAGAAGTGATGAGAGACGATTTGGTTGTCGTTAAAGGTGAGAAACGTAATTTAAAGTTAAAATAATAACATAGGGTATAAACAAATTATGTGATAGAAAGGGGTAGAATGGTCTATTCGTTAAAATGGGCATATATAAAAGCTAATTGTTTTGAAAAATAACGGTAAAATGGTCATTTATTAAGTTATTATTAATTAATAAGGGTATATATGATACTTTAATTCTATTTATAAGGGCACATATGATATTTTAGTTACTTTGTAATGTTATATATGATATTTTAAGTTTTGCTTGTATGACATCCATGGCAAAACCGAGTACACCTTAGTACTTACAAACTCGAATAAGCGTTTAACCGCTTATTGCGTAACGAACAAATGAATAACCAAACGGGTCTGGTTATGGTCCGGATATCCCAGGGTGCCATCTATAAGTGATATACGATCTATGCAAGCTAAAATATTAGTAATATGGCCTTAGTTCGATAGCAAACAAGTTAAACGAAAACATGCTCGTTTAACTACCCGCTATGGACTTAAACGCGAAAGATAGTTACAAACCAAGCATTGTATCATCCGTTAAGCCAAAAAAGACTTACCAAACACTTACTTGAAATGTTTTAAGCGATCCGTGAAAATATTTTCGATTTTTACAAACGTATGGTATGTTTTTTAAATTTACACAAAAACAGCCGAAAAACACTCGTTTTCGCACTGTTTGTCGTACCCGATAAGTTTTTCGCGCCAAAAACCGAACCCGGACTAAATTTGGACCTGGGCTTTCGCATTTGTGCCTTTAGAATCAGTTTATTGGGCCAAAATGGGCCAAGGGGGGGCCAACCCAAATTCCGTACGCCATTTTTTATATATATTATGATTATTATTTTTGCAAACTTCCTACATAAGCAACTTTAGATATTTTGTGACCATTTTCTTCCAGAAAAATAACAAGACTCCTGCTGTTCTTAAGTTCAACCTTAAAACCCTAGGTAAACTTTACTAATTTCATCATTTTAACCTATTTTAATTATGTTTAGTATTATATAAACATTGTTTAATTGCCAAAAATCATTCCTAACCATGTAAAAACTCTAAAAATGGTCCATAAACATGTTTTGATCATACACATGGTGAGGAACCTGGTTTGATAGTTTTTTTGGCCATAAACACGGATTAAAGGGTTGAAACGACATTTTTACGGTTCAAAAGTTCGTTTTTGTGCACTAGCCGAAACCCTAAGTTAAAGGGCTGTTTTATTGATGAAACCTGCTTGGTTTGTGATATAGGACTTTTACCTAGCTTGCTTAGAAGCACAAGAACCCGAAAATTGGATTAAGAGAGCGAAAACGAACCAAAACCGCAAAGGTAATGCCGATTTACTCGATTACGGGCTTTTAGGTTAAGGTTGTGATGTGCATATTTTTAGGACTTGAAATTTTGCAGGGACATCAGGGACTATGTCAATAAGTCCTTGTTCAAATTTGGTAATTTTTCGACCATCCGAGAATATTTGGCGAATTTATTACCGAATTGGGACGTTTATTTGGGAAAAAATAGCTAAAATACTTCAAAAATTATGATATTTTTCTGGGAATTCAGATATTATGTATTTTGATGACATATGAATTTTGAGATCATTTGGAGAAGTCTAAAGGTGTTTTGTACATATGCGTTTGTGCGAATTTTTATAGCCGAATTTGGGCCGAAAAGAATATTGAACAAGCTGTTTACATTCTGGAATTGATATAGATTGTTTTGGGACATGATTTGAGTATTCAGGAATTTTGGTGGAATTTTTGGAAGTTGTTTGGGATAAACGGACGATTTTCAGGTGAAATATAGCTGATAAAATGAATTTTATAAATTAATAAATCAATAAATAATTCCAGAAATATTTTTATAAAAATCTACATATTTTATTGATAAGTGGCTAAATTTTCATAATTTAATGATTAACAGTTAATTAATTATGCTAATATGAATATTAAACAAATTCAGTTTTTATAACAACCGGCAAGTTCGCGGCTAGTGAACCTGCGGGAAAATCAAAACACCAAGAGTGATCAAAAATCATATGTTTGGACTAATTAAGTGAAAACAAACTTTTCTATGAGAAACCTGGAAAATCCAGATGGATTGTGCGCGTTTCTTCTAAAATTAAACTGAATAAACGGAAACGGGTCCCGAGGCTAATCCGGTACCCTAGTATGTGATCATTCTTTATAGCTTAATCATTTTATTAACCAATACATTTACCCAAGCTTATTTCCCTATAACTGTTTTCTGAACGCGTAAACAAACAACTTGGCCCAGCTGGGAAAACGGGAATCTGAGCCAAGTTCGGTTTTAAGTATTAGACACTGAACAACATCACAGCCTAAGCCTATTACCACTTTCTGGGCATACCAGCTATACCCAGATTAGTTGTACAGCCCAGTTTAATACTGAGATTATAATAATATTAAAATATTAATATTATTATAATATGGACTATAGGGACTAAGTGATAGCAAGGGAAACGAACCCCGTGCTGATCTCGCACTGAGTGCCTACAAAACCGTGAGTTTCATGACCCCACTCTTTAAACTATTTTACGAACTTTTGGGGTGGAAAGCATGTTTATACACGTTATCTATCTGAAAACGATTCAGGATATAAAATATCTGAACATTTATATATGAAGAGTCCCTACAAACATAATGATTGACTACGTGCTGATGAAAGATGATTATTATCGTTGATTGATATATTGAGTGGAGATAATACGAATTGCAAAACATAATGAAATTACACGTGACAGCAGGTTTATACAAACATGTTATGTAATGTTAAACATAACTAACTTTGGAGACAACGTGGTCTGTAATGGCCATGGGGATAACGTGGTCTGTGATGATTATGGGGCTATTGTGGGCGGAAGGGGGGCCACAATAGTAATAAACTAAAGTTGAGTATGGCCGATGAGTCAAGTTCTGCTGCAACTTATAAACTAAAGTTGAGTATGGCCTATGAGCCAAGTTCTGTTGCAACTTATAAACTAAAGTTGAGTATGGCCTATGAGCCAAGTTCTGCTGCAACTTATAAACTAAAGTTGAGTATGGCCTATGAGCCAAGTTCTTCTGCAACTTATTAAACGAACTAACTTGATTATGACATGAATGTTAAGAAAATAATGTGATTATGCGTATTGTGGGCGGATGGGGAGCCACAGTATTTGGTGATACGTGATAAATACTATATGTGTATATGTGTCTATATACATGCTATGTGATTAGCCGTAGGAAATACTATGTGTAGAATATACTAATTATTTGCGTGTACACTATATAATGTTTGAGTTTACGTGGAATCATTGTGGGTGGAAGGGGGACCACAGTGGTTGGTCTTAACACGGAACCGTTGTGGGCGGAAGGGGGGCCACAGTGGTTGAGTTTATGTGGAACCGTTGTGGGAGGAAGGGGGTCCACAGTGGTTGGTTAAACACGGAAATTGGAAACAGGTAGTACGAACAAAAAATCACGATTTTACTGAAATTTTGAATTTATATTATAAACTTACATGTGTGCATATGCACACACAAGGATATGGCTGTACATATTTATACAAACGTAAATACATATTTTACATACGCGCGTACATACAAACTACAAACTATGACTGTGTGGTACGCAGAACTGATTTCGTTAAACTTATGAGACTCACCAACTATTCGTAGTTGACCTGTTTTAACATGCTTTTCAGGTAATCAGATATGAGAAGTAATTTCCTGTACGTTACATGTCTGACTGATGATTGATGTCGTGGGCATTTGAGTTAGAAGTAAAGTAATTGAAGAACCGGTTTGATTGTATCACCTAGTCTGTAAAAGATATTAGAACGATGTAATATATTGTAAATTAGTTAGTAATGTTTCTTTATGAACAATGTATTTGATACCAGTTGTATCTGTTGCATTTCCGTTTTACGCTTCCGCAATTCGCTTAACGGGGTGTGACAGAAGTTGGTATCAGAGTCATTGGTTATACAGGATTAGGTTATCCCTTAGGATACCTATAATATAACCGTAGGCTCGATTATCACTGGGAAACTTATTAATGAGTAACGATAGATACTGATGGATGCCGGGATGAACTCGTAGGGCAAGTGAGTTATTATGGTCCGGAACGTAATAACAGACTTGCTTGTACGAGGGAATTCGGGGTGAAGTCGCGGAACATATTGATAGGTAAAAATGGCAACATACGTGCATAAAGGTGATGTGAAGTATATATGAAATGTGCATACGTGCTTATCTGAGATGAAGTATAGGGATATGTGTACGTACGGTACTACCGATGATATTGAATCTTATTGTAACGAATATTATATTCGGTTATAATCAATATTAATTCATATTATGATTAAAATTATATCGTATCAAAATTTATATTATATTTTTTTTTATAATTAATATTATACCTGTTCGTAACAAATAAAATATTTAATTTCGGTATTAATTAATAATATCCTTTACGATGATCTAAGCTACCGAAAAACGTTTTCTTCTGATTAACGATTGCACCGAAAGATGTCGAGATCGGGTAGCTTTACGACAGATAAAGAACCGGTGTTTCCTGTTAGTGAGAATATGAGAATGCTTCAACAAGTTTAACTAAGTCTGGTGATGTGACAGAACCACAAAGGGGCTTAATATACAAGGCCCGGGAACGAACTGTGGGAGGTGTGACCTACATACAATAATTTCAAAAGAATATATATAATACTTTTCTGATTGGATCCAATCCTATCCTATACACTCGTTTTCAAACAGTAAACTAAACAGTTTTTCGTTCGTCTCTCCACTTTCGCTTCTCGAAAACAAACACTATTCCTAGGAAAGTACCTAGTGATGAGTCCGATTTATCAAATTATAAATATAATAACTACTTTATTGATTCCCCAATTCTATAAACAGACCGTGACTACCAGTACATATAATATACTAACGATATTTCAAAAAGAAATATTAATAATAATAATTTCCTTTACAATTCACCAGTACAACTAACTCTGATGAACCTCCTTAACTAGCAAACTCTTCGAACCATCTATGAACAAGAACATCCAACCTCTCCTATATTTTTCCTATTCCAATTGGTTACTGTAGGAGAGAAACCTCATGCTCACGAATTGATGACATGCTGACTGGAACGGGACATACTTAACCCAACCAGTAAACTACCACTTTTAGTAGGCCCAACATACTTGCGTGCACCGAATGACCTGGCGAAGGAATATATTCTATAGTTATATTTAACAACCTCTAAGGGTCTAGTTGAATATATGAGTGTATTCATATGATAAATACACTAACTAAACTCATAACGAGCAATTGTCTACTTATGGAAGAGGCTAAAGAAAAACAATTGCCTAATGATGGGATCGTACCGGAATAATTTTCGGGCAAGTTGTAAACCGTATATAATTGTATAATGTGTACTTAGATAGATAAGGGTAGTACGATATTGTTGTATATAGCCTTCGATACCCCATGCAAGCATCTGGTAGGGTGCTATGTTGATATGGGTGACGCATTGGATATTTCATTACAAACACTTACCCTTACTGGATTACAATTACTTGTCACTAGGTGACAACTTTTGATATATATATATATATATATATATATATATATATATATAAACATTGGCCTTTGTTAGGCTAACTTTACATATTATCCTTAGTATTCAAACTCGAGAACAAACCCGTGTGATATATACGTGTTAATTGAAATACGTGATTACTTGTTATTGTAATTCCTTTTGTGATCATTAGTGTATGTTAATTTTGTTAATTGTTGGATAACTGGTTATTGTTATAGAATGGCCCCGAAGAAAGTAAACATGTTGTCTGAGGCAGATATAGCCGAGATGATCGCTCGACAACTACAAACAGTACTTCCGACAATAGCAGCACAATTCGCTGCTGGTATCCATACAACTATGAATACAAATCAAGTGCCGAACGCTAACGCGGTTGTAAATACTAATCCCTTGACAAATACTAATACAACCACAAATGCTCCCCCGATAAATACTGATACTATCACAACTAATACTCCCCCGTTGAATACCAATATTACTTTAAATAATGCACCGAACTTGAACAATAGTTGTAACAATCAAAATCCCCCGCAACACGGATATCAACTTAAGAACTTCATGCTATGTAAACCTATGGAATTTAGCGGTACTGAAGGACCAAATGGACTGGTAAAGTGGATCGAAAAAACTGAATCCATCATTAATATCACTAACTGTCCACCAGATTGTATTGTCAAATTTGCTACTTCTACATTTATAGACCACGCGCTGATGTGGTGGAATACTGTTGTGCAAATTCAAGGACAAGAGGCAACCAATCGTATGTCTTGGACAGAACTTAAAAATCTTATGATAAAACACTTTTGTCCGATAAACGAAATTCAGAAATTAGAGCAAGAACTTTGGAATCTAGAAATGAAGGGTGCAAATCACTTGGAGTATACCCATCGCTTTAACGAACTGGCTCGTCTAGTCCCATGGTTAGTTACTCCAGAATCTAAACGTACTGAACGCTACATTTGGGGTTTAGTCCCCGAAGTCAGGAGTTTGGTTAATTCAACTGGCCCTGTAACTTTCGAAAATGCCGTGTTACAAGCCGGCATTGTAACTTCTGATTTGATTAGAAGTGGTTCATTAAGAATGCCCGGGGAATCATCTGGTACAAAACGAACCAATTATGGAGCGGGAATACAAGAAAGACAACGGAATAAATGCGCGCGCCTTGCAATACAAAATTACGCTATGATCAGTTCCGATGTGAAGCAAAATAAGTATAACGGGCTTTTGCCTAGATGTGGAAAATGTGGTTATCATCATGTTGGTGAATGTCGGACCAATGTGTGTCACAAATGTGGGAAGGTGGGACACTATGCCCGAAATTGTAGAACCGTTATGAATACTATAAATCCACCAACCCAACTCCAGGACTCACAACTACCCCAACCGCAACCAACACGACAACAACCAGTCTACCAAAACCAACCCATAATAAACCGTAATGCCTGTTATGAGTGTGGTAGTATGGAGCACATCAAGAAAGACTGCCCTAGATTGAACCCAATTGCGATGGAAAGACAAAGGCAAGGACCGACATCGACGTCCAACTCGACTAGGGGTCACGTATTGTGAGTAAACCGGATAGAACAAATGTAGTGACATGTACGTTCTTAGTAATGCCTAACATACTTTAGTTTATTTATTACGGACACTGATAGACGTTTCGTTCCTACAAGTTATTACTTTGGAAAATATACCGTCTAGTAAAATAACAATTTTGTATACTATAGAAACCACCAAAAGTAAGACTATAAATACTAACCATATTACTCGAAAAACTACCCTCTTAACCTAAATAACTAGCTATTCCCTATCGATGCACTCCCGGTGGAAGTGAGGAGTCATTGTGTAATAGTCAGTTTGGACTAGTTAATTGAGTTCAAATGAAGGTTATATATATAAATAGAACTGTTATACTGCCTCTTCTAGATAAAGAAGTGATCCGGTACACGGAACAAAACCTAGTACCCCAATGATGAAACACGGATGAGGAAAACTATACTATCCGTAACCGAAACTTGAACTTTAAACTTTTATAGCCTTAATAACTGAGTGATGAACAAGGAAAAGTCAGGCCAGATGTGCGGATAAACTGAGTAATGGTATATAGATGCAAGCGAAATATATGAAGGAATCATAGGCACATATGTTGTAAAGTGTGCACTATTATAAGTTAACGGGGAATACAAAAGATCCTCGGAGATGCTACAACAATTCGAGATACCCCATTGGAAGTGGGAAACAAACTACAATGGATCTCTTAACACATATTCCTAAAACATCCCGAGAAAGCAATGCCAGCTGAATGATTGTTTCTTGACTGATCCACTCCGAATACTTTCTTCCGAATTGTAACAACTATCCAAGTAAAAAAAAAAAAAAAAACTCGCCTTAACAAAATCTTACTTTTGGTGAATTGTGTATGAAATTTTAGATCCCTAATTGGCCTAAGCACGGTCTATAATCCTCTATAAAACAATCAAATCAAATAAAGTATTCAAACATTAGAGGAAAGTAAGACCGGTAATTTCAATCCTCGTACATTAACAGTCATCATAATATTATACAAGTGGTAATATACTATATTATACGAGCAAGAATGTAACTCGCCATCTTATTAAAATTAAAAAAATTGGCGACATCCAAAATACAAAATCCGATTCGATTTTGATAACCATAAATAAAGCTCGTAATATTAATAACAAACCGAAGGCCGCCTAAGGCTAACAAGAGGGCTATACTGAGAAATGCGATAAGTTATCAAATTTTGAAAGTTGTTAGTTGAGTTGAGAAAAACGATGAGTTGATTCTAAAATATATGGAACTGTACAAAATTGCCTCGAAAGTTAACCCCATAGTGTATTAAACAAAATTATTTCACTCCCAATATTTCATATATATATATATATATGTGTATGTATCGAATCAAAACGAGTGCCTTACTGACATGGCGGGATTAGTACTATTTGAAAACTTTTATACAGCTAAACTCTATAAAGAGACTCATGAAAATGCTGAGTGGGGAAAATCAAACAGTTGTGACACAATAAAATCTCATTGAATAAAATCCAGTGGAATCCACAACAGGGAATCAAACGTGTTCGGAAACAGAAAAACGAATTCCAAAACAAATGATTATAAAATTTTCCCCAAAAAGAGCATATTTGGTATATTGAATTTCGGGGACGAAATTTCTTAACAGGGGGAGAATATGACATCCGTGGCAAAACCGAGTACACCTTAGTACTTACAAACTCGAATAAGCGTTTAACCGCTTATTGCGTAACGAACAAACGAATAACCAAACGGGTCTGGTTATGGTCCGGATATCCCAGGGTGCCATCTATAAGTGATATACGATCTATGCAAGCTAAAATATTAGTAATATGGCCTTAGTTCGATAGCAAACAAGTTAAACGAAAACATGCTCGTTTAACTACCCGCTATGGACTTAAACGCGAAAGATAGTTACAAACCAAGCATTGTATCATCCGTTAAGCCAAAAAAGACTTACCAAACACTTACTTGAAATGTTTTAAGCGATCCGTGAAAATATTTTCGATTTTTACAAACGTATGGTATGTTTTTTTAAATTTACACAAAAACAGCCGAAAAACACTCGTTTTCGCACTGTTTGTCGTACCCGATAAGTTTTTCGCGCCAAAAACCGAACCCGGACTAAATTTGGACCTGGGCTTTCGCATTTGTGCCTTTAGAATCAATTTATTGGGCCAAAATGGCCCAAGGGGGGCCAACCCAAATTCCGTACGCCATTTTTTATATATATTATGATTATTATTTTTGCAAACTTCCTACATAAGCAACTTTAGATATTTTGTGACCATTTTCTTCCAGAAAAATAACAAGACTCCTGCTGTTCTTAAGTTCAACCTTAAAACCCTAGGTAAACTTTACTAATTTCATCATTTTAACCTATTTTAATTATGTTTAGTATTATATAAACATTGTTTAATTGCCAAAAATCATTCCTAACCATGTAAAAACTCTAAAAATGGTCCATAAACATGTTTTGATCATACACATGGTGAGGAACCTGGTTTGATAGTTTTTTTGGCCATAAACACGGATTAAAGGGTTGAAACGACATTTTTACGGTTCAAAAGTTCGTTTTTGTGCACCAGCCGAAACCCTAAGTTAAAGGGCTGTTTTATTGATGAAACCTGCTTGGTTTGTGATATAGGACTTTTACCTAGCTTGCTTAGAAGCACAAGAACCCGAAAATTGGATTAAGAGAGCGAAAACGAACCAAAACCGCAAAGGTAATGCCGATTTACTCGATTACGGGTTTTAGGTTAAGGTTGTGATGTGCATATTTTTAGGACTTGAAATTTTGCAGGGACATCAGGGACTATGTCAATAAGTCCTTGTTCAAATTTGGTAATTTTTCGACCATCCGAGAATATTTGGCGAATTTATTACCGAATTGGGACGTTTATTTGGGAAAAATAGCTAAAATACTTCAAAAATTATGAAATTTTTCTGGGAACTCAGATATTATGTATTTTGATAACATATGAATTTTGAGATCATTTGGAGAAGTCTAAAGGTGTTTTGTACATATGCGTTTGTGCGAATTTTTATAGCCGAATTTGGGCCGAAAAGAATATTGAACAAGCTGTTTACATTCTGGAATTGATATAGATTGTTTTGGGACATGATTTGAGTATTCAGGAATTTTGGTGGAATTTTTGGAAGTTGTTTGGGATAAACGGACAATTTTCAGGCGAAATATAGCTGATAAAATGAATTTTATAAATTAATAAATCAATAAATAATTCCAGAAATATTTTTATAAAAATCTACATATTTTATTGATAAGTGGCTAAATTTTCATAATTTAATGATTAACGGTTAATTAATTATTCTAATATGAATATTAAACAAATTCAGTTTTTATAACAACCGGCAAGTTCGCGGCTAGTGAACCTGCGGGAAAATCAAAACACCAAGAGTGATCAAAAATCATATGTTTGGACTAATTAAGTGAAAACAAACTTTTCTATGAGAAACCTGGACAATCCGGATGGATTGTGCGCGTTTCTTCTAAAATCAAACTGAATAAACGGAAACGGGCCCCGAGGCTAATCCGGTACCCTAGTATGTGATCATTCTTTATAGCTTAATCATTTTATTAACCAATACATTTACCCAAGCTTATTTCCCTATAACTGTTTTCTGAACGCGTAAACAAACAACTTGGCCCAGCTGGGAAAACGGGAATCTGAGCCAAGTTCGGTTTTATGTATTAG
This sequence comes from Bidens hawaiensis, assembly GCF_021521415.1. Taxonomy (NCBI): domain Eukaryota; kingdom Viridiplantae; phylum Streptophyta; class Magnoliopsida; order Asterales; family Asteraceae; genus Bidens; species Bidens hawaiensis. The sequence continues at coordinate 7,958,298 of NW_027491014.1, forward strand.
ACACTGAACAACATCACAGCCTAAGCCTATTACCACTTTCTGGGCATACCAGCTATACCCAGATTAGTTATACAGCCCAGTTTAATACTGAGATTATAATAATATTAAAATATTAATATTATTATAATATGGACTATAGGGACTAAGTGATAGCAAGGGAAACGAACCCCGTGCTGATCTCGCACTGAGTGCCTACAAAACCGTGAGTTTCATGACCCCACTCTTTAAACTATTTTACGAACTTTTGGGGTGGAAAGCATGTTTATACACGTTATCTATCTGAAAACGATTCAGGATATAAAATATCTGAACATTTATATATGAAGAGTCCCTACAAACATAATGATTGACTACGTGCTGATGAAAGATGATTATTATCGTTGATTGATATATTGAGTGGAGATAATACGAATTGCAAAACATAATGAAATTACACGTGACAGCAGGTTTATACAAACATGTTATGTAATGTTAAACATAACTAACTTTGGAGACAACGTGGTCTGTAATGGCCATGGGGATAACGTGGTCTGTGATGATTATGGGGCTATTGTGGGCGGAAGGGGGGCCACAATAGTAATAAACTAAAGTTGAGTATGGCCTATGAGCCAAGTTCTGCTGCAACTTATAAACTAAAGTTGAGTATGGCCTATGAGCCAAGTTCTGCTGCAACTTATAAACTAAAGTTGAGTATGGCCTATGAGCCAAGTTCTTCTGCAACTTATTAAACGAACTAACTTGATTATGACATGAATGTTAAGAAAATAATGTGATTATGCGTATTGTGGGCGGATGGGGAGCCACAGTATTTGGTGATACGTGATAAATACTATATGTGTATATGTGTCTATATACATGCTATGTGATTAGCCGTAGGAAATACTATGTGTAGAATATACTAATTATTTGCGTGTACACTATATAATGTTTGAGTTTACGTGGAATCATTGTGGGTGGAAGGGGGACCACAGTGGTTGGTCTTAACACGGAACCGTTGTGGGCGGAAGGGGGGCCACAGTGGTTGAGTTTATGTGGAACCGTTGTGGGAGGAAGGGAGTCCACAGTGGTTGGTTAAACACGGAAATTGGAAACAGGTAGTACGAACAAACAATCACGATTTTACTGAAATTTCGAATTTATATTATAAACTTACATGTGTGCATATGCACACACAAGGATATGGCTGTACATATTTATACAAACGTAAATACATATTTTACATACGCGCGTACATACAAACTACAAACTATGACTGTGTGGTACGCAGAACTGATTTCGTTAAACTTATGAGACTCACCAACTATTCGTAGTTGACCTGTTTTAACATGCTTTTCAGGTAATCAGATATGAGAAGTAATTTCCTGTACGTTACATGTCTGACTGATGATTGATGTCGTGGGCATTTGAGTTAGAAGTAAAGTAATTGAAGAACCGGTTAGATTGTATCACCTAGTCTGTAAAAGATATTAGAACGATGTAATATATTGTAAATTAGTTAGTAATGTTTCTTTATGAACAATGTATTTGATACCAGTTGTATCTGTTGCATTTCCGTTTTACGCTTCCGCAATTCGCTTAACGGGGTGTGACAGCTTGGGTATATATGACATTTGTAATGTTTATAAGGGTATATATGAAATTAATTCTTGATTATTTGTTATTTTGTGAAATATTTCCTTATAAAATTATTCAACATGGGCATATTCCAAAATATAAAAAAGAAAGAAAAAATATTTTAAAAATACAACAATGTCTTCATAAATGAATAATCCTTTTTCTTACCTTCGATTTCTTTATCCATATATCAATCATTTATCAAAACAAGCTATTATAAGTATATACAGAATAATGCTCCATGACAATAGGTAAGAAAACATACCTTATCAACCGCAAATGATTTATCAATCATTTTGTTATCAGTGTTAGTAACTATATACAATTCCATCTTATTTTCTGCATGCACATACACAATAGGTAAGTTAATATTAAAAGTTATTTTTTTAATTGATATATTAAAATAAGTTGACCTTTTAATTATAGCCTAAAATTATGCTTTCATAAAAACAATTTGACCATTCTATTATAGGCAAAACTCCATGTATTTTTAAAAATAAGTTGACCATTTATTTATGGCCGAAAATGAAGTTTTTATATAAAATAAGTTGACCATTCAATTATAGCCAAAAATTACGTATTTGATAAATCTGTTTTAAATTTTAAGTCACAAAAATAAAAAACCTTTATATTAGGCAGTTCCTAAAAGAAAGTTTTATGTAAGAATTATATATGAATGATATTAAAAGTAACGTTTTTAAATTAATAAGAATGTTTAATCAATTGATATTGAAACGTATTTGGCTTAGAATTGATTTTTATATGTTATTACTAATTATAATTATTAATATATAATAATTAGTACTTACTAATAATAGAATTTACAACTATGTGCAAATAAATAATTTGAAACACATTTTGGCACAAATTGTTAATTAAATTGTGACAAATTAATAAAATCATGTTATTAAAATGATTGATAAATTGATGTACTCGAATATCAAATATTTTTATCTTCACATGCACATGTGGACACACATTAAGTTTGTAATTGGTAAGATGAAAAAACAATATTTTTTTTCATTTTACATAATAATTAAGTAATATCATACACTTATAGCATACATCAAACTAAAGATAAGAAACATTTCAAGAAACAAAATTGGTGGACATCAAATTTGCTAGAAATGCATTTTAATATTATATAAGATCTTTTTAAATTTGTCAATTATTAACATTAGAACTTTAAAACATGTGAAAAGACAAACTTTATCCAAAATATAACGTTTTTACAAAAGTTTCATTTGTAAAGGAAAGTTTTTTGATACAAATATAATGATGAACCAATAGAAATATATCATTTATCCAAAAAGTCTATTGCTTTAATAGTATAGGTAGATATATATGTTTATTTAACCTTTTGTAATTGTTTATAACATATGAATCCATTTTATTTATAACATATTAATTATATTAGAGTTGTACTTTAAATTTCAAATGATGCAATTACCATTTCAAATATTTGAATAATTTTCAATTACGCATAAATGTCAAGATTAATGTATACAACTGAAAAAAGAGTTATATAATGAAATTGATTTTAAATAAAGTAACGATGTGAATGAGTTTGAAACATAATTTACTGTAAATTGCAGTCACTTTAATAAAATTTTAATTAGGGAATGACTATTATGTAATAAAATTAAAATTAACTGGTTTAATTTTAATTATCTCTATATTATTTTAATTATAATTAATTAGTGAAATTAGTATAATAAAACTTTATTGCTTCGGTTTAACTTAATATATTTAACTAAAAGGTATTTGAATCGAAATAAAACAAAAGTTTAATAAAAAATAATTTATAATAAAAATATACCTTTATTTATTTATTGATGTTGAAATGAAACTCATGTTATTTCAATCAATAATTAACAAAGAGATTTATTTTGCTCAAAGTTAGCAGTGTATTTATCAATGACTACTTATTTGAAATTGAAGAATACAAAAACAATTATATAATAATTACTATCTATTTTTTCTTCCTATATATTTTTATTAATATTTTTGAATATATTACTTTTATTTAATAACGATATTTGTCATTTGCAGTTTGTTTGGATTGCTAAATGGAAATAATCTGAACATTCGCAGACCAATTCCATTGAAGTTATTGTCATCTCTTGATGAAGAGCTTTTGAAAGCAATATCTTTCTATAATAATTGCTAGATTTGCACAATAATCTTGGTAAGATGCTGGTTATATTTTTTAAAGTTTTCTATTGATCTCTTATACCTTATTGTATAAATATTAATTAGTTTATTATTTTTTTCAGCTGAAAAGTATCATCTTGCTCGGAACATATTTGTGCTGGTTAAATATGTTGTCTACATTTATATGGTTTTTTGATATGTTTTTCCAACCGTGTGTAACACGGGTTAAAATCCTATATGTAAATTCATTTATACGAAGAAACTAGCATAGACTCAAAACCATTTAGTTCCACCTTTAACCAAGTCTATAATCAAAGACACTCATCAAACTTCAACTTAATCTAGTCGATCATATAGACATTGGTAATTTCAAGTATCAAGGTAAAAGAACAACTAAAAGTAACATAAAAACTTTCATGGTTCAAGATTTAATCGAGGTTTGACTTTATTCCTTCAGTATCATTTTGCTAGTTGGACCAAAACATAGCTCGTTGCCCTGTTCCCTTTTGGTTTCAATTGTCGATTCATCGGCTTTTTTAAAGTTTAGCTTAACAATTAGGGGAATTATTTTCCATGTTCTCTACTCGCATAAATCTGGTGGATCGGGGAATTGATGTGCGATCCATTATTTACTCTATTTGCTCCTCTTCGGGGGAGAATATGGAACACTTGTTTGGTACTTGTGGGTTTGCGTTTAGTGTGTGGGCTGTTATTTCTAAATGGCTTGATTTACCGCTAGTTCAAAATTGTTCACACCTAGGGACTTTGATTTTGATAATGTTATGTATCTCAGGCAAGAAGAAAAAGCTCATTCATTGTATTATTCTCACAACTTGGTGGGTGATTTAGAGACTTCGAAATGATAACGTTTTTGCGCGTGCAGATAGGAGAAAAGAGTTTTTGATTCCATTCTTGTTATGTAATCTACTTTTGTTTTTGAGAAATCTGCAATTTGCCTCCCTGGGTTATATCGTCGCTAGATGGGTTAACCACTGAAAAAGATTTTGCGAACTTTGCGCCACCATGTTTCTCCGGCGGGTTCTTCTGACTCCTGCCGTCAGTTGACTGTTGGTATTTAATAATAATACCAACATATTAAGGGTATTTAAGTAATCTTCTTCTAATAAATAATAAATATAATAATAGTAATAATAATAATAATAATATTATAATAATAGTCATCATCATGTATATCCCGCCAATAGCAAAGCTATGGTAGGGTCTGAGGAGGGTAAGATGTAGACAGCCTTACCTCTACCCCATAGGGATAGAGATGCTGCTTCCGGTGAGACCCCCGGCTCGATAGTAGTTTTGCATCAAGTCTTGGACATAAGACACATAACACTCAACCATCGGGACATCGACCGATTGGTGCATGTACTCTTGTCTTTCGGCTATCAACGCTACCACATGATGCCTGATTAACCTTCCGCCACTTTTAACGTTATTTTCAAGAGATTAGTAAAATAACGTCAAAATTAGTGTAATTTCACTTTTACCCACCCGATGGTTCACACATATATACATTATATGCGTGCACCACAAGCAGTGCGTAATAATATACATATTAATATTAGTATAAGGTAGCTGCTGTTGCTACTATTATTATTATTATTATTATTATAATAATGAGTCGTAGCAACAGCAGCTACCTTATACTAATATTAATATGCATATTATCATATATAATATTAATATGTTATATTAATATAACAACAATAGTTCATCTTTCTCATCTCATCAGCAGTTCATCTTTATCATCATCAACCTCAAACATCGTTGATATTCTTCATCATCATCAACCTCAAATCCTCAAACCCACCACTAAGTAATCTCTCTTAATATCATCATCTTCATCATCAGTTTCATAACAAGTAATCAAATCCTCAAACCCTAGATTTCATCACTCAAACCCTCAAATCTCTCAAATCCCACCACCAATCGCTTCAATAATTCAACCACCGCATCCATAAATCATTCCGATCAAAACCCCTAACCTCCGGCACCATGCCGCCGCCGCCACGGCAACCGCCGGCGCCATGGATTCTAGCCCGTTTTTTCGGTCATCTCGGCCATCTCGTTTTTCCGTCCATTACGCCGCCGACAGGCAACCACCGCCGCCATGGATTCCGGCCCATTTTTTCGGTCATCTCGTTTTTCAGTCCATCACGCCACCGACACGGAAACCACCGCCGCCATAGATTCCGGCCACGGCGACCGATTCATTTTCCGGCAACATATCCAATATATTCATTGAGTTTAAACCTTCATATTATTGTTAGTATAATCAATGATGTTTTGGGTTAGATAATTGGTAAAAAAAACTTAGGAACCCTAATTATAATTGGGGAATATGAAGTGATAAAAGTGATAATATATAGTTTATGTTGTATAGCTATAACAAACATTAACTTAGTTCAACTGGTAGTTTTGGTGGGTTGTTAAACCAGAGTTCTCGGGTTCGAATCCCGGCATATACATGGTTTTGGATAATTATTTAAAATGAATTAAAGGCTTAGGGGTAAAAACGTAATTTCAACATTTTTTAACGAGTCAACGGTTGGTCAACTGACGAAATGGCACAGACTGACCTACAAAAATATCACAGTGGTCCAAAGTTCGCAAAATCTTTTTCAGTGGTTAACCCATCCAGCGATGATATAACCCAGGGAGGCAAATTGCAGATTTCTCTTTGTTTTTTCGCTAGCTTTTGGCTATTTTTTAATATATTGTATGCCGTTAAAAAAATAGGGAAATTCGTGTGGGTTATATGATAATAAATAACATGTTTGTTTTTTCAATCGTAAGTTGGGCTTTATTTGAATGGCAAGAGATTGTGCTTATCTAATTGCTTACTAATGATCAACAATCACGTGTCTAACAAAAGTAGTTATCCATGTTCCCCATAAAATTATAAAGACAAATTACCCCTAATACAAATAAACAATTAAAAAAAGAATTGCGATAAGTTAATTTAGCCTAAATACTGATCAGTTTTATTTTGTGAGAATCGATTTAGAGGTCACATGCCGCAAGTTATTTCTAACAAAATATTAAACTCAACAAAACTACCCTTTCTCTATAACTCTATTGTAACATGCCTGATAGGTGGTGTAAATTTAACCTAGAGTACTCGTGTTGCTGGGCGTCGCAAGTTAGGTAAATTAACTAAATTAGTTAACCCCAAAAATTATTTTGTATGCTATCACAATTCACACACATGAATTGTGTAACTATCTATACACCTAAGACATATATCAACTTTAAAACAAAAGGTGACCCCTTAATACGTTTTTGTAACATCAAAGCAAGTAATAAGAGTATGCTCCATGCTACAGGAAACAAAAATAACGTGAAAGGTAAGCTTCTTTAAATTAAAAAAAGAGCCAATTTCCGAACTTTAACCAAAATCTTTAATTTTGAATGTTGACATTTTTAATCATCATGAGAATTTAAATCTTGATGAGAAGTAAAAATCTTTGCAATATTCACTTGGCAGTTAGAATTAATTTTTTTTATCTATGGTAAGCCGGTAAGGCAGGGCCTGCCCAATTGGGCCAAGCAGGTTAAGCAAGGGATTTAAGACCCCAAAATTTTAGGGGCCCAATTTTAAAGCTTTATTTTTACGTATGTTGTATGTTGGGGTAGACATGCACAAACCGATTAACCGGTTAATCGGGTCGGTTAGTAATCGGTTTTCAAGCACTAAAACCCTAATCAGTATGACCAGTTATGGGTATAATTGATTCGGTTAACCAATAATTCACCGGAAAAAAAACCGATTTTAAAAAAATAATTTAAAAATTAGAATTGGGCTCGGTTAACCGGTTATTAACTGGTTCTGGTGTCAAAATAAAAATCCGGTTACTAACAGCCGGTTTTTCCAGGTAGAAACCAGTTAGAGAAGAACCATTTACTAATAGGTTAGAGAATCAGTTAGAAAACCGGTTAATGACATGTTAACTGGTTTGGATGTGCACCTCTATGTTGGGGTATTGGCCTTTTTATTTAGGTTATTCACATGTTGTCATGTTATGTGGCGTCAGTGATTTAGAATTAATTAAGCAAGTGGTGTAATATACACCCTATTTATGCCTTTTCCGTTGGCGATTTATTTGAAATCCATAAGTATATAGCAGGCAATGTAACAAAGAAAAAGGCGTTGCAATCATTAGTGTTGACAACTTGTTGGTATATATGGCGCGCTCGCAACAATTTCGTCTTTGGTAATAGCACCGTCAACACTAAGAAGATTATTGGAGACACGAAGTATTTGAAGTTTCCTTGAATCAAAAGCAAAGCGAAAGGCTTGGACTTGGACAGTGGCGGATCTAGACATAAATATTATGGGTAACGTTCATTTTTTTTGGCGTATATCATACAATGTAATAAAAAAATATAATCACGATACTTGGGGTGCAAATTTCTACTATTCGGTTTTTAAAAACTTGAAATCAAGACATTACACACTTTTCTTTTACTTTATCGAACGTTTCTCTTTCTACTGCACAAAATAAAATGTTGTTTAAATACTCATCACCCATTCATTTACGCAAACCCGTATTGATAAACTTCATTTTATAAAAACATACTTCAATGGTTGTGGTTGCAATCGGTAAAACCAACGCTAACTTTAATATTCGACAAACCAAAGGAAAAGTGGTGTGCTTTCCGATTTTCACCGTTACACGAACAAGGTCACATATTCATCCAATTTTGCAAATTTATCATCTTCCTTTAAAGTGTGATAAAAGACCGTAAATACACCATCTTTCTTCATTACCAAAATCATTCGGATCCATTTCCGAAATTGTCACTATGTTAAATATGTCAAACTTAAATTTTCATATCTAAAACCGTATTAAAAATTTATTTCCAAGTTCTAGAATTTGCATATCTAAAACCATATTAAAAATTTTAACCTCAAAATGATTATTCTGCTCAACATGTTTCTGTTTGATGTTTAGCGTTCAGACAAAGAAAAAAAGGTTATTGGTTTCTATTTGCTTTGGGCTATAATTCTATAAACTTTGGTTGTGCTTTATTTGATTTGAACTTTTAAAAAAATGATGATTTAGTTGAACATGTTTTTGTTTGAGTCTGTTTCTGTTTTAATATATTTCGTTCAAACAAAAGAAAAAAAAGATTAGTTGTTTTTATTTGCTTTGAGCTACAAATTTATTTGTGCTTTATTTAGTTTGAATTTTTAAATTGGTTGGCCTATAAACAAGTATGGGTAACGCAATATTTTTTTAGGATTAGCGAAATACGCAAATCTACCCAAAAGGAAAAAAATTTACACTGCCGATGAAAAGTTGAGGGGTAGCAGGTACATCCGCCACTAGACTTGGATCAGGAGAAATTCATAAAATGTGATTTGTTTGTTTTCGTTTCATTCTTCTTGTTGAGCTTCTCTTGCTAGTTTTTTGTTAGTGGGTTGGTGGCCTCTTTTTAGTTAATGAAATTTGCCATTAAAAAAATAAGATAAATTCAGGCTGCCACTTGTCTAGTAATATGTTTAGGCGTCAACTCGAATTCGTCTAGGTCTTGTTCAAGCGGACAAGCGATCACGTGTCCGGTGTCTTATGTAACTGTTTATCTCTATTTTTTGATGATTTTATCAATCAGTTGGCAGTATTAATTATGCACTTATCAGTTACCACTTCTTTGTCTTAGTTTAAAATAAATTAATTGAATACTAGAACTTCAAAGGTTTCATTTGACATTCTGTTATTGATGTTCGAAATCGAAAGCCCCTTGATGGATGAAGGCACCGCATACTAGTAAGTAGCACACTATAATCTTATATTTTATTTATTTATTTATTTATTTGCTATTTAGCCTTGATTACTGCTAATCTACTATTTTGAAATCTGGCATTTTCTATTTGCTTATTAATTTGTTATTTTCCTGCAATTCAAATCCGTTTTAGTGATTAGACTTTTAGATATTTCAAAAGTTCACATGTAAACAACACGTGAGGTGTGTGTTTGGATATATAATTTTCTTTAAAAATCACAAAGAATCACACATAGATACTTTTCTTCATCCTACACGCATTGGTGACTAAGTTTTGTATGTGAACGGTAACACTTGCCTATTTTTATATAAACGTGTGTTCTAAATTCTTCAAATATCCTTTGCTTTTTCTTTATATTCTTCAAATATGAAATATTATTTACTTTTTCTTTACCATTAATTATTGTTCACGTTTTCTTCTCTTGTGAATTTGGTTATTCACGTGTCAAACTAAACTGAGCGGAGGCTTGCTTGTGTTTAGCTCGTTTGTAAACCAAGTCAAAATCAAACGGGCATTTTCTAAGCATTGTCAACTCGTTTACATATCAAGCCAAAATCGAACGAACATTAAACATCTTTTGATCAAACGTTACACATCTCCTTTTTCACTTTATAGTTTTTCTATGAAAACCAAGTTTAAAGTTGAATATATTATACCTCAAAAGAAATTTTAGCAGTCTGAAAACATAAAATGTGGAAATAATTATATAAATACGAAGAGAATGAAATTTTTAACGGGTTTAAAAATTGTATATATTATACGGAATAAGAAAACGTAAGTAGCCGAACCGAGCATATCTTTGCTCATGTTTGGCTCGTTTACGAACTAAACCACAAATCAAACAAGCACTTTTTGTGCATTTTTAGGACGGAGGAACCTAGGCCACAACTGACGGTGGTGGTCCCCGGTGCCGCAAACACGACCTGTCGTTATTTGCCGACTCACATTCATTTTATTTTATCATCGTACCATTTCATCGGACCCATCGTCACTCACCACACGCATGCATTATTTGCTAATTATAAATCCAACTCACAAAATCATTATTTTCTCAAAATGGCAAATACTACTTCTCATACCTTTTTCAGTTCCTCTAATTTCCATTTTAATTCACGCAAACCGTCAAATTCTAACAATTCAACCTCCGTCAGGTTCGAAAGAACTCGGGTTTCCGCTAAGACTGATTCTTCGTCGTTGTACGAGGTGCTTGGAGTCGGTGTAGGAGCAGATACGGTAGCGGTGAAAACCGCGTACCGAAGATTAGCTAGAGTGTTGCATCCGGATGTGGGAAGCTGTGAGTCGTCGGCGGATGAGTTTATGAAAGTGCATTCGGCTTATTTGATGCTTGTGGATCCTGAGAAACGAGCCGCGTATGATCGGAGTTTGGTGTCTCCGGTGAGGGTTTCCGGTGGGTACCGGACACGACGGTGGGAGACGGACCAGTGTTGGTAGGATTAGTAATGTGGCATTTGTTAGTTTATTATTTATTGCTGAATATAATCGCTTATTACGAGGTTGATTTCACATGTAAGTGCATGTGTTATGTTTAAATTCTTGATTTGGTGTTCTTTTTGAATAATTATTGTTTACTTTATAAGTGACGGATCCCAGAATTTTTTTAAAGGTTTGGAAATATTTTGGGTCAGTATTCATTTAACAACTGATATATGATTTTTTTGAGTCTGGTCAGGCCTTCAGGGTTGGTCAAGTCGGTATATAAATTTCTTTTCACTCCGATATGACAATTGAGATAGAGCCTAATCGGTTGGGTCATATAAAACAGATAATCAAACAAAATATATTATATAATAAAAAAAATAGGGTCAAGTTATTCTATAAAGGGGAACAAAAATAATAAGGATGAGAGATTTGTAGCCACATAAAAAATCCCCTAAAAAACAATTTAAAAAAAAGTAAATAAAAAAATCATAACTCAAAATTTAATAAAAAAACGAAAAAAGTAAAAGCACAAAAATGTTTCAACCGTCTTTCTCGTTCTCATAAAAAAAAAACACAACGGTAAGTGAAGAAAGTCGTTGTGTCTTTTGTTTATTATTGTGTTTTGTGTTTATTTTCGTCATTGATTGTATCTTTTTTTACTAACATTGTGTCTTTTTTTCATTATATTGTGTTATATTACTCAACATTGTGCTATATTTTGTTCGACATTGCGTTATATTTTGCGATCTATTTTGTCTTTGTTTAGTTATAATTGTGTCTTTTATTCATTTTTGTCATTGTGACTTTGATCTCGGCATTGTGTCTTTTCATCAATTTTATTTTTTATTTTTTTGAACGAGAATGATGGCAGAAACATTTTAGTTTTTTAAATTTTTTTCATTTTTTATTTCTATTTTGAGTTATGAATTTTTTAATTTTTTTGAATTTATTTTTAATGGGTTTTTTGTGTGGTCAAAAATCCATCTCACATTTCTAATTTTTGTCTCCGTTTATATTTTAAATTTATCCAAAAAAATATGCAAAACATCATTAAAAATGCATAATTAAATTACAATATATATAAAAGTGTTTTAAACGGGTTTGCATTTTTTGAAATCTACCTATAACATCATCTTGTTTACTATTCCTAAGAAAGTTTTTCTCAATTAAACGAAGACAATTATCGTTTAAATTGAGTATTAAATTCAAATTTAATCGGGTATTGAACTTAGACCGTGTGTAGTGGCTAGAGCCCTTATGGGGTGTTTTGCGCTATGTGGTGCCACGTTACCATAGAGGTTTTTATTTATTTATTTATTTTTTTGGCTAAAAGGGGTATGATGGATGGAGTCCCTTCCAACTCATGAGGATCACACAGAATGTGATTATAACGTGGAATGTTCTGTTCCATGTGTACAATTTTAGGTTTAATTACATCTTTAATGATTACTTCCTTAACAAAAACTTTATCACTATGAATATGAGGTCCTTGAGTTGATGCCTTTTCAAAAGGTTTTCCTTGTTACCCTATTTAGGTTTCTCCACAAAAATGTCTGACTCAACAATCTTAGAAGAATCGTTAATAACAACCTCATCTTTTCCACAAAATGAATTGTTTGAATAATCATTATGAAACGGTGAAGGAACTTCAACAAAGCATAAACCATTTTTAGTTCCTTTTTGCTTACCGGATACTTCAATAATTTCATTCAGCAAAAATGATGAGTTTCTAAACTTTCCTAACTTATTTTTCAACTCAAGAACTTCATTTTCCAACTCAATGATTTTTGTTCTCAACTTAAGTATCTCTTGAAATTGTTTATAAACAATAATCAGTTTGCCTGAAAGTTCTACTTTCAAATCGTGATTACTATTAGACAATTCTTCAATTTTAATTTTAGACCTTTTCTCAATATCCAAGGATTGTCTATAGTTATATCGAATGGTAGCAAGATCTTTCATTAATGTTTCATTATGAGTATGAATTAAGTTATATTTAGGCTTAACATTCTCACAATCAAAACATGACACAATTTCAGTTAATTAAATTGGATCAGCTAATATATTTTTAGACATAGTAGAGAAAGACATAGGACTAACTTCATCAATCTTGGCCATACATCCAAAAGAAGTTGGATGCATGTTGATTGATACATCAGAATCCGACTCAGTCTTTGATTCGCTCTCAGTGACCAATCCTTCTCCCTTATCATCTTGAAAATTCTCAGCAGATTTAAACACAACAAGATTTTCTTGATTTGCTGGAGTATTACTCAACAGCCTTTGATTCCAATCTATACCATCAGGCGTGAGCAGTTCTTGTGAACCAGTAGACTTTGAAGAATCACCCCCAAAAGCTTTTTCATTTGAGTCAGTGTACTTCTTTCCCGGGCTTCTTTCTTGATTACGGGGTCCATTGTATTCTTTCTTTTGGCATGTACGAGTAGACATGTACGAATCTAGTGGCAAGTTCAAAAAGACACACTTATTGGTTGTGAACTTATCCGAGTAAACATGTCCGAATCTAGTGGCATGTTGAAAGGACACATCTATTTGTTTATATTAATTGATGCTATTCACCAACACAAGGAATTTCTTTATTTGTTAATATTATTATCATTATTGCACTAAATTGTGAATTACTCGCTCAACATTTGCTGTTGACAAATTATTTTTACGTAATGCAGGTTGTTATTTGAAGTAAATTGAAGTGAATAATTAGTTTGGACTTTAGGTTAAAATTATAAAAGCCAAAATGTTGTATTAATTTCTTTTTGTGTCCGAACTGTTTGTGTACGATAGCTATGAATAAATAAATTTAGATATTGACGCTTATTATTATTTTAGTATCTTTGAGCTATGATATAAATATTGTCGCGCCCCGACCTGTTCTGTCGTTAGATTGGTGTGTGACAGATTGATATCAGAGCCGAAGGATATAAGATAGGTTGTTAGACGTAACGACCTAATAGCATGCTTAGGGTTTCTTTAGGTGCACCTTATTTGTTTAAATAATTTGTTCATAACATAATTATATTAAAATGTTCTTATTCATATTATTGGACACAAATAGCACACACAACTACGAGGCTATGTCTCAATCTCAAATTCATTTTCAAACCAATGGATGTTATTTAATATAGGAAATTCGTTAAGAATTTCCTCAATATTTGTTTTTACTCCCAGAAATTCCTTGTGTTGGTGAATAGCATCAATTAATATAGGAAATTCGATAAGAATTTCCTCAATATTTGTGTGACGGATATGTAGTAACTAGAAGGGGGACACACTTGTTCTCCGAACTCTTGACACCAAGGCTTGCGAGCCTAAGAAAATTCAGTGCGTAAAAATCACAATCACCCGCGAGATCTGGTTGCTTTCCAGGAGGGTTTCGGCGAGGATGTGAAACATATTAGGCCGAAGGATATCACAACAAACGTCTACTAATCTACTAACGTCATTGTATCAAACTTGGTCATGTGACAATCACATCCCTTAATTATAATCGAATTCGCGGTAATACATGGCTAAACTTGGGTTTTCCATATGTTTTTTTAGTTAAATGAGTTGATGGAAAAAGCCATGGTGGTTCATGGATACCCCAACCGTTCGCATCAACGCCTCATATCTCGATTTTAATCAATTTTGATCATTTTGTTAAAATAGAGCCATGGTGATACATGGATAATTCAATAACTAAGTTTTAATTGTTATTTTTATCAATGTTGTTTTAACAGTGAACTCCTAAATCTCTTTTATACCATATTAGTAAATGCTCTTTTCATTTAAAGTTAATATCACGAACGATTAAAATCCTCAACTACAAATTCATTTAAGAAATTATTTATTATTATTATTATTATTTTTCTTTTTTTCATGTGTCAATTTTATTTTACACAAAAACTTATACATTTACATCAACTACCTGAAGCTCATGAAATTTTACACATTTTGTCCCCACAACATGTCTTCTTTCCTTATGAACTGTCGCCATCGAACCCGTAACTCAAGCCGCCATATGGCATCCCGCATCGCCAAGGGAATTGTTGGAGTTCTTTCAATTCTCATTTCCCAATTCCAAACCATGAATGCCACCCCCGCACCTACCAACCTATATGTTTGTTCCTTCAAGCAATTCACCAATGCAAACCCTCCCAAGTATGTTGGAGCCGAGGGTGTGTCACACCCCAGACCACGGCCTAGGCGTGCGACTCAAATGTTGGTACCACTTTTTTAATTAAATCAGAGTTGCAGGTTTAATGCAAAAATATTTTTAGCGTGGGTTAAAACATTATATTTACATTAACAAAAGACGGGATTTAAAAGTTCCCGTGTAGCGTTTACAAATATTACTTGTTTCTACAAAAGCATCATTTATATTTTAATATTAACAAAATTATTTGAGCCATCGGATATCTTGAGCACTTCGAGCTTGCAAGCCCTATTCTTGATTACCTGCAAAATGTTTAGAAAATACGTCAGCAACACATACTTGTGAATATGCTGACACTAAAATATTTTCTTTTACTTTATTACCCCTCGAGATATAACTTGGGCCCGGCCCGTTGTGGCTTAGGGATTATCAAGCTTTAAAATAAACACAATTACAAACTCAAGTCTCTACACAAGACACCCTAACAAACACTGCAACGTTCGACATTACTTAGGTACCATACGTATACACATGGGCAGTCTCACTCGGACGTAACTTAGGCCCGGCCCATCGTGGCGGAGATCATGACCAAGTGTCGCGCGGTGTGCCCACCGACTTATTTACCACATATGTAAGGATCCAAACAAACGTACAAGACAGCTTGAGGGCTAGCGCTTACTTTTGTTTATAACGTTTTAGAGACACGTAGTCCCATGTAATTCATTTCATTTATTTTGATTCGATTAAAGAAGTTTGTAATGTTGGGGCATATTCACCTTTTTCTTTTGGATCAGCTTCACTACACTGTCCGAGTGTCTTCCCCTTTTTCTTTGCTATCTCGCACCTATAGTACGAGCATAACTTTTTGTTAGTCGGATATACAATTCAGCTTAAGACCTATAGTCTCTTTTTATAATCTTTACCTCGATTATATTTTTCTTTAATTTAAAACCTTTAGTTTAAAAGTATCTTTCTTTCTTTTCTTTTTATAAGTTAAAACTCTTTCTTTTAACTTATTTACTTTTCCTTTCTTTTATAAGATAAACCTTTAGTTTAACTTATTTTACTTTTCTTTAAAACCCTACGTTTCTTTTTCTCTAAGAATCGTATACTTTCTTTTCTTTATTATCTAAGATTGTTGGTACATGTGTGTCAGTAGTTCATAGTCTAGCATTTGTAATCGAGTCTGTAATGTAATTATGTTTTGTTTATGATTGTTTTGTAATACGCGAAGTTGTCAACAAGTTCGCTATGGCGAACTTGTTGAATCAGCGAAGTTATGGACAACTTCGCCAATGGCGAAGTTGTCGTGTATAAAACTGTTTCGCTGAAATAGTTTGAGTGTTGGTCGTTTTAGGGTTTGTTTCAGTGTGTTTCATATTGTTACGTGTTATTCTCTGTAATAGTGACCGTGAGTCACGTGTTCGGTTATCAATATAACGTGGTTGATTTATTGCTCGTGTGATTCTATCTCTACACTCGTAACTACCTGCGCAGGGATTCCGCACCTGCGTTGTTAGCGATATCCCGTGTACGATCCGTCCAGGAACCTACAATTGGTATCAGAGCCAATCGGCTCGATTGTGAGGTTCGGGATTTCACGCGGGTGTAGAAAACGTCTCGTTTGACCTATTCGCGGGACGTGTTTTTATTGGGATTGAGTTTTGCTAGTGCTTGACAGTCATTCTCAAGCCTTTGCATTGATTGGGAGCTGCTGGATTGACGAAAACAGATCTGAACAAACTTCCCTGTTCATCGGGCGAAGTTACCGTTCATCGGGCGAAGTTACCATTCTTCAGGCGAAGTTGCCGTCGCTGGAATTAGGGTTTTTGGCGAAGATATAAGGATTAGCGAAGTTAACTACAACTTCGCTCACTTCATAAGTTCGCCTTAGCGAAGTTATCCGCAACTTCGCTTCATACCCAAGTTCGCTCAACTCATAAGTTCGCCAGAGCTAAGCGAAGTTATTTTTAACTTCGCCAAATTCAAGCGAATTTAAGATCTCAGCGAAGTTCTCTTTCAGCGAAGTTAACCTTCAAGCGAAGTTATTCTTAACTTTGCCTACTGAGCTGTTTTAATATTTTTTTGTTTTTCCAGGTTTTTCAGGTTTTTGCAAGGATGTCGTCGATCAACATCTCCGATTTGGTCAAGATGGAAGTAGAAGCGGGGTCTGCCACTAAGGCCCCGAGGCTGATGAAAGGAACTGACTTCGTGGCATGGAAGGATAGATTCATCCAATACATCAAATACCAGGATGCCAAAATGTGGGTGTGCATCCAGGATGGATATATCCCTCCAACTATGCAATACGAAGGCCGTGACGTAGTTAAGAAGTACAGCAAAATGGAGGACGAAGAAAAGAAAATGTACGAGGCCGAAAGCAAGGCCCATGCTGCGATAACAATGGCACTTCCTCAAGAGGTTCTCCATACGTTCCGAAAGTACACTTCTGCAAGAGAGCTTTGGGATGCTCTTGAAAATAGATTCGAGGGGAATGTGGGTATCCGTGCATCGAAGGTAAAACTTTTGAAGACCCAGTTCTCCGTCTTCAAATTTTTGAAGAACGAATCGCTGGATGATATTATCACCAGATACTATCATCTAATGACAGAGCTTAGCAATTATTCGATTGCTTACCGAGAAGAAGAGATCGTTGAAAAACTTCTCGATGCTCTCCCACCGAAGTGAGAAATGTACACCGTTCTTATGAGGGAAGACAGAGACTTTCCTAATTATGATCTTGAAACGGCAGTGAACAAGCTCAGAACTTATGAGCTTAATATGGTTCGAAAAGAAACACCTACAGATCAGATACAAGACCCTGGTATGTATGGTGCAAAGGTTAACTCAGGCTCAAGTTCGAGGCCTGAATCTGCTGCTTATTACTCTAAAGGGGAGTCAGGTTCTGACTCGTCTCATGAAGGAAACGTTTCTGTAAACACGAATGGTGATGTATGTTTCGTTGCTGGAGGATCTAGTACTTCAAAGCCTCAAGCATCCACAAGTAGTTTTTCTGCAAATGCATCAAGCAATAGTTATTCCAAGATGCCTATGAGTGTAAAATCTGCTGAAGAGCAGTTTGCAGTCTATGCATCATTTATTGCTTCCTACGAAAACTACATCCAGGGGAAGATTGTGGACCCTGCTGTACTAGATGAGGATTACGACCAGATCGATGCTGATGATCTGGAGGAGATGGACTTGCAATGGCAAATGGCAATGATTGTGAGGCGTGTGAAACGGTTTATGAACAAAACTGGGAGAAAGTTTGTAGGTGGTCGGCCTGGGTTCGACAAATCCAAGGTAAGGTGCTATAATTGTCAACAGTACGGGCACTTTGCCAAGGAATGCAGAAATGAGAGGGTTGAACGAGGACAAGGTCGACCTACACAACACTCAGGAGTTAACAGAGAGATAAATGCCATGTTGACCAGAGAGGCAGGAGAGTACAACTGGAATCAACGCTCAAGTGGTTCTGGTGAGCAAGCAAACATGGCTGAGTCTGAAGCTGAAGAATGTGAGAAGGTTGAAGAAATTGAGAAAGCAAATGAAGAAGAAACCGCTTTCATGGCAAATGACAAAGATAATCGCTCCGAGGTAAGTCCTAAAACTATTTGTACTAGTTGTGAGAATTTGTCTGAGCAACTTAAAACGATAACTGATCAGTATGTCCATTTAGATGCTGACTTTAAAACTATTAAAGAAGATCACCATTTTACGAAAGCAAGAGAAACGAGTTATAAAATTAAAATAAAAGCATGTGAAAAAGATGTTCAAAGCTTAAAAATTAAACTTGCTGAGAAAATTGAAATAATTGATCTTAGTTATGAAGTTTTGGAGGAAAAAACTAAAGTGATTGCTGATCGGGATAAACAGATTGCTGACCACCAGGTAAAGGTGGTGGAACTGAACCGCAAACTTGAGCAGTTCAGGAATTCCTCAACCATCCTTGATCACCTCGTGAGTGATCCAGGTACCTCTGCAAAGAGGGGAGGAATCGGATATCACGAAGTTCCACCACCCTTTAACCACAATTATACATATAATCCGAGTGTTCAGAAATCTGTTGATTTCGAGGTTAATCAGACAACTCCAATTAAGATTTCAAGGGTAGAATCAAGTGTTAGCTGTGGCGAAACGAGTTCGCCTGTTTCTAGTGTAAATATTTCTGTTACGAGTCCAGTCTCATCGGATTCGGATAAGTTGTCCGAATCTGGGAAGACGAAAGAGAATGTAGTGTTACCTACCGGTGGAGATAAAGATAAATCTTCTAAAAAGTGTACTCCACTCAACCCGTATGTCCCACCTTATGTGAGACGAACGGCTGGTAACACTGCCTCTACATCCAAACCAACATTTGACAAGAAATTGGAGAGTCGGTGTTGCTTTAGATGTAACAAATTAGGGCATTTAGTTGCAGATTGCCCTCTGGAGCCGAGATACAGAGGTGTGAAGCCAAATAAAAATGAAAATAAGCGTCATTTTGTTACTGCTAAAAATGAAAACTTTAAAAAATGCCAAAATGTAACGAATTCAAGCTTTCATAAAGACCAACCACATTTTTACAACCAAACCTCAAGATATAACACTTTCATTTCTCAAAGGTTTGGAAGGCATTACACCCAATCTGCAAGGAGATTCCCTAACAGGACTTACAGAAATTATCCTGACGCTAACTTGAGAAAGCCAGGGTACGGGACGTATCGATCCAAGACCAATTGGTCTTGGGTCCCAAGATTCTAACTCTTTGTTTTATTGTGCAGGAACAGTTGAACAGGGCTGCAAACAATCGTTGGATTGTAGATAGCGGCTGTTCCAGGCACATGACAGGCAACAAACACTTGTTGCAAGACTTAAAACCTGTTCAGGGAGCTAGAGTTAGTTTTGCTGGTGAAAGCGGTGGAAGGATTACTGGTAGAGGAACTGTGTCGAATGGGAGAATGACACTTGAAAATGTAAATTTTGTGGAGGAATTAAAGCACAATCTGCTGAGTGTGTCGCAGATTTGTGATAAAGAATACACTGTCCATTTCACTAAAAATGAAGCAATTGTATTGAAGCCTGGTTTTCATATACCAGAAGAATGGATAGTAATGAAAGCTCCACGTGAAACGAATACATACGTGATGGATATGAGGTCTACTGAAATGGCCACCGGAGAATCCTGTTTAATGACAAAGGCAAGCGAATCAGAATCAGAATTATGGCACAGGAGAATGGGACATATTCATCTTCGTAAGATGAACTTCATTGTCAAGAATGGGCTTGTGATGGGCGTTCCCTTAAAGAGTTTTAACTTTGAAGATAAATGCATAGCGTGCAAGAAGGGAAAACAACACAAGAAAAGCCATCTCACCAAGACGATCAACTCAATTGCTGGTACTCTAGAACTACTTCATATGGATCTCTTCGGTCCGGTGAATGTACAAAGTCTAGGCGGTACTTCTTACTGCTTGGTGATAACTGATGATTACTCGCGATACTCGTGGGTATATTTTCTGAAAACGAAAGACGAGACGACTCAGATGGTGAAGAATCTAATTACAAAAGTCGAGAACGTCATGAGTAAATCAGTTAAATTCATCAGAAGCGACAATGGGACAGAGTTCAAGAACTTTGAGATGGAAATCTTTTGTCTTCAGAAGGGTATTGAGCATCAATACAGCGCTCCGTATACTCCACAACAGAACGGAGTAGCTGAAAGGAAGAACCGAACGTTGATTGAAGGAGCCAGAACTATGCTGGCAGACTCAAAGCTTCCTGTGATGTTCTGGGCTGAAGCAGTTGCTACAGCCTGCTATGTTCTGAATCGGGTGTTAACAGTTAAGAGACTTGGAAAAAACTTGTTACGAGCTTATGCACTGAAGGAAGCCCAACCTGTGCGGTCTTGAACCTTTTGGGTCTCCTTGTTCGATTTTGAAGACTAATTCGAAATTTGGTGAAGTAGCTGATGAGGGAATCCTAGTCGGTTATGTTGTTGGGACTCCCAACAGACGGGTCTTCAATACGACAACTTGCAAGGTGGAGGTGGTTTGTAACACCGACATTACTAGTTACCAACCGCCAAAACCAAGCAATGGACCTGCTGAGCTGTTTGACTATGTTAAACTTTTTAAGTCGTTTAACGTACCTACTTTGGAAATTTCTGAAGAAGACGAAAGAGCAGTGACGAAGATGATATTTGATGAGGAAGAGGAGGTAGTGCAACATCAGATGACAGAAAAATCTCAGCCTTCCACATCAAACCCTATCGATACCCCTGCGGCCTCAACTGAAGATGAGTTTATTAATCCTTTTCACTCTCAGCCTGAAACTACCATAGATGAGATCTCTTCAAACTTGGAAGACAATTTGCATGTCGGTGCTGTTCCGACCACGAGAATTCACAAAGATCACCCATTGGAGAATGTTATAGGTGATGTGTCCTCTAGTGTACAAACCAGAAGTAGCTTGAATGAGCACACCTGTGTTTATACAAGCATTAAAGATACAGGTATCATGAACGAATGTTTGTACTCTTGCTTCATAAGCCAAGTTGAACCGAAGAATTATCAAATGGCTTTAAAGGACAGCTCGTGGGTCGAAGCCATGCAAGAAGAGTTGGCTCAGTTCGAAAAAATGGAAGTTTGGACTTTGGTTGAAAAACCAAAGAATGTGCATGCTATAGGCATGAAATGGGTGTTCAAGTGCAAGAGAGATGAAAAGGGGATTATCGTGAGAAATAAGGCGAGGCTGGTTGTTAAAGGTTTTAATCAGCAAGAGGGTATTGACTACAATGAGGTTTTCGCTCCTGTTGCCCGGTTAGAAGCGATTAGATTGTTTTTGGCGTTTGCTGCATCTAAAAAGATGAAGGTGTTTCAGTTGGATGTAAAGAGCGCGTTTCTTAACGGGAAAGTTGATGAGGTTGTGTTTGTTGAGCAACCTCCGGGTTTTCCTGACCCAGACTTTCCGGATCATGTATACAGGTTGAGCAAGGCGTTATATGGGTTACATCAGGCACCTCATGCCTGGTATTCAACGTTATCAGACTACTTGCTGGAAAATGGTTTTGAAAGAGGATTGATTGACAGTACGTTGTTTGTGAAGAGAGAAGGATGTGACTTCCTACTGGTTCAAGTCTACGTGGATGATATCATTTTTGCTGCATCAAGAGTATCCATGTGTCAGGATTTTGAAGCTGTCATGAAGAAACGATTCGAGATGAGTGCTATGGGTGAACTAACCTTCTTTCTAGGATTGCAGGTTGATCAGAAGAAGGATGGGATGTTCATTCATCAAACAAAGTATGTTCATGATGTGCTGAAGAGATTCAAGATGGAGGACAGTTCTCCATATGACACCCCAATCTGCGTCAATCACAAATTGGGCGCTGAATCAGATGGTGACGCAGATGTGGACCCTACTCTGTATCGGGCGATAATAGGTTCATTAATGTATTTAACTGCTTCTAGGCCCGATATAATGTTTTCTGTTTGTCTTTGTGCTCGTTTTCAGGCAAACCCAAAGGAATCTCACATGAAAGGTGTGAAGAGGATTTTGCGGTATCTTAAGGGCAAGCCGAAACTAGGGTTGTGGTACCCAAAGGGAGGAGACGTTGAACTGGTGGCGTATACAGATTCTGATTATGGTGGATGTAATCAGAGTCGGAAGTCAACAACAGGAGGCTGTCAGTTTCTTGGAGGAAGATTAGTTTCCTGGCAGTGCAAGAAACAGACATCAGTTGCAATTTCAACATGCGAAGCTGAATACATGGCAGCATCCAACTGCTGCTCTCAGGTTTTGTGGATTCAGCAACAATTGCGCGACTATGGTCTGAATTTCTTACTCACTCCTATTTTAATTGATAACACTGCCGCCATCTCAGTAATTAACAATCCCGTGAAGCACAGTAAAACTAAGCATATTGACATTCGTCATCACTTCATACGGGATTGTGCTGAGAAGAAACTGATAAAGATCGAAAAAGTTGATACACTTGAAAATTTTGCTGACTTGTTTACAAAAGCGTTTGATAAATCCAGATTTCAAAACCTAATTGAGCTAAACGGGATGATCAATCCCGAGTAACCATGTCTTTGTTTAAAAAAAAAAAAAAAAAAAAAAAAAAAGAAAAAAAAAAAGGTCATTTTTGCTTAAAATTAGTCGGTTACCTCAGTTTGATGGACATATCCTCGGATATGTTTTGGTCCTCGTTTTTCGACTTAGAAAATAAGGATAGCCATTAACCGGAAGACTGAAAGTAACCGGGGCAGCTATGACGTGTGTTCTTTCAGTTGCTGAAAATTAGTCGGTCATACTTAGTAAGAAGGACACATACTTGTATGTGGTCGGTCCAGTTGATCCATTGGATCTTCAGGATAGCCATTTACCTGACGACTTTGATGTGACTGGGGCGATTGAAATTAAACTTTTTTTAGGGAAATGAAATTACTTTTCAAGTCTGTTACGTCGTAAGAAGTTCTATGCTGTGTTTAACAGAAAATTGATCCAACCTTGGAAAATGATGTATATACTGATTGTGTGTGCTTAACTAGTGAAGTTATTAGGCTTAAAAGGCTTTAGGACAGTCATTGTATGTCATGGTAATTTTTATGGTGCGTAAAAGTGTATGTGATACTAACTTAAATTTACTCGAATTTACGTGGAAACTCCTTAAGAGTTTTTGTATGTCTTCATACATATCTTTTCGAAGGATAGGCAGAAAAGCGACTACCCAGTCATACACGAGCCCGTGAGTGTTCTGATTCCCGTGAAGAAAGCATTTCAAGATACTGCAGTGATCCAGATTCGGGACTTGCAGTGGTTTAGTACTCCGAAGTCGATAAAAATGTTGATTAAAAAAAAAAAAAATATATATATATATATATATATATATATATATATATGTGTATATTTTTAAATACTTATGAGACATAGTAACAATCAAGACTTCTCACGTCTGGAGTTAGAAGAAAACGGGAGGCAGACATCGTGTATCTACAAGATAATCAGACATTATGGGTCGAAGTCAATTCGGGGTGACTTGGGTATAGCCAAATACGCTTTGAGAATAGATAGAAGACATCATTATCTCTGAGATGTTGCCAACTTAAATTTTTGAGCTTAACTGAACCTTAATCCGTATCACAGAAACGATGAAAACCATTTACGTTATTTACATGCTTACAACCTGTGTCTCTATGTCATAATACAGCTAAACACGGATCTAAGTGACAGTCACATCGTTAGTATGATTCCTGTTAGGATCTTTTCTAAAACGCAGTGGTCCCTGACTAGACTGAAATTTGATCCCTTAT
Organism: Bidens hawaiensis; assembly: GCF_021521415.1. Classification (NCBI taxonomy): domain Eukaryota; kingdom Viridiplantae; phylum Streptophyta; class Magnoliopsida; order Asterales; family Asteraceae; genus Bidens; species Bidens hawaiensis. The sequence continues at coordinate 7,982,755 of NW_027491014.1, forward strand.
TTCATTAAAATTTTTCTAAGTTTTTTTTTGTTTTTTGTAGTTATATTATTGTATTGTTGGTTACTGGGTCTTGATCATATTTGTTTAACTCTTTTTGGTAACTTATAAGGTTAAATTCAAGATTATTCAAACTTAAAGGGCTGATTTTGAAAATTACGGGCGAAGTTGTTGAATTCGGCGAAGTTGTGCTTAACTTCGCCTTGGCGAAGTTAAGCATAACTTCGCCTGAACCAACTCTGCCCTATATAAGGGATTTTAAACAGTAACAGTATCACTTATTTTCGAAATTCTGGCGAACTTGTTACAATAACCATTATATCCGGATCTTGTTATTCACTTTCGATTTCGATCTTGTGTTCCTTGTTTCTACTATACTAGTGGTATGTGTTGTCAATATCATCCTATCTTTCTCTTTACAGTTTTACCCGGTTTGAGACCTCGGGTCGTCGAACCTTAGAAACCAAGTTTTTCGACTTCACGTTACGTGTTCATGGACGACCTTTTCGTCCTAACACCATTGAAATATGTTGGACTTCATTGTTATATCCTTAAATCGGTCCGAAACGTCGGATAAAACTTGTTTGAATCTGAACAGTCGCCGTTTCAGATTCAGGCGAAGTTAAGGTTAACGCGAAGTTATTCTCAACTTCGCCAGTGGCTTAAGTTCGCCTTCAGCGAAGTTATCCACAACTTCGCTTAAAGCTTAATTTCGCCTATGGCGAAGTTATCCATAACTTCGCCTTGAACACAACTTCGCCTATTTCAAATTTTTTATAAGATTTCAGACGAACTTACAGATGAAGCGAAGTTGTTTCCAACTTCGCCTCACCTTTAAATTTGCCTGTACATCACAACTTCGCACATGGTACACAGCGAACTTGTGAGATGGTTATATGGTCTCTAACTTGATGTGTTTTATGCAGATATGGCTGCTGTTGGAGGTGCTGGTGGTGATGATGGTGATGAGCAACGACAATTCTTTCCAGCCCATAACCAATACATCACTTTGGATCCAGACGCACGAGGCGTTGAAGACTATAGGGAGATTATCACATTTCTCCAACGATCACGAGTTTTTCACGCGATCACTAATACACTACCCATATCTCTGCCCAACATTCAAGATTTCTGGCAGACGGTGTATTATGATTGCAGACCTGAGCCTCCAGTGATGCGAGCAACTGTCAATGGTCAAGACATACAGTTTTCCTCGGAAGATATACGGTTGGCTCTGCAGTTCGGTGATGAAACGAGAGACGACCCAACGGAGTTCGTAGCTCCTTTCCGTGACGGAGCTTACTTGAGGATGGGTTATTCGGGTCCGCTGGGGGACTCGCAGAGGAGGAAAGGCTTTCGGCTGGATCAATGGCGCTTTCTGATGCATGTGTTAATAGTATGCATGTCCGGCAGAAAGGCAGGAACCGACGGGATGGGTGCGACGATGCAATCGGCCATGATTGCGCTGACTTACAACCGCAGATATTCTTTTAGTCAGCTAATCTTTTACGAGATTGATCGTCAGAGACGGGCGACGGCGCGCGAGCGATTTACTATGTATCCTCGGTTTCTACAAATGATTATTAATCATGTCGCTCCGTCTATACCGCAAAGACGCCCTATCAGATACGTTGAGTGCGTAACAAAACGTATCTTTGCTCAGTGCAGGACATCGAGCACTCGTAGCAACCCTGAGCGGCGTCCCAGGCATACTCCACTTTTCGGGTATCTCATCAACCCGGAGTATGTTCCTGCAGGAGGGGACGAGTTCAGGGATCCGCAACCACATCAGGCGGCAGCACCTCATGCTGTATCAGCTGCGCCTGTTGTATCTTCTGCTGCTGTGCCAGCTACTATATCTCAGGCTGTGTCCACTGCTGAACAAGTTGATCTAGATGCTGCTTTTAGTGGACATGGTTTGTTTGATATGGATGTCTCGGGTCCTCAGTTTATGGATGTTACCTGAGCAGCTACTTCGGTAGCTGACTCTGATCTAGACGAGACGTTTGCTGAGGCAAGAAGACTTATGGTGTCTCGGGAACGGACTACGGGAAAGAGGCCGAGAACTGTGGAGGAGGATGAGGATGAAGTGGATGAAGAGGAGGCAGTACAGATTGTGCTAAGACGTTCAAGAAGAGAACAGAGAGGTATAGGTTCGGGAGCTGGAGAATCTTCAAGGCTAGTACGTTTTGCTCCACCTGCCTTATCTGGTATGTCTCTTATTCCTACTACAGCACAGGTTACAGCGATCGAGACGTCGGCACCAACAGTTGTGTCTCTACCACCACAACCGCTTAATCCACCGGTGGTAGTTGCACGGTTTGTGGAGTCGACCATCACTTCTACTGCAGGGTTACCAAGGGTACCACCTGCGGTCACTTCAGCTACTGATGTTCCACCAACTCCATTGCCTACTTCAGATTCCGAGAGGATTACATCACTAGAGCGGATTGTTGCTGATCAGACAAAGACCATTCAAAGCCTAGTGGAATCCAATCGACTACAAGCTGCCCTCCTGGTTGAACATGGAAGAATAATAGATGCCTTCAAGGATTACTTGGCATCTCAGGGGGAGAATACTTGTAGGGGCGATGAGTTGAGAACGAAAAGACGAGAAGATCATGACGATGATCCTAATGCACCTTCCGGTGCAGGTGATGAGCTGCCAAGAACCTCTCAGGCTCTTGGGGCTTCCACAACTGAGGGGGAGTCTACAAATGCAGCTGGTGATGATGTTGTAGTTGTGGATGACGACGCTGATGTTGAAGACGTTATCGATGCTTTGAAGGAGTTGGATGAGGAGGAGGACGATGAGTTGATGGATGATGACGACGTGTTGCCTATGGATGAGATTGAGAAGATTGGAGAACAGATTAATGTGGAAGATGTATTAGAAGAAGGTGAAATTGTGGATGATTCAGTGGAACATGAGATTCCAGCTGTTGAGAGATCAGAATTGGGGGATGAGAGCGTGATAGAAGAGACTGTATGGGAGGAGCAGCCGAACTGGAAAGAAGGCTGTGCTTAGTGGTTTGTTAAAACCAAGAAGCCTGCAGTGCCAACGATGTTCAGAAAGACTTATAATATAAAGGGCTATGCAGAGTCAAAGAAGGGAATCATATGCTGGTTGTACGACAAAGAGCTGAAACTATTTGTAATCAAACGGTACGACGGCATTCAGTACTTTAAGAGATTGTTGAGATCTTTGAATTCCTTACCAGAATGTGAGGTGAAAGATCTAGCGAGATTGGGGCTGATCAATAGAAGCAATGATGATATGGCAAGAATCATTGAGAAGATCGTATGGAAAGAAGCCATTAAAGACAAAAAGTTTGAACTGCTAAAGCCTCAAAAAGGAAAGTTGATAGAAGACAAAGATCGTGGAATGAGGGCTGACGGCAAACCATGGATGGTTATGAAGTATAAACCAGTCTGTCATTTGAAAGAAGTACCGATGAAAGTTATGCCTAAGAACGTCCTAAAAGATTTAAAATGGTGGTACGTAGATTGCGAGACAGCTGAGGCGGTAATGGAAGATGAGGATGAACAAGAAGTACTTCGGGTGTACGACCCGATGCATCTTGTTAATCTGTCGCAGGCTGATTTGAAAGTGCTCAACGAGAAGAAGATCTTCTACATTCCTGCTTGGAAGGATCAAGCTAGGAAATATCAAGGGGTAGTGTCAGTATGTGTGAGAGAAGGGGCGCACGCGTAGAGGTGAAGATTACAAGACTCAAGATTTGAAGATCAAGATATGAAGCTACTGCCAAGGGGGAGTCTGTTGGTACATGTGTGTCAGTAGTTCATAGTCTAGCATTTGTAATCGAGTCTGTAATGTAATTATGTTTTGTTTATGATTGTTTTGTAATACGCGAAGTTGTCAACAAGTTCGCTATGGCGAACTTGTTGAATCAGCGAAGTTATGGACAACTTCGCCAATGGCGAAGTTGTCGTGTATAAAACTGTTTCGCTGAAACAGTTTGAGTGTTGGTCGTTTTAGGGTTTGTTTCAGTGTGTTTCATATTGTTACGTGTTATTCTCTGTAATAGTGACCGTGAGTCACGTGTTCGGTTATCAATATAATGTGGTTGATTTATTGCTCGTGTGATTCTATCTCTGCACTCGTAACTACCTGCGCAGGGATTCCGCACCTGCGTTGTTAGCGATATCCCGTGTACGATCCGTCCAGGAACCTACAAAGATTAATCACAAACTTAAATATTAATTATAACAACGAGTTATTTAATAGCATTTTCACATTTCTTTCTTTTCTTATCTTTGTTATGTTTTCTTTTATTTATCGAGGTATCGAGTATATCCTCGACTTTGGGTTTTAAGCCTTTTAGTAATTTATTATTATTTTATTCGAGCATTATGTCTACCTTTGTTAGTTTATAAAAACCCTACACAATCGAGCAGCACTTCGACGCGGCTTCGTTTTCCTTTATCTTCTTGATCAACACCTTTCTTTGCATGCAAAATGAGGCACCAATACTTCTTTACACGTCAGCACGCTTATCGATGCGAGTCATCGGGATGTCTTTTTGGCATTACCTTCTTCGAGATAACGTCTTGGAGCGTCACGATTTTGTTGGTTTAATAGCACGAAACACGATGGAAGGGGAACGAAAATCAAGGAAACTTTGCACGTACTTCGAGGTAGTTTCTAGTGAGAGAAATGATGTTTTAGAGATAGATAGAGAGAGAAGCTGTGAAAAGGTGTAAGGAGTGAAAGGGCTCATGCCCGCTATTTATAGGCAAGTCAGGGGACCCATCGCGATACGCGATTGTCCCTTGATTGACCTGTCGCGTATCGTGACGTAGGTATGCCTGGTCACCCGTTAGACCTGCCACGTGGCGGACGCGGTGCCACGTGGCAACACATAGTGCCACTGGATGACACGTGTCATGCCTAGTCATCGTGATACGCGATGACATTGGCTTTCATGCGATCGCGTATTGCTATGGGACCTTTTTCTTGGGTTCTGAAATAAGCCTTTCACGATACGCGATGGGCTTGTTCTTTGTTCCGTCGCGTATCACTATAGGGCAAGAAGAAATATTTTCAGTTTAAACCTTAAAGTTTAGAATTTGACATTTTTGGTCCTTTATCTTTTGAAACTTGGTATTTTAAACCCGAAACTTTCATGATGTTACATCCTCCCCACCTTGGAATGAATCTCGTCCGCGAGATTCGCACTTAAAACAAGTGGGGGTACTTTTACTTCATTTCGGATTCGAGTTCCCAAGTATATTCGGGGCCTCTTCGTGAGTCCCACTTAACTTTCACGATTTTCAAAGTTCGTCTCTTTAATTTCTATGTTTTTGAATCTTCGATTTGTATCGGTCGTTATACAAATTTTAAATTTTCATTAATTTCGACATCTCTTAGCGGCATAGACAAAGATTCGTCAGCTAGACATTTCCATAGATTAGAGACGTGGAATACATCATGTATCCCTTGCATTTCCTAGGGTAATCACAAACGGTATGCAATAGTACCAATGTGACATTCTTCAATTTCGGGTCACTTTTGTATGTGTTTTATTATGTAAACCGGACCCGTTTTGTAACCCCAGCCCTTCAATATAATAAAAATGATTGATTTTATGTTACATTATTTTTTTATACTTGTCGGGTCTCAAAACCACCCTTTTCGATCCCTAAAACGGCCTTAAAACGCTTAACCAACTTCGGGGGCCAAAACTACGAACTTTAAAAGTTCTGGATTTTCACTAAGCACACTTAGCGCTGCGCTAACATCCATACCCTAGCCAGTTAGCGTGTGCGAAGGGGAGTATGCACCAGCAGCTCGTTTTTGTCTTTTTATGCTTTCTTGTGCTTATAACCAGTCCATTTCCATGCATAACACTTTATAGAAAACTTGTTCAACTTACCCTATATTTACAAGACCCTCTCCTTAATTTTACACATGCTCATACTCCAAATTCTCTCCCAAATTCAAAGATCTTAAGGTTGTTCTTCATGAATTCTTGGCAGTTTAACTTTCCAAAGTCATACTGACCATGTTCTTTCATTTTAATTAACTTGTTAAGCCTTATTAACACTTGAAGCTTATTATAAAACATATATATAATATACATCCCTTGTTACCTTTGGTGGTCACTTCTCCTGTCTCGGTCGGTGGAGTGTCGGGCCTCGTAAGGCAAGACTTCATGGAGGACTCACGTGGTCCTTGATATATATATTTATTTATTTATTTATTTATGTAACTTGTTTATGCTTACTAACCATATTTAAATTCTGCTCTTTTTAGTTTGTATATCATATTTGTTGAGTTCTATGGTTATGGGTTTGTAGAGACTAGCCTCGGTTTAAACGTAAATAGCTCTAAACCGTAAATCAAACTTTGTTTACTAGTGTTGTTAAACAATTGTATGAACATGCTTTATGTTAGATTTAAATTTCTAAAATCATTTTTATGAGTTCCATGGTTATGGTTTTGTAGAATCTAACCTCGGTCTTGACCCGAAATAAGATCCAAACCGAAAACCGAACTTTCGTTTAAAGACTTTATTTTTGACTTTTTGGTTGTAAAACTTAAGTATCATCCTTTATAGTTTATTATACAAATTCTTTGATGTTTGGGCATGTGGTAACCATTCTTGATCTTATTCTGAGTTGGAAATCGAACAAAAACGAACTAAACCGATTTCACTCGCTTAAGACACACAAGTGTGTTTCTAGCTATCAAGACTTGAATATTTCTTTAAAAATATTTTATAAACTGATTTTAATTATTTTCTTAAAGTACTTGGAATGTTGAAACCAACTTGGTCTTATAACAAAGTTTGGACCAACGAAACAGAACACTCGCTTAACGGATGTTGTTAGTTCTAAAACAATAGAACTACATACTTGGTTAAGTCTTTTTAAATTTTATTGAGTTATCTCATAACATTCATTATTTCAGAATGTTGACTTTGGGTTTGACGAATAACTAAGACCCGAACACTCGTTAAAACCCGTTTGGTATCTATAAAGGAACTTGCATTCTTGCATTTTTACCCACCTTAGTACTTAACATAGGTTGAGTAAAATTAAGGGCTAGATACTTTAACCCGGTTTTGAGCAAACTTATATTTTTGAAGGACTATTATTATAATTTCTTAAACATTTACATTTTAAACCTTAAACTTTAAATTGTTTGCATTTCTTATAATAAATTTTAATTAAAGACTTCCTAGACAACTTTTCTAATACAAGACTTCCTTTTATCTAGGTTTTGCTCGTTGAACCTCATTCTTTCGGTTACTTATCATTTTACCAATCAAGTTTATTACTTGAATGTGAGTACTTTCATTCCCCGTTTTCCGTCTTTCATTTTGGGGGTGATATTGCATATCTATTCAACATAAATGTTTTATACTTGAGTCTTAAACCACAAACTTTATTGTATACCTTACTTAAATAAATGCTCGATTTGGTGTTACATGCATACATGCTTAATTGCTAATTTGTTTACCGCTTTTGGTTGGTTGATTCATGAATCAGAGTATATTTGGCTTCCCCTTATAGAAAGGTGTCGTTAATGTATTCTTATTAACGATTTCATATAATTCCGAGTCTATTTGGCATCCCCTTATAGAAAGGTGTCGTTAATATATTCTTATTAACGATTTCATTATCTAAATTGTTGCTATTATTTATTGTTTTGTATACAAGTTTTGGAATTTCCTATTATATACTTATTGTTCAAAACTATGAAACTTCTCACACACCATTGTGTTGACAAATTCTATTTTATGCAATGTTACAGGTTTGAATTTAGGTTGAATCGAGAACTTGAAGAAAACGTTATCAATACTATTAGGATATTAGCAAAACGAACAGTATATTATTTGCTAAGTTTGAATTCGGTTATTGTATGAACAAGTTATGTGACTCTTTATGATTTTATGAATTTAAATGAGTTGATTAAATATTGTCACTTTAATAGTGTCTTGTGTTCTTGGGCAATCGGTTGCACCCCGACATGTTCCGCCGCCTTTGGTCATGGTGTGACAACCAATTTTTTCAAGTACCTCGAAAGGTCCAACGAAACGTGGACTTAATTTTCCTTTCTTACCGAAGCGAACAACGCCTTTCCATGGTGAGACTTTCAAAAGAACTTTGTCACACACATTGAATTCTAACGGCTTATGACGAATATCAGCGTAACTCTTTTGGCAGTCTCGTGCCGTTTTAAGTCATTCACGGATCAGTAAAACTTTGTCGGTGGTTTCTTGGACTATCTCGGGTCCCGACAATTGATTTATCTCCGGTTTCAGACCAGCACACGGGCGTTCTACATTTACGACCATAAAACGCTTCGAATGGTGCGGCTTGAATACTCGTGTGATAATTATTATTGTATGAAAATTCCATTAGGGGAAGATGGTCGTCCCAACTTCCACCTAAGTCTATCACACAAGCGCGGAGCATATCTTCCAACGTTTGATTTGTCCTTTCACTTTGCCCATCGGTTTGAGGATGATAGGCGGTGCAAAAGTTTAACTTTGTGCCTAATTCTTGTTGGAAGCTTTTCCAGAAATGAGACGTGAATCGGCTGTCTCGATCAGAAATTATAGACAATGGTACTCCATGCAAAGCAACGATGTTGTTCACATAGATACGCGCTAAACTTCCATTTAGTAAGATTTATTGATTGGTATGAAGTGAGCGAATTTTGTTAATTTATTGACAATAAACCAAATGGCGTGGTGTTGACGAGTTGTTTTCGGGAGTTTCGTGATGAAGTCCATTGTTATTAACTCCCACTTTCAAACGGGAAGTTCGGGTTACTGAAGTAATCCCGATGGCTTTTGATGTTCAGCCTTGACTTTCAAACAAGTTAGACATTTCGCAACATGCGAAGCGGTGTCCTTTTATCATCCCATTCCACTAGTAGTTTGGATTTAGGTTTTGGTAACCAGTAGTTTGATGTTCAGCCTTGACTTTCAAACAAGTTAGACATTATGCAACATGCGAAGCGATGTCCTTTTTTCATCCCATTCCACCAGTAGTTTGGCTTTAGGTTTTGGTACATTTTGTCGTTACTGGGGTGCATCATGTACTTGAATTTGTGAGTTTCGCTCATGATCTTCTCATGTAAGTCTCCAATGATTGGTACCCAATTTTGGTTTCCCATTCTAAGTATACCATCGTCACCCTTGACTAACGAGTCAATGGTGTCGTTACGTGTTTCGTCGGAAATTTTATTTTCATTGATCGCTTGGAGTTGGGCGAATTTGATTCGTTCAATGAGATAAACTTGGAGTTCTAATGTTCACGCTCGGACTCTTCTTGGATTTTCATGTTCTTTACGACTTAGGGTGTTAGCTACAATGTTAGCCTTCCCTTCGTGATAAACGATTTTATAGTTGTAGCCGTTCAGAGTTTCCGTCCAGCGCCTTTGACGCATATTGAGTTCTTTTTGCTCGAATATGTGTTTCAAACTCTCGTGATCGGTATACACGACAAAATTTGACTCCATAGAGATAGTGCCTCCATATTTTCAAAGCAAAGATTATGGCACCTAACTCTAGATCGTGAGTTATGTAGTTCTTTTCGTGTACTTTGAGTTGACTAGAGGCGTAGGCGATTAATTTCTTTCGTTGCATTAGTATGCATCCTAATCTAGAATGGGACGCATCACTAAAGACTACAAAATCCTCAGTACCTTCTGGCAAGGTCAGTATAGGTTCTTGGGTGAGTTTTTGTTTAAGTATATCGAACGCCTGTTGTTGTTTGGTTCCCCATTCATACTTGATATTCTTGCGGGTAAACGAGGTTAGGGGAACGGCTATACGAGAGAAGTTTTCGATGAAACTTCGATAATAGCCGGCCGAACCCAAGAAACTTCGGATCTCGGTTGGCGACTTTGGAATCTCCCACCTAGAGATAGCTTCAATCATAGCGGGGTCCACTTGAATACCTTTCACGTTTACGATGTGTCCAAGAAATTGCACTTCGTGAAGTTAGAACTCGCATTTTGAGAACTTGGCGTACAATCTCTTGGTTCTAAGTAATTCAAGTAAGGTTCGGAGATGTGAGACATGATCTTCCTTAGACTTAGAATAAATAAGTATGTTGTCGATGAATACGATAACAAATTTATCCAAGTAGGGTTTACAAATTCGATTCATCATGTCCATGAAAGCGGCTGGGGCATTAGTAAATCCAAACGACATGACCATGAACTCATAATGTCCATACCTTGTTCGGAACGCAGTTTTAGGAATGACCTTGGATTGAACTTTGAGTTGGTGATAGCCAAAACGCAGATCGATTTTAGAGAAATAGCTTGCGCCTTGGAGTCGGTTGAAAAGATCGTCGATTCGAGGGAGTGGATATCGATTCTTGCTTATGACTTTGTTTAGAGCTCGATAGTCGATACACATACGCATGCATCCATCCTTCTTCTTGATGAAAAGTATTGTCGTTCCCCACAGAGATGAACTTGGTCGTATGAAGCCTTTCTCGAGTAGCTCGTCCAGTTGTTTCTTTAATTCCTTCATTTCGGTTGGTGCTAGACTATACGGGGCTTTGGCGATCGGAGCGGTTCCAGGCACTAGATCGATCCTAAATTCGACTTCTCTATCGGGAGGAATACCGGGAAGTTCTCAGGAAAAATGTTAGAGAATTCAGAAATAATAGGTACGTCTTTTATTTCTTTGGGTTTGGATTCTTCGGTGACGTTGGCCATGAATGCTTAGCATCCTTGATTTAAAAATTTGTTAGCCCATATCATGGAGATTATGCTAACTTGGCCGACGTCTTTGTCCCCTTTAATTCGAATAGTTCGTTTATCTGGGGCTCGAAGTTCGACTGTTTTGCTATTGCAAATGATACGATCATAGTTTTTTGATAACCAATCCATACCAAGTACAATGTCAAAACCAACAAGAGTCATTGGCAACAACTGAAAAGGCAGAACATAACCGGCTAATAAGATTTTTCCGTTTTCAAGAGCTTCGGAGATTTTAACAATTTCGCCACTAGCGGTCTTGACGCTTAGAGTTTTATTTAGTTTTGTTAGTGGTTCGTTTAATAGACTAAAAAAGCTATAATTTTTAAAACTTAAGTTGGCACCAGAATCAAACAAAACTCTAGGATTCATGTCATTGACTAGGAACGTACCAGCGATTGTTTCCGGCATGTCGGCCGTCTTTTTGGTGTCACAAACGAAGACTCTTGCATTTCCTTTCTTTGCATGGCCACTTCCACCCGCACCAACAGTCGCAGGTTTATTCTTAGGACATTCAAAACTCAGATGGCCCATTTCTTTGCAATTGTAACAGGTCATGGTCTTCTGCCAACAATCGGCCGTTGCGTGGCCAGGTCTGTGACACGAGCCGTAGACAGTTTTGGTCGAAGACGGAGCGAAGTGACAATGACCTTTATGATACTTTTGCAAGTCTTGCATTGTGGGTTGTTGGAATTGAATCCCGACTTGCGTTGGTCAAAACTTTTGCCCTTGAAACGGGTGTTTCCTCCTTTCTTGGGGTCGTGAGACGATACGACCTTTTTATCTTCTTCCTTGTTGCGGACAAGGCTTCTTATCAGGTAACCAGCCAATTCCATTGCGGAGTCGGCGGTTTGTGGAAGGTGTGACCTTACCATGTCGCGAATTTCCCGCGACAGTCCCCAAATATAGCGTGTTACTTTGTTGGACTCATGGGTTACCGGCTGGGGCACAAGGCGACAATATTCATGGAACTTTGTGTTATACTCACGGAGGTTGGTTCCTACGACCCTATGATTGAGGAATTTCTTTTGGATCTGGTCGGTTTCATGCATTGGGCAGAATTTCGCCATTATTATATCCTTGAATTCTTCCCAAGTCAGATTGTACAAAACTTGTCTTCCCTTTCTCATTATTAACGTGTTCCACCATTCTAAACCCTCTCCATTGAACATTTGGGCAGAGTATTGGATCTTTTCCTGTTCAGAACACTTATTATTACTATCGATTCCATCTCTTCAAGCCATCTTACAGTCGCAATGGCGCCCTTATCGCCATAAAAATTCTTGGGTTCAAAATACTTAATGTCTTTGAACGAGCAACCTTCTATTTTCAATTTCTTAAATTTTTGTCTAACATCACTATCAACATTAGATTCGTTAACACTCTCTTCAACATGGGACGGTTTTAGACGAGATTTGACAGACTTACGAGAAGGTTTAACAGATTGAGATTGCGTAGAGTGAGTTCAAGCTTGGGATTCAGCGCTAACAGCTTCTTTTATCATTTGTTGTATTTGATTCATGTATTTTATTGGGTATTAGCTCTTCTTGTTCTTTTTAATTTTCTTTTTCTTTATTTGTCTGATTATCTACTTCTTTTCAAGAGGCCTCAACATTACTTTGTTGTGACATTTTCTTTTCTTTTCAACTGAAATTTAAACGATATTCTTTTCTAAAATACATATTTTTTATTCACTTATATATATGTCAAAAGACATCTATGTATTTATTCATTACATACAATACAAACATATATATATATATATATATATTTTCTTATCCTTAATAGAACGAGTTAACGTTCTTTATTACATAACACACGTTTTATTATACATGACAACAAACAACACTCTTCTTGATTCATTTCGGGTCCTTAGTCTTTCATGTATTTCTTCACCAGCTTGGTCATCTTGTTACATTTTCGAAGAAGCTTATCTCCTATATTCTTCTTCTTACTCCCCTCCACAACTATCTTCTTCCTCAAGTCATCGGTCTCGTGTAAGGCCCTGTCCAGATGTTCCTCTTGGGACTGCGAAATCTCATTTGGGTATCCATATCTTGGCGGCGGATCGCGGTACCCCATCATGACTATATCGTAGTGGTTCTTTGGGTTTGGGTATGGCGATGATGTTACGTCAGACGGATAGTTGAAGATTGCCTCAGCAGCTTCATTTTGTTGGCAGATTTCGTTCGCTTGCTCTTCGACTGACGGAATCTTACCTTGATATGGTGGGAAACTTGGTGGAGACTCGTTCCTTAAGCTTTGAAGATATTGAATATAAGGGTCTATAGATCCATACTTCGGGTTCTTGTGGAAGAATGGTTGCACGCATCATTGACTTGGCAGGAAATCACAATCAGATGGTTCTTCCATTGGTGTCGTTTCTTCTTCGGGTTCATCTTCCTCTTTCGGATCCTCTTCTTCCTCAGGGTCCTCTTCTTCCATCAGTTTTGTGGCCTCAGGCACCATAGGAGGTAGACGGAAACTTTCGTACGACATCATCACTCTCATTCTTGGCTTTTGGGACGGTCCCTTGGAAGAGTTGGGGGTGAGATTCCACTTCATCAAAAGTAGACGTTACGGTATGCCACCTTCTCTGATCAGAATGGAATTGCATCCAATACGACGAATCAGACTCCAGTTCCTCATTGATTTGCTTGTTGGAGAGGAAAGCGTATGACGGATGAGGATTCGGCGGTTGATATGTAGGAATCTCGGACGGATGGTATGTTGAAATTTCGGGTGGATGGTACGTCAGTACATAGGACGGATGGTACATCAGTATGCTTGATGGATGGTAACTTGAATGTCTTGGCGGATCATCGGGTAAGTTGATCGGGCAATGTTCAGTCCCACGGAAGTATAATGGTTTGGTTCGGTCAACCATTTGGTCTTGGTTAAAGAAAGCTTCATAATAATCCTCGCTCATGTTATCTTTTGTTAAGGGTTCGGGAATTCCAGCTCTTCTCGCGTCTCTCATGAATCCACTCATCATCTTCTTGAATGACATCTATGGGTGGTTTAGATTGGGGAGGGATAGAAAAGGTTACCAACCTATCATATCCCTATTCAAATAAAACAAGTAATAAAATGTTTTCCTATTCACTTGGATCGAAGCTTAGGTATTATTATTTAATACCTAATTTGCTAAGATCGATGGCTCTGATAGAAACACTTGTCACACCCCAGACCATGGCCTAGGCGCGCGACTCAATTGTTGGTACCACTTTTGTAATTAAACCAGAGTTGCGGATTTAATGCGGAAATATTTTTAGCGTGGGTTAAAACATTATATTTACATTAACAAAAGACAGGATTAAAAAGTTTGCGTGTAGCGTTTACAAATATTACTTGTTTATAAAAAATCATCATTTATATTGTAATATTAACATAATTATCCGAGCCATCAGATATCTTGAGCACTTCGAGCTTCCAAGCCCTATTCTTGATTACCTGCAATATGTTTAGATAATACGTCAACAACACATGCTGGTGAATATGCTGACGCTAAAATATTGTTTTTTACTTGATTACCCCTCGAGACATAAATTTGGTCCGGCCCATCGTGGCTTAGGAATAATCAAGCTTTAAAACAAACACAATTTTAAACTCAAGTCTCTACACAAGACACCCCAGCAAACACTGCAGCGTTGACATTACTTAGGTACCATACGTATACACATGGTCAGTCTTACTCGGACGTAACTTAGGCCCGGCCCATCGTGGCGGAGGTCATGACCATGTGTGGCGCGGTGTGCCCACCGACTTATTTACTACATATGTGAGGATCCAAACAAACGTACACGGCAACCTGAGGGCTAGCGTTTACTTTTGTTTATAACGTTTTAGAAACATGTAGTCCCATGTAATTCATTTCATTTATTTTTACTCGATTAAACAAGTTTGTAAAGTTGGGACGTATTCACCTTTTTCTTTTGGATCAGTTTCATTACACTGTCCGAGTGTATTTCCCTTTTTCTTTGCTATCTCGCACCTATAACGAGTATAACTTTTTGTTAGTCGGATATACAATCCGGCTTAAAACCTATAGCCTCTTTTTATAATTCTTTACCTCGATTATATTTTTCTTTACTTTAAAACCTTTAGTTTAAAAGTATCTTTCTTTCTTTTCTTTTTATAAGTTAAAACTCTTTCTTTTAACTTATTTACCATTCCTTTCTTTTATAAGATAAACCTTTAGTTTAACTTATTTTACTTTTCTTTAAAACCCTACTTTCTTTTTCTCTAAGAAACATATACTTTCTTTTCTTTATTATCTAAGATTAATCACAAACTTAAATAATAATTATAACAAAGAATTATTTGATAACATATTCACATTTCTTTCTTTTCTATTCTTTGTTATGTTTTCTTTTATATATCGAGGTATCGAGTATATCCTCGACTTGGGGTTTTAAGCCTTTTAATAATTTATTATTATTTTATTCGAGCATTATGCCTGCCATGGTTGGCTTATAAAAACCCTACACAATCGAGCAGCACTTAGACGCGGCTTCATTTTCCTTTATCTTCTTGATCAACACCTTTCTTTGCACGCAAAACAAGGCACCATTGCTTCTTTACACGTCAGCACGCTTATCGATGCGAGTCGTCAAGATGTTTTTTTGGCAGTACTTTCTTTGAGATAACGTCTTTGGAGCGTCAGGATTCTGTTGGTTTAATAGCACGAAATACGATGGAATGGGCACGAAAATCAAGGAAACTTTGCACATACTTCGAGGTAGTTTCTAGTGAGAGAAAGGATGTTTTAGAGAGAGAAAGAAGCTGTGAAATGGTGTGAGGAGTGAAAAGGCTCATGCCCGCTATATATAGGCAAGTCAGGGGACCCATCACGATACGCGATGGTCTTTTGATTGACCCGTCGAGTAACACGACGTAGGTCTGCCTGGTCACCCATTAGACTTGCCACGTGGCGAACGCGGTGCCATGTGGTGACACGTGGCAAGACATAGTGCCACTGGATGACACGTGTCAACATGTGTCATGCCTGTGAGACCACGTCATCGCGATACGTGATGACGTTGGCTTTCAGGCGATCGCGTATTGCTATGGGACCTTTTTCTTGGTAACTAAAATAAGCCTTTCGCGATACGCGATGGGCTTGTCCTTTGTTCCGTCGCGCATCGCTATAGCACAGGAAGACATATTTTCATTTTAAACCATAAAGTTTAGAATTTGATATTTTTGGTCCTTTATATTTTGAAACTTGGTATTTTAAACCCGAAACTTTCACGATGTTACATCCTCCCCACCTTGGAATGAATCTCGTCTGCGAGATTCGCTCTTAAAACAAGTGGGGGTACGTTTTCATTATTTCGGATTCGAGTTCCCGAAACTTTCACGATGTTACAGGGTGCTACCACTCTCCTCCAATGGATTGAAAGCATGGAGAGTGTCTTTCTCTATTGCGAGTGTCCCACGGATAAATATACCACCTATGCCTCAAGTATTTTCAAACTAGGAACCCACACTTGGTGGAATAGTGAAAAGTGTTCTCTAGGGATGGAGACGTCATGACCTTTCCATGGGACGACCTTAAGATGCTCATGCATACGAAGATTTGCCCGAAATATGAGCTCCAGAAGTTGGAGGAAAAGTTTTGGAAATTGTAACAAGAAGTTTGTGACAATGTGTGTCACACCCCAACCTATGGCGGAAATGCCGGGGCGTGAGCTGATTGTTCACAGCTCTCAAGGTATTATAATGCAATATTGGAAATTTCAATATCTATTAAATTAAATTCATTTTAAATCAAATATTCAATACAATAACCAAAATAAAATAATTCACCAAACAAATATATATCATAAATCAAAAGTCTTGGTTATTTCTCTATCTTGAATCCTAAGTTCTCTTTCTAATCCTGACTTAACTTTATAGATGACCTGCATATGCGTTAAAAATATAGTAGATTTGTCAACACAAGGTTGAGTGAGTAGCATACCAGTTTTGATATATATATATATAATAGATAATAAATACACAACAAAGTCAAATGAGCTAAGCAATTCAACCAATGAGTAAATAAATGAGCTGTCGATAAGCACGATACCGGATAAACTGGACGATGGCTATTAAGACTGTCGTATGATGATACTATTCTGAGATTATGTTGGACCTCTCCGAATACGGTTCACATAAAGCAAATAAGCACATAACAAATAAGGTACAAATCATTAAACATAAGTGACAATAGTTGCGGTTTGTGTATTAAATAGTATGGAAATAATTATTAAACGCATATGTTCCCAAAACGGTAAAAATAAGTAAAATAGGGGAATGTGTTACTCACCTCAATAGACGAGCAAATTTGAAAAGAGAATATTAAGAATGATAATTCGCGGAAATCACACGTTGACGATAAAGACTATAATGAAATATAGAATGCGCATACGCTAAGTAAATGAGCTAGATCGGTTATGAGATTTCGATAATTATAATTTTTATAAAGTTAATATTATATTATTAGTTTGTCAATTATAAAGTTTACATAATATAATATTAAATTATATAAAAATATTATATAAGTAAAATACGTCTTTTAAAAATATTAATAGTTTGTTAATTATAAAGTTTACCTTTTGTATAAATACATATATATATATATAAGGGTGGGATCTAGAGAGAACTCCTCTTAAAGAGAGAACTAGAGAACTAGTAAGGGTTCTCTCCTCCAACCCTTTTTAGAGAACTAGTAAAGAATTATTTTTAACTATTTTTTGAAAAATATTTTGTGATTTTTTTTCTTTACTCATTCTAATAAGATGATACTGATACTAAAAAAAAACAAAAACAAACACAAAAAACCTTGTCGGTGTAGTGCATTTGTGCACTAATGCCTATTGCATATATCCAATTGTGTTTTGTTGCATATTGTTAGTGCACGAAATTGTTGTCCGTAGCATTCGAATAAGTTATACATAGTCAAGATTGTTTATTTATTGTAAATGGCCCATTCGCTATGGTTTGTATAGCGAATGAGGTCCATTCATCATAGGCTAGACTAGTTCGTTAAGGTATAAGCTCATTCGTTTTGGTAGCATAACGAATGAGAACTGGTTCGTTAAGTTATTAGCCTTAACTTAGCGAATTAGGCTTAAGTTAACGAATATGAGTGTGCAGCCTATATATATAGGATGCACCCATTCATAATTTTGTGAGTTCACACACATGAGAGATGTGAGGCTCTCCATAAGTTATTATGTATTTATCCACCATAATGTATTCTCTCCATATTTATCAATAAACTATGTATTTAACGTATCTTTGATTCGTATCGTATAATCGATGTATCATAGCGGCTAGATCCGTGGACGGGTTCCAACAAGTGGTATCAGAGCTGTTGGTGCTCATACACTTGATTTGGTTTGATATTGTTATTGTTTTTATTAATTTTTCTGTTTAAGCGTTTTTGAATCGATTTATGGTTGGATTGGACTGGTTTTGAGATGGTTAAGGTATTGGAGAGGTTTGGTTAAGTGGAATTGAGGGTTGCTTTGGATTTGTGTGTTTTGGTTATGGTTTCGGTTTAAGTCCGAAACAGAGTATTGTTATTGGTTAAATTGGTTGAGTAATTGAAATCGTTTGGTCACGAGGTTGTGTGTACTGGATTCGGAATTAGATTACGAGGAGTTTGATAGGTAATTTGTGCGATTTGGTTGAGTAACGAGGTAGTATTACGAATTTGACAATTCTGGGTTTCTGAGTTGATCTTCATAATTTCTGGAAAAACACTTTGAATTTTTGAAGATTTGAAAATGAACATGATTCGTTATCATCTTCCCGGTGATTCATTAGATGTTTCATTGTGATTCGTTATCTGAATTTGTCAATTCGTTACCCATTTAGAGTAGTTCGCTAGTCAGTTCGTTATAGTAGCTGATTCGCCTGATCTAATTCGTGGTTTAATTCGTGTGACACGCGTCCAACTTGGGATTTGTGTCTTAACAACCTTTGCCACGTGGCATAAGGTGTCAGAGTTTGTGACAAACGGTTGTAACAACCTGATTCGTTATAGTTGATTCGCTATCAACTGTAGCTGATTCGTTATCTTATTTCGCTAAGCATTCCTTAGTGATTCGTTACTGATTATCATCTGATTCGCTAAACTAATCCTTTGTGATTCGCTAAACTAATCCTTTGTGATTCGTTAAGTTGACTCGTTAAGTTGACTTGTGATTCGCTAAACCTTCATCTCATTCGTTATCTGTTTCGCCATTTGGTCAATCTTAACCTTGTTAAGAGTTGATTCGTTAAACACTGTTTACAGTTCGCTATAACTGTTAACAGTTCGCTATAACTGTTCACAGATTGTTAAATTTTATTTGTTACACCCTTTAAATTTTTGAAACTTTTCAAAAATGGCCGGTATGTATGCATTAGCGTCTCAAAACATGTTAATGAAACATATGTTGCAACTTGATACCGAGATAGGTTCGCATTCTAAATGTCCAAGATTGATGAAGTTCAGTGACTTTGCCAAGTGGGAACCTCGGTTTCGTGCACATTTGGGATCTGTTCATCCTGATTGCTCTTATTGTCTTGATGAAGTTTATGTGGCACCAATGATTGGTGATGATACTATTGGGTATACTCCTAAAGCTGTTTCTCAATACTCACAAGAAGAGAAGAGCTTTAGAAATCGAGATAAAAGCATATTCTACTCTGACTATAGCATTACCAGAAAATATCTTTCATCAAGTTGGTAGTATCAAGAGATGTGCGTCTTTATTTCAACATCTGCGTATGAGAAGCATGGGAAACACAGCTGAGAGTAAGAAAGTGATGCTCAAGTTTCAGTTTCGAAACATTAATCTATTGAAGGGAGAAACAGTTGAAGATATGACTACAAGATTTAGTCATTTAATTACTGAAATGGACAAGATGAAAATGGAAATTTCTGAAAGGGATAAAATTGACACTATTAAAAGTGTGCTTCCAAGTTCTTACTCAACATTTCTAATGCTTTTGAAAGAGAATGACTATTTTGTGAATGAAGACTTGACGGCACTTGAATTTCTACAAAATATCGAATCTAGAGAGTACGATCTTAAGTGTCAAAAATCCTCCAAAGAAAATAAAGATCCAGCTTTCTATGGTGGAAGTATGCCTCTTAGTTCAATGATCTCTCCAATCACTGCTTTTCTTACTCATGCTGCAAGTGAACAAGAATCAACTATGTTTAATGATCCAAAAGTTTGTTTCTACTCTGCTGGTAATTCGGGTGGTTCTGGAAGTTCAACTAATACAAATCCATTTGCTACACCACCTAGTGTTAATATGAAGGAAGCTGAGCAAAACTTTGCTTTTCTGACAGCTTTTATGTCTTCATATGAAAACTTAGTGAGTAGTAATATTGCCACAAGTGATTTAACAGATGAGGACTATGATCAGATAGATCCAGATGATCTAGAAATCATGGATTTAAAATGGAACATGGCTATGATCGTCCGTAAAGTTAAAAGATTCATGCAGAGAACTGGAAAAGATCTTCCAGCTTTAAACAAGAAGTTGGGTTTTGATAAATTAAAAGTAAAGTGTTATAATTGTCAAGAATTTGGGCATTTCGCGAAGGAATGTGACAAACCAAGGAAAGAATACACTGGTTCTCGTGGTCAAAGTCAAAATGCTTCTACATCACGAGGAAGTGATGCTGAAAAGAAACCATCTTCTTCTACAACACAAGCAATGTTAGCAGATGGTACCGACTGGTCACAACGGTTACTATGCAATGATGTTCAAGCAAATTTGGCTATGTTTGGGTTACATAAAGATTGTCAAGATGCAACTGGTAGTGAGATGTCTTCCGATAATGATTCTGGATCTGCATCTGACGACTCTTGCGACAAGCCTTCCGAATCAATGTTTGCTTGCATGGCTAAGATTAACGAGGTTAGTAATTCTATTTATGCTACTTCATCTGTTAAAGCATCATGTGTTGACTGTGAATCTAACAAATCTAAGTTAGATGCTTTGAAAAACCAAAATGATAGTCTTATACAAGAAATTGCTTCTCTGAAAGATACTTATCGACAATCTCTTGAATCTCAAATGAGATCTCGAGAAAAGATTGAAGCATTGTCGACAAGTAACCATGATCTCAAAGCCGAATTATCTGTGAAAATGACCATTAATGACCAAAAGTTTCAAGAAATATTGAAACATCGTTCTAAGATAACTGAGTTTGAGAATGAGGTTCTTGAGTTGAAGAACAAGTTGGGTAAATTTCGAAATTCTTCGTTTTTGTTGAATGAAATTATCGAAGTTTCTGGAAATCAAAAGGACTCTAAGAAAGGTATAGGTTTTGTAGAAATTCCTCCACCATTTCACAATGATTATAAAATAAATCCTTTTGCCAAAATGGAAGAAGAGGTAATTTTGAAAGAACCTGTGATTTTAGAAAATATTAAATATGTTAAATCTGAAAATGTTAAAACCAAAGTTGCTCCTAAAAAATCTCATGTTCAAAGCAAAAAGGTGTTTGTTGAACACGATGACGAGGTCATTATCGAGGATGTGTTTGAACCCGAGATTATACACAAGAATAAGAACATTCCTAGTTCTAATCATATTCTGTGCGAGCCTCACGAATTTGAGGAAGCAGTGTATGGTTCACACAAACCTCAAGAGAAAAATGAAAATTCAATGAAAGTGAACTCTATGAAGGCAAAGAAGTCAGAAAAACCGAAAATTTCTGATGAGGATTTAATGCGTTTCATTAATCCTTCTAGTTCTAAGCCATCTGCTGCTAGAGTTTTTAAGTTAAAGGGAATGGACACAATGTTCACTGAAAAAGACATTCCAATTAGTATCATTAAACCTGAATTAATTGAAAGTGTGTTTTACAATGAAACTTCCAAAGTTCGTGAACTTGAACGTCAATATGCTCAAGCGAAAACATCAGTTTTATCAGATCCAATGACAAGAGCAAAACAAGTTTTAAAACAAGCTAAGCAAGTTAAATTTGTGAAGTCAACTGGGATAGATACACTAAAAAGTTTTTCGAGCTGTTCTAATTTAGATTTTTTACTTAAAGAAGAAATCTGAATTATCTGATGAGTTTGCTAAGAGCATGACTAAAAATGTGAGTCATCATCAAACTTCTAGGTCATTCATTCCATATACCTCGCAACAACATCGTGTAGACATGCGAACTTGTTTCTTATGCGGTCGACTTGGTCATGTTGTGAGGGATTGTAGTCAGAAGTATCAGCAGAATCTTCATCCTTTTATCAAGGACCATTCCAAACCGATTCCTGTGGTAAAGGAGATTTTGAAACGACCTGTGTCGTATGCTGATGATACTCATATTATGTTCTCTAATGTGAATCCTCGTAAGGTAGTTCATGTTAATGAGACTCATGGTCAAGTTTAATCCAAGTTTGTTCCAACTGCTCCTTTGTGTAAGAATGAAAATTCAAATGTGGTTCAGGCATCGTATCTAAGACAAAAGTCAAAGAAACCTGCAACTTATTCACAAGTTACTGAACAACAAATGAATGCAAGTAAAGTTAATTTTTCCCAAGAAAACCAAGAGGTGCCCAAGACCGAGGCCTGGGCTGCCTTTTTGAACTAATCACTTTCATTTGTGTGTAGGGTTCATCCAAGACATCTCTGGTGAAAACTGGATCATGGATAGCGGATGTTCTCGTCATATCACTGGGAATCTCGACCTATTAACCAACGTAAGAAATATTGAATGGGGCTATGTAGTGTTTGCTGGGAATTCTGGGGGCATGATCACACAAGAGGGTGAAGTTTCAAATGGTCACATTACGTTTGAGAAAGTGAATTATTGCGACAAAGTTGATCATAACTTATTGAGTGTATCGCAGATTTGTGATAACTACTGACAAAGAATGTCTAATCTTGAAACCGGGTTATGCTATTCCCGAGGACATGGTTGTCATGCGATCACCACGATCAAATGATATTTATGTCTTAAATATGAGTTCTAAGGTATCCACGTCGATCGAAACATGTTTTGTCTCGAAAGCAACCGAGAAAGACTCGATTCTATGGCATCGTAGAATGGGTCACATACATGTCAGAAAGATGAATTATTTAATGGCAAATGACTTAGTTGATGGTGTCTCGTTAAAGCATTTTAAGTTATCCGATCACTGCGTTGCATGCAAAAAGGGCAAGCAGAAGAAGAAGACACATCCCTCTAAGTTATTGAATTCCATTGATACTCCTCTTGAACGACTTCATATGGATTTGTTTGGTCCTGTGAATCGTGCGAGTATTTCTGGGGATTGGTATTGTCTTGTAGTGACTGATGATTATTCAAGATACTCTTGGGTGTTATTTATGAGTTCGAAGGATCAAACACCGGTTTTGGTACAAAACCTTATTACTAAGATCGAATCACTGTATAAACAAAAGGTGAGGAGAATCCGAAGTGATAATGGTACTGAATTCAAAAACACTATATTGGATTTCTTTTGTATTCAAAAGTGAATTCACCGAGAATATAGTGCACCTTATGTACCTCAACAAAACGGTGTTGCTGAACGGAAAAATAGAACTCTGATTGAAGCTGCACGCACAATGCTCGCTGATTCTAAGCTTCCTGTCCACTTCTGGAATGAGGCAGTGAATACAGCTTGTTATACGCTTAATCGAGTTCTAACTGTGAAATGACTCAAGAAGACAAGCTATGAGCTCTTAAATAATAGAAAACCTAATTTAAAGTACCTGGAACCATTTGGGTGTCCGTGTACAATGTTGAAGAAGGATTCGGGTAAATTTGAAGAAAAAGCTATCGAAGGGTATTTCTTGGGATATGCATCTCCAAAGAAAAGGGTTTATAATTTCACATCTGGTTGTGTTGAAGAATGGTACCATGTGGACTGTCAAAAGTACACAACTCCTCCTCAAGGGAAAGGTCCAGACTGGATGTTTGACTACGATAGTTTATTTAATTCATTTACTCCTTCGACTGAATACATCGACGAAGATCTGGTTCGGGCATACTTTGAAGATCATTTGACCATTCCAAGATTTTCAAGTTCTAATGATGTTGAATCTCAACCAGATGCTCCAACTGAAGAACCTCAAGTTGTTTCTCCAGTTATTATTGATAATGTTTCTACTTCTTCTGATGATGATCAAGCTAAAGATCAAGTTATTGACCTTGACAGTGATAATGTTTCATCTCCCGAGTTAGGTGAACATTTCACTAACTTATTTGATAATGTTGTTGTTCTTGAGAATCCCACTCTTCGGATTCATGGATATCATCCACAGGAAAACATCATTGGAGAACTTGATGTGGGCGTTCGTACATGTCATCAAGTTGCTTCGTCAAGTGATAATAACATATTGTGTGCTTACACTAACTTACATTCTTCGGGAATTGTAAATCTTGCTAAATTCTCTTGCTTTCTATCTCAAGTTGAGCCAACGACAGCTCGTAAGGCACTTGAAGATCCTTCTAGGGTAGAAGCTATGCAAGAAGAATTACAGCAATTTGCACGTTTGGGTGTTTGGGACTTAATAGACAAACCTGCTAGAGTCAAGAAAGCAATTCCGACTAAGTGGGTATTTAAGTGTAAGAAAGACGACCGATGGGTGATTGTTAGAAACAAAGCACGTCTAGTGGTGCAAGGTTTTCATCAGCAAGAGGGTATTGATTACACAGAGGTATATGCTCCAGTTGCAAGATTAGAGTCGATTCGAATCTTCCTGGAATATGCAGCTTATAAGAATATCAAGGTCTATCAAATGGATGTTAAAAGTGCTTTTCTCAATGGTGAATTACACGAGGAAGTGTTTGTTTTATAGCCTCCTGGTTTTGAAGATCCTGATTATCCGGACCGTGTTTACCGATTAAACAAGGCCCTGTATGGTCTACATCAAGCCCCGAGAGCTTGGTATGGCACGCTCGCCGACCATCTGATTGATAATGGCTTCTAACGAGTGACTGTCGACTGCACTTTATTTCATAAAACTGTTGGTGACGATCTTCTCCTACTCCAGATTTATGTCGACGATATAATTTTTGGGTCTACAAACGAAACATTGTGTAAGGAGTTCGAAAAGTCCATGCAAACAAAGTTCGAGATGAGCTCGATAGGAGAGATGAATTTCTTTTTAGGGTTGCAGGTTCACCAATCTACTCACGGAATTTTTATTCACCAGACAAAGTATGTGAACGACATCTTGTGCCGATTCAAGATTTCTGCCGGAAAAATCCCTTCTACTCCTCTTTCAGTAGGGCACAATTTATCACCGGATGAATTGGAGGATTCCGTTGATCCTACCCTCTATCGTGCCATGATCGGTTCTTTAATGTATTTAACGGCTTCTCATCCTGATATTATGTTTGCTGTTTGTCTTTGTGCTAGGTATCAAGTAAGTCCACAAGTGACTCACCTAGCTGCAGTCAAGAGAATTCTTCAGTATTTGAGGGGAAATCCAGACATCGGGTTGTGGTACCCCAAGGATGATACTTTTGATCTTACTGCCTATTCAGACTCGGACTATGGAGGTTGCAAGATCAACTTCAAATCAACGACTGCAGGATGTCGATTTTTAGGAAACCGGCTTGTTTCCTGGCAGTGTAAGAAGCAGACAACGGTCTCCACTTCAACCGCCGAAGCTGAGTATGTTGCAGCCTCGAGTTGCTGTTCCCAGGTTTTGTGGATACAACAACATCTTCGCGACTACGGTTTGAAGTTTCTTACTACTCCTATCCTGATTGATAATTCTGCTGCAATTTCTATCACAATGAATCCCGTACAACATTCGAAAACAAATCATATTGAAATTCGATATCACTTTATACGGGATTGCTTTGAGAAGAAGTTGATTGACCTTGAGAAAGTACATACTGACTTTCAGAAAGCCGATCTGTTTACTAAAGCTTTTGACAAAACGCGTTTTAAATTTTTGCTTGATTTAAACGGATTGAAGACCCTCGCTGATATCCTTAAACAAGGATGACTATCTTTATTTTTTGTCATATTTTTCTTTTAAATTTTTTTTTGGTTTTAGGGGATGTAAATCTAGAAAATACAAAAAGAGTGTGTTTTTCGTTTATATAGATAAAATCCAAAAACATTAAAAATTTCAAAATTCAAAAATATTGTGAATTCTGTTCTTTAATTTTTTTCTTTTAAATATTTAGAAAAACCAAAAATATTTTAAAATTTTGAAAAACTAAAAAGAATGTGATTTATGTTTGTACAGAAAAATCCGAAAATCCAAAAAGATTGTGAAGTTTATTTTGTTTATAAGAAAATTGAAAAAGACAAAAATATTGTGTTTTTAAAGTGTGTATAGAGAAAAACCAAAAATATTTTTGCAGGCATTTTCAGATTATTTTCTCGCATAAAATTATGTCGGTTATTTAAGTTTGTGAAGCATGCTTGCATGTCTTGGTCCTATTATTCACTTGTGAATTGATGGTTAGCCATTTATTTATAAACTTAAGTTAACTGGGGAGATTAAATTTATCTTTTCTTTATTTTATGCTCCTCAAAATTTTGAGTTTTTGAAGCAAAAAGAGAACATGATAGTACATTGATTATCTTGACCCAAAATCCAGCAAAAAGTAAGCTTAAAAGACTGTGTGCTTAATTGTATTGGTGCATTGGTAGGTCTTAAAACACCCCAGTAGAGTAAAGTATGTGATATAAACATAAAGAAACGCCAAATTGAAAGGGGTGTTAGTCTCTAGCAAAAGTCTCGGTGAGGATGGCAGAAATGTAATAACCGGTCATACTCAAGCCTTATACTTGTTTGATCATCCAAAAATAAAATAAAGCAAAGCGTTAGGATTCTGGACACTGTGAGTCTTTATGCGGTGTAATCATCTGGGTATTCATAAGCATGAATATTTCACTCGTTTTCAAGAAGCAAACCCAAAGTAATTAAACTTGATCACTGCTGTACTTAGTACAAACTTCCAAATTACTGACTTGATCAAAATCCGCTGTTAGTCATACATTTGTTCCTCCCTTGCGCGCGTCTTAATACCAATAAGAAACGGACCCCAGGGGATACAATGTATGTAAGCCGACAGATGGACTCGTGCATAATCACTCACAGTAAAGGAAACTTGATGCATTGCTCAAAATTTCAAAATTGGTATCAAAAATTTTGATCAACAATATATTGGTTTAAGTCAAGTTGGGGTGATTTTGCAAAAATCAAATTAAGCTTGAACCAAGATTAGAGGCTGATAGTTTCTGATATTCTGTGCTTTAATTGAACAAATTAATCATATCACAAAAATACTTGAATGTGTGTTATTAGATTTATGTGGATAGCAATACCAATGACCGATTTATCGCCAGTCATAATATCGCTGAAATATAAAACTGTGATGGAAATGCTATTTGGTCAATATGATTCTCTGCTCAAACTCGACAAAAATACAAAAATATGTACTGCATTTGAAAAAGTTAAAAAAAAAAAATGGCGGGAAAATTTTTCTTGCGCGAATTTTTTCCTGAATGCTCCTCGTAAGTAAGATTTCATTCTCGAAAATTTTGGCGATAATATTTATTTTTCGAAAAATTTCAATGAATTTTTGGCGGGAAAATCTGGAAAAATTTTCTTAATTGAAATTTTTCTGGGATATTCCTAATGTATTGGAGACTCTTCGTGCAAATCTTGGTAATATATTTTCCGGCTGACTGTTTATGCGTTTCTACTGGCCGAGGGGGAGATCTCGTGTAATTTAAGGAGGAGTGTGTTTGTTTGTGAACCTTGAAGATTATTTAAAGACCTTGTTTATTTTGTAAAGAAAAGGGGGAGATAAAACTTTCATCTGAGTTTATTTAGCTTGCATCCTCCTACGTTTGCAAGGTTTCTTGAAAAATTACTGCAATTCGGGTGGTAATTAATGCTTGAAAAGCTACGTTTGACTGAGTTCAAGACTGCAAGTGTTCTTCGATTGGTGATTGATCTGATCAAGATTGAAACCTGACTATGTGGGATACGAGTGTCTGTTCGTTTACTTCTTTCTAAGGGACTTTGATCCTGACTATGTTGGCTACGAGTAAATGGCGGATTACTTCTGTTGAGGGGGACGATTCTCGAATGGGTTTATCTTATTGAAGAATATACGAGTCTTGTCATTTGATTGAAGAATTTGATCATTTGGGGTTTATTAATGGAGGTTGGAACTCTGAATCTTATGCCCAAACATTAGTGCATCTTTGCCACTGGGATGTGGAAGAGCTTCAAAGGGTATATTTGGGATACACGTTATCAAGAGAGGGAAAACCGAAGTGAAAGATGTTAAATGATCGAGTTGTTCAGGAAGATGTGTGACGAGGTTAAACGTAAAGATATGTTTTTCTTTACCGGTGCTGATGGATAGCTGATGACTTGTTGCTGATTGTTGAAAGATTGAACCATATCATACGCCAATGGATTATCGGGATGATCTTCAAGAGTTGCTCACATTGATGGGGTGATCTGATATGAGAGGCTACAGGTTGTTGGTTTGCTGAAAAGATTTAAAGATTGTCTGTCTGCACAAGGCGGAAAATCATCAGTCAAGGGGGTGTCTGTTAGTGCACAGTTTGTAACTGATGATTTGCAGTTAAAGTATTCAAGATTAAAGTATTCGATAGCTACGGAAAAGGGGGTGTCTGTTAGTGCACGAAATTGTTGTCCGTAGCATTCGAATAAGTTATACATAGTCTAGATTGTTTATTTATTGTAAATGGCCTATTCGCTATGGTTTGTATAGCGAATGAGGTCCATTCGTCATAGGCTAGACTAGTTCGTTAAGGTATAAGCTCATTCGTTATGGTAGCATAACGAATGAGAACTGGTTCGTTAAGTTATTAGCCTTAACTTAGCGAATTAGTCTTAAGTTAACGAATATGAGTGTGCAGCCTATATATATAGGATGCTCCCATTCATAATTTTGTGAGTTCACACACATGAGAGATGTGAGGTTCTCCATAAGTTATTATGTATTTATTCACCATAATGTATTCTCTCCATATTTATCAATAAACTATGTATTTAACGTATCTTTGATTCGTATCGTATAATCGATGTATCATAGCGGCTAGATCCGTGGACAGTTTCAATACATATAATACAATACAATTGCATTATACGATACACACTATTGAATATTTGCAAATACAATACTAATAATTGTATGCAATACACATTATCGCATATATGTAATACAACACTAATGCACATATGACTTATGTCGATTTTTTTTATTTTTGTATATAATATAACACTATTGCACATATACAATACAAACAATTTCATATATGCTAATCAACACTATTGCACATATAAAAATACATAGTAGTGCACATATGCATTAAAAAAAGTAGACGTATTGCATATATGCATTACAACGAGTTTTTTTATTTTTATTATTTTTATATTTTTATTGGTGAAGAATAACAACATATAAGCTGGATGAAAGAAAAAAAAATTTAAAAATATTTTTTTTAATTAAGTTAAAAATACTTTATTATTAGTTCTCTCTTTAAAGATGAGTTCTCTCTTGATCCTTTCCCTATATATATATATATAGTAAATCGATAATATTAACTTACGTGATATTATATATACGTATATATACATATGTTTTTACATATACGTACATACACAGTCGAAAGATGCAAGAAACACCAATATTATTGTTGGTTTTTAATAAAGTAATTTATTTAATAATTATTAGTATTATTATATTTAATAAGTTACTTTTAAAAAGAAAATACAAAAATTATCTAATAAACCGGGGTGGTAGGGGTCGAACACGCGACCTTCCATCCCCTAACCCATGTCTTTACCAGCTGGGCTAACCAGCGACGTGTAACAAGGGCCAGGAATGATTATTTATAATTAGATGTGATTAAAACAGAAATCAAGAACAAACCCTAACAATTACAATTGACTAATTCTGATATCGTTAATCATTTAAGCCTTTGGCTTTTTTTTATCAAGTGATTGCGATCATAATGCATCAATTAGTTACCTCAAAGGATGACCAGAAGAGGGTGTAATGATCGTAATAATTGCCAGCCAAAGAAGAGTATGAATGAGCAAGTAAACGATGAAACTAATTAAAATATTTATAGGGTTAAGAACCATTAGGGTTTAGGGATAGTATCTGCCAAATTAATTGGATTATACTGAAGGATTTCGTGTCTAACAAGATCAAAAGGTTGCCGGCTACGTATTTAGGGAAGAGCAGAGCAATACTGATTTTATTAACATGTTTAGGATGTCGGTTAGGCCGAAATTAACATCAATAACATAATTACATGATCAAGTAACAATGATAACATGAAAATTGTGATCCAAGATATAAAATTTGATAACCGGGTACATGAAATTAAATATGGATTCGGGTATGGGTCATGTTTATCCAAATTAGGAAATGGGTTATAACAAAATTTTTATTTATAGTCCCTGAGGTTTAAGGATGACACATAAAGGGATTAAACTTCATATTTTAGGTTAAATGTGCCGAAACAAGAAAGGTAAAATATATTTTGTATAAATAATTTAATCAATAATATATTAATAAATAAACACGAACTTTAAGAAAATAACCCGAACCTCGAAACGGGTCGGTTTTTAAAAGGAAAAAAAATATAAATTCGAAAACCCGAGTTGTTACAGTCTCCCCTACTTTAGGGAATTTCGTCCCGAAATTAAAGAACAGTATAACAACACCATTATATTTTGAGGACAAGAAAGTTTTAAAGTATAATTTAAAAAACAGATTCATAATACAAAACTTTAAGTAGTTGAAGCAACACTCCAAATGAAAATCCGATAAGGGCACTTATATATAGGATGTACCAGCGATGTATCCACCATGCTCTTATCATCTTTACATTTGTACTGTTATCTCAACTACTTTCGGTTCTTCATTATGGCAGACAATTATTTGGATTTAAATTTCAATGCGAGGACTTTGGTAATTACGTATGCATCCATAATTACTTAGATCGTCGGATGGTTCATATAACTCCTCCCATTGTGTGGGTTATAAAACATTTGAGTAAAACATGATTTTGAGGAAACAAAAATTTTAAGGAGTTTTAATTAGAAAATCACAAATGTGTAAAACAATTCAAAAGTTGCAGTTGATTTTACAAAAGCAAGTAAATTTCCAAGACATCGCAAAAATATATGTCTTTATAGTTGAAGAAGAGATAACTTATTAATGGTCAAGGTTAATGAAGGTAACGAAATAATATAGGAGTAGGCTTTAATGACAATTTATTTAAACAAAAGGGACCTTATTGATGAGATAAAAGATAAATAGTTCAAATGGGGAAAAACATAAAGCCATAAAGAGGCGTTACAATACGTAATTAAGAAAAAAAAATAACTTTAGATAAAGGGAAACGACAAAAGTCTTCACGATCGTTGACTAGCTTAATGGACGTGACTTGGAGCACCATGAGGAGTTGTATTCATAGGAGTTGGAGAAGTCGAGGTAGATTGATTCGGCATTTCTTTGATAACTGGAGCTTAAATGGTTTGCATGAGAGTTGACTGGTTAGAGTAGGCTTGGTATACTTAAGCTTGCGGATCCGGAACTTGATACGTTTGGGTTAATTATGAATGATCTTGCTTGACGAGAGGAGCTTGAAGGATGAGGGTTTGAAAGGTTTGGACTTGATGAGTTGTGTGGTGGGTGTAACTATGGTTTGAACTTGATTAGTTTAGATAATATGAGGGCACATATCGCAGAGTAGGTTAGGGTCTCCTGAAGGGTGACCAGCACGAGTAGTAGGGGCATCAGGTTGAGCATGAGGGGTAGTTTGTTGCGGGACGTCTTTTGCATTAGGCGGGGCCGAACATGTATTAGCAAAATGGTCATAACGGTTATGTTGGGTGCAACGACGACATAGAGATTTAACCTGGTGATGATGGTTACAAATGGAGCATAACGGGAAAGGACCGACGTAAGGTTTATTGTTTGAGGAGATTTGCGGGTGGGTAGGTTTTGTTGCAGCAAGGTTCTTACATTTCTTGTTGTGGGATGAGTGGAGGTAGATGGTTCATAGTCACCAGCAGAGAAATTAGTTGGAATGTTGGATCGGTCGCATTGATGTTTTGAATTTGGGTCACTATCATTGGGATTTCAGCAACTATCTCTTTGGCGATACAGGTAACCATACGGTGGTCATGGGAACCAGACGATTGATGTCTAGGATGATGGTGCTTTCTAAGATGAGACATTCTACGAGGACCAAAAATAAAGATTTATAAGATGAAGGATAAGTTGAGGAAAACATTAGAATCATAAAATGTTTAATTATGTAGATAACTTATAATAACGTTGCCTTAAGAAGTAAGGGGATTTGCATCAAAAGAATTAAAAGTAAAAGATTATAAGATGAGGGGGTACATCGCGTAAATAGTTATTAGATGATGTAGTCAATATGATTAATGTGTGATGACTACACAAGGAGATAAGTCATTTTAAAATTTAGAATTTTACTTGATTAAGTTAACTTTGCAATAAATTAACGAAATATAAATTGTGTGTTGGCCTCCCATGAGCTTTCCATGGCAGTTTGAATGGCCCAATGAAAACTAACGAACAAAAGAAACTGAGTTGGACAGCCCATGAGCGTTACATGGCATTTGATTGTCCCAACTAATTAACGAATTAACAATACAATATAGTTTCTCGGCCCATGAGCGTTACATGACGTTTTGACCGACCAAACTAAATAACGAATAAACGAAAGAAAAATATGAGTAGTTGAAGCATCACGTGAACCACCACGTATGATGGACTTGAACAAAAACATAAAACAAAGTGAGAAATGGATAGTAGGAGTGCCCATTAGTTCCATGGATTTTTCACACAACTAACCATTTAAACAACAAACACAATAATTGAAAAAACCGAATTTAGCCACGAATCACCGTGAATTCGGTTTAAAATAACCTAAGTTGTCAGTCGTATGACAGTTGTATTCCCGCTTTGGCCTATAAGCTCGACTATTGTGGCCAGGTTATCCTCCAGGTAAGAAATAACGTCTTACCTTGGGTTCTCGGAACCGTTTTGCCAAGGCCCAAATGACAGTACTCTCCCCCTTCTAGTTACGGCAGGAAAATTGTCACACTACCTAGCCTTAAGGTGAAGAGTGAAAACAAAAGTAGGGAATTCTTAAGGAATTTCCCAAAAATAAAAAAAAAACAATCTAATTACGAAAAGTGTTCATTGAATGTTGAGGCATAGCCTCAGAGTTTTATGTGTGTGCATAACAATACAATAATAAATAATAAGTAATTAATTTTTCTAAGAAACATGTAAACAATTAATTCCAACACATAAGGCAAACATATAAGCACGTATGGGGATCTTAAGCATGTTACTAAGGCACCACTAACGACCTATCTTAAACCTTCGGCATTGATTCCAATATGTCACACCCCAACCTACGACGGAAATGCCGGGGCGTGAGCTGATTGCTCACAGTTCTCAAGGTACTATCATGCAATATTGGAAATTTCAGTATCAATTAAATTAAATTCATTTAAAATCAAATATTCAATACAATAACCAAAATCAAATAATTCACCAAACAATCATATATCATAAATCAAAAGTCTTGTTGCACAAGTATGATGTTCGGGTGTGCCACACGAGTATTACGACTTGAACAAAGGATTTGCCTAGTTTGACGTTCGAAAATACCCAAATATTCATTCCGTAGCCTATATTCACTCACTAAATACCACAAATGCTACACTAAAAAATACAATCAAAAAACGAAGAACCAAACTTTCTAGTCGTCACAGCCAAGTTATCGCATGGGTTTTCGGCGAAGTTACAAGATAGGCAAAATTGTATCCCAATGATGTTGACTTAGCAAAGTTGACCTAGTGAAGTTGAATTAGGCGAAGTTGACCTTTACTACTGAACAGGCGAAGTTGACCTATTTGGATGACCAAGCGAAGTTAGTTAACTTCGGTTACTCTGAGAGAAAGGCGACCTTGAGTCCTATTGGACTTAAACCAACACCAACACCAACAGCAAGGACAAAAACAACAACAACAACAACGACGACGACGACGACAACAACAACAACAACAACAACAGTTCTCAGTATTCAAGTACATGAAAAATGAGATGTTGGATGACATCCTCACTCGCTACTATCATCTCATGATTGAACTTGAAAATTTTGATATAAAGTTCGAAGAAACTAAGAAAGTTAAAAAAACTATTGGATGCACTTCCACCAAAGTGGGAGATGTACACGGTAATGATCAGATATGACAAGGACTTTGAGACGTATGAACTAGAGGATGCAGTTAATAGACTTAGAGGATATGAAATGAACCTGAAGATCAAGGGAACATTGACTAATCAAGTTTAGGATTCTTCTATGTATGGGGCCAAAGATTCTTCAAGCTCAAGCGCTGGGTCTATGACATACTACACATGCAGTGGTAATGAAAATGGAAGGCCACAGGTTGTTGTGAACTCTGATGTTTATGTTTGCTTCGTAGCTGGAGGGGTTACTCCTACGAAGAATCAAGCGGGCTCAATCAGATCTTCGAGTAGTCCTCAAAGTGTAAGTGTCAGAACAGTTGAACAACAATTTGCGTTATATGCTTCTTTCATTGTGTCATATGAGAACTATATAAAAGAGAAGATTGTTGATTCGACAACATTGGATGAAGACTATGATCAAATTGACGCATATGACTTAGAAGAAATGGATTTGAAGTAGCAAATGGTAATGATCGTGAGAGGAGTGAAGAGATTTATGAGTAAGTCTGGAAGAAGATTTGTGGGACAAAGTCCAAGGTTTGATAAATCAAATGTTCATTGCTGTAACTGTCAGAGAGATGGCACATTGCTCGTGAGTGTATAAATGAGAGAGTTGAAATAATTTCGAATGCACAAACGGGTGGTCAGTATAGTAGTAGGACTGAAGTGAAGGCTGTGGTATCTCAGCAAAATGGAGGGTATGTTGGTGCATTTTGTGACCGTCGCTATGCAATTCTGACCAGCGGAACGCCACAGGCGAAGTTAGAACAACTTCGCCATAGGCGAAGTTATAACAACTTCGCCATAGGCGAAGTTAGCACAACTTCTGCCATAGGCGAAGTTATATCAACTTCGCCATAGGCGAAGTTGTAACAACTTCGCCTACAGGCCCAAGCCCGTGAAGTTTATATATATATATATATGTGTGTGTCGTGGTTAGGGTTAAATAACTAGAAATCAGAGTGTTGTGTGATAAGTGTAATTAACTAGAGAGAAACCGAGAGAGTGAGCCGTGTGGGACGGCCCGAGGTAGAGCTCACCTCGGGTCGACCGTGTAATTTGTTTTCATGTTTGGTATGTAAGTGTTTTGATTATTATATAAGAATCTGCAGATTTGATTATCCCGTTCTTGTATTTGTACGTGTATTTGTTCGTGTACGTGTTTGTGTTCTTCATCTTGTACACCATAAACGAGTCTAGGAGGATTCCGCACTCCTAGACCTCGTGCGGATCTCGTATCGATCAGCGACGCCCCGGGGGGACTTACATGTGGTATCAGAGCCTTAGGCTCTTATGCTATGGTTCGAGATCTGCGTTTTGGTGTTTCTGGCACGTTTCTGTGCGTTTCTGGTCCGAACAGCGCCGCAGGCGAAGTTATTGTTCATCAGGCGAAGTTGCCGTCACTGTTCGTAGGGTTTAGGCGAAGATATAAGGTTAAGCGAAGTTATCCACAACTTCGCCTACCTCACAAGTTCGCTTATCAGCCAGGCGAAGTTATGGACAGGCGAAGTTAAGGAGGAGCGATGTTAACTTTAGGCGAAGTTAACGAGTTTAAAAAAAAAAAAAAAAGAAAGAGTATTTTGGTGTTTTCGTCTGTATGGCCAGGTGTACACGATTATTATGAGACCGGAGATGTTGTTCCGTCAACGAGTGAAACTTGTTATCTCTGGGTCTTACGTGTGAACAAATACGTGTCAACTCTGGATATGGAGTTGAGTTTGTGAATGGGATATTGATTGAAACTGGATATTGACACATATTTGGGTGTTTGTGGGCAATGAAATTGTTGTTGTTCGAGGTTGACCAACTGAAGAAAGTCAAATTGAACTGAAGGTTTTTGTCATTACTGGATTGCGGTCAGAGCATATTATTTATGTTATTTTCAAGGCGTTCGAGAATTGGATCCTGAAACGTGATGCTTATTTATTAGAGTGAAAATTCTGGAACAAGTTGGATTTAATCGGGAACTAAAGTGTTTATGTTCTTGATCGTTATCCCTGGTGATTGAAGATGCTTCGGATTAATTAATGGTCATGTGTTAGATTCTGTCAAGGTGGTTTTGTGATGAAATTGATCACTTGATGTTGAGTAGTTGAAGATTAAACCTTATCGTATGCCGACGAGTTGGTGAAGTTGTGGAGGAAGCCCAACTTCACGTGTTGGTGAAGTCAGATGGACTCACGTGATTGGTTGAGATGATCTACTAGCACAAGGATGCATGCATTTCAAAGACCTCAATCGTTATAGTCGGAGAAGCTTACACTGAAGGGGAGATCTGATATGGAAGACGCTGGGTGATTGGTAGATTTGTGAAGCTACATGACAGTTTCAGACACGGCTGGTTGAAGGGCAAACAGAAGATCATCAGTTAAGAGGGAGTCTGTTGGTGCATGTTTTTGTAACAGATGATCTTTCGTGTTTTGTTAGAATTGAGAGCAACGGTCAAAGGGGAGTCTGTTGGTGCATTTTGTGACCGTCGCTATGCAATTCTGACCAGCGGAACGCCACAGGCGAAGTTAGAACAACTTCGCCATAGGCGAAGTTATAACAACTTCGCCATAGGCGAAGTTAGCACAACTTCTGCCATAGGCGAAGTTATATCAACTTCGCCATAGGCGAAGTTGTAACAACTTCGCCTACAGGCCCAAGCCCGTGAAGTTTATATATATATATATATATATGTGTGTCGTGTTTAGGGTTAAATAACTAGAAATCAGAGTATTGTGTGATAAGTTTAATTAGCTAGAGAGAAACCGAGAGAGTGAGCCGTGTGGGACGGCCCGAGGTAGAGCTCACCTCGGGTCGACCGTGTCATTTGTTTTCATGTTTGGTATGTAAGTGTTTTGATTATTATATAAGAATCTGCAGATTTGATTATCCCGTTCTTGTATTTGTTCGTGTATTTGTTCGTGTACGTGTTTGTGTTCTTCATCTTGTACACCATAAACGAGTCTAGGAGGATTCCGCACTCCTAGACCTCGTGCGGATCTCGTATCGATCAGCGACGCCCCAGGGGGACTTACAGGGTATAATTAGAATGTGTAAGTTGAAGAGGCTAATGAGTAGGCTCATCTGGTGAAGTTGGATTTTGACAAGGAAGAAGGAAGGTCGTTCAACGGAAGTGTCCAAGCCTACATGGCAGAACTTAGTGATCTACTATCTGAGGAACAGTCAGCAAGAGCTGTAAACAACAAGTGTGAGAGATCTTGATTTCAACAGATACGATTCAATTCATATTGTTATAAACTGATGTATCTAGTTGTTTATATGCTATAGGTGATTGATAGATTAAGTGAACAAAGTGTGTGTGGTGAGAGGCGAATTGGGCAGAGTAACGACTCACTAGAATAACAATAATTACGCTTGATAATTTACCATACAGGGTTCACATATATATAGAAGACGAATTCCATTCGTTATATATGCCTGTTGAAACCCGGAATCAATCCTTTAAACAGATCTCAGATCTATGTTAATACGATTAATACCTTAATACGGATCTAGCTCATAATTACGTTTGATTGTATATGATATCTGTATATATTATCAGTATTAGTAGTTGTATGTGTGAATAATATAAAGATGAAGATCGAGAGCGATTTTGGACAACACATCGTTAATTAACTCTCAAAGCTTAAATAACTCGTGAACAGTGTTCACGTATAAACAGAAGACAAACCTAGTTCGTTATCATCCCCTAACGAACTAGAGTCCGCTTCGTTACATACATAAAACTTAATAACTTAGCGAATCGCCTCTTGATTCGTTAAACATCCTTAACGAACAAGAGGGAAATAGCTTAGATCCAGTTCGCTAAACATCCTTAGCGAACTAGACACTTACATTAGCGAACTACAATAAAACTTAATTGTTTATTACATTAAACAAAAACGACAAATACAATAACGATAAATACAAAGACTCAAGACGCAAAACCGTGCACTAACAGACACCCCCTCGTCTTGAGCTCTTTATCTTTGGTCTTCACTTGAAACGCTTGGACTGCCAGTCTCTGCAACTATGATTTCCATTTTCATAACAAACATGCACAACGCGTTGGAATTGCATAGCCAGGACATAGTCTTCATTGCGCTCAAACAGAATCTTGTTCTTGTGCAGCATGTCATTGTCGGTCTCAGATAAATTAACCAACCACATCGGGTCGATTATCTTGATAAGCTCAGTCTTCAGTCCTTTACCAAGCCCAATGACGGCCTCGCCAGAACGATTGTCGTAGTACCAGCGGTCAAACGAGAGATGCATGTGTTGGTGCATCGTCTTCACCGACACCCGCTTCATCGTCTTTAGCGGCTTTCCTGAAGAACAAGTTTCCTCCAGCCAGTCGTTGGATCAATCTCGTCAATACGTTTACGTCTCGGGACCTGGGGCTTGAAAAAATTGAAACCATGATTGACCTCGAACAGTAAGTGTTGATGAAACCACTCAGCTGTCCGGTAGCCACCACGATTGATAAATGGACGACACGCGAGGGTACGAACACCCCAACGCGGTAGTGTAAGAATGTCCATTATTGTTTCGTAGTACTGGATTCCCTTATCCCATTTAACAATACATACCTTAAGCTCAGAATCATATAGCCATGAGACGATATCACCATGTACCTTGGATACAGTCTTGAAGGATGTCACTTGGTTTGCTTTGACCCAAGCTGCAGCTACGTCTTTTCGTTCTTGATCAACATACCGATACGCCTTGATAATCTTACCCGCCGCTTTGTAGCTGAACCACTTAGCAATATCGGCATCGGTTGGGTTTTCAATCGAGCTTAACCGAGTGTCCACAACCTTCTTACCCTTTGACGTCTTTTCCAAATCATCTTCAGCTGCTTTAACCGTTTGCTCAACGAACACCGGAGCACCTTGATCAACATTTGTGTGTTGAAACAAGTCAGGGTACTCCTCAGCAGTGACGTCTTCCATCTCAACATCCTGGTATTCATAAATAATTTCCGGATTCATTTGAATAGACGGATCATCTGTTATACCTTCCTCATACACCACCTCAACGTCAGGCTCAGTCTCTAACACAGTTAACTCTTCATCATTCAACCCAAGCAGTATGGAAATATGCTCCCATGTTAGAGACCTATCAACGAACTCACCAACCTCGATATCATTCCAGTTCACCACACTCTTAACAACTCCTGAACTATCAATAAAAATTACCGTGTCAGCTTCAATTCTATCCAGAGGTTTAGCCTCTGTGTAATCTTGATGACAAATGATTTGTTTATCCAAATCACCACCTTCACTAGTACCAACACCAGAAGATGAACCGTGTGTTTGTTTAGGCTCACCTCCTGCACCAGACTCATCGGGATCTTCATCATTGTTCTTGAGTTTCTTTAAGGCATCCTCTTTGCAAGTCAACTGCAAGATTAGATCCTCTTGTTCCTTCATTTTCACCCCATGAGACTCAAAAATCGCACGTAGCGCTTTAGTCTCCTTTTGACAAAATGAAATATAACTCATCATTCGTCTTTGATTCTCCAATAAACGTTCCTGATTCTGACAGTTAGCAGACATTTGGTTTTCATACAGATGAAAAAGATTTAACAGCATATCTATCTAACTGTCTGGTGGCAAGTTGTACAGGGATGGATGAACTGGTTGGATTGGTCCTTGAGGCCGAGTAATTCTCATAAAAGAGATATCACTAGGAGGAGGAGGAGGAGGCCTCATGGACGGTGTTGGAGGAACAGTAGAAGATGTAGCAGGAGGCCTTGGTATTTCAGATAAAGCCATCTGTAGAATCAAACCAAGCCTTTCATGAGACACCATCGTCATCGTCAATGTGAGCGTCGGAGTGCTAGTAGTGAGCGGCACTGCCAGACGTTGTGAAATAGTTGGACGAGACAGTGGAACATCGATAATTACCCCAGCCCTAGCTGATACACGTCTCTTATTTGATGGCTCTCCAGTTGCCACTTCTTTCCCTTTTCTCTTCCTTTCTCGTTGAGCTGCAATGGTAGCAGCTAACGCAGCATTTACAGCATCTTGTTGCTCTTGAAGAGCAGCATCACCAGCACCACCACTACCACCATCACCATCATCATTACCATCGTCATCGTTGCCACCTTCTCCCCCCTCACGCT
Source organism: Bidens hawaiensis (assembly GCF_021521415.1). NCBI lineage: Eukaryota > Viridiplantae > Streptophyta > Magnoliopsida > Asterales > Asteraceae > Bidens > Bidens hawaiensis. The sequence continues at coordinate 8,022,889 of NW_027491014.1, forward strand.
CGGAACCGAGTCATCGTGAATTCAACGTTCATTGGGAGGACATACATAATTAGGGTTAATGATATGGCCAATCATACGCTTGTCTCGTGGTCTCTCCTTACGGTAAATCTTCATTCGACGGATAGTGTCAGCTGTCATATGTTCCATTAGAAGCACATCATTCATCAGAGTTTGATCAAGAACAAAATTGGGTTTCAAATCTTGAATGATTAGTTGTAGAAATCGTGGATACGTCAAAAATTTCTTCTTCTGAGTCTTTTAATGAACTTGTTCTTTTCAGATGATCGAAGACTAGTTCGGTGTAGTTAAATGGCTTGTTGAGGATATGTGCAACAAAAGCCGATTGCACACTGCTCCTGCATTGGTCAAATCCACCACGACGACCACTCATACAATGAATCAAGACATGTAGAAGATACTTGTATGGTGGGGATAATCCATTCTTGTTCAACACTGATTCATCAATACCTCCACCGTAACGTAAACGAGTAAACAAACCCTTGATCAGCTGCTTGTCAAATTCACTTGGGTTGTTATCATTGTCAACAAAACGAACCACACGACGAACTACTTCCACATCAATTGTAATAGGAGTTTGATTAATCGTAGCTTAAATGTGATTCTCCATCTCAACATACTCAGCAGTATCCCAAAATGCCTAATAATGCTCAGATAAACTTTAGGTCAAGCAGTGATTGCATAATATATCACCGAACGTCTTAAGAATGCCGACATGTCTCCGAACTCAGCAACATCCGCAACATCTTGATCAACATAAGCACAGATGTTGTGTTTTGTGTCATATGGTAATAAAATGACTTCTTCCTGCTGTTCTTGAGGTGGTTGTTCTTGTGGTGGTTGTTCTTGATGCCCTTGATCAGCAACCGGTGGATCTTGATTTAATTGATTAGCCATTTTACCTGAATAAATCAAAACGAGTATAAGTAATGTGAAGGTGTAATATATATTTAACACTGATGTCGTGTTTATTTAATAGATAGTGTATATAATTTTATATGTCGTGTATAATCGATATATCGACGCGTTTAGATAGTTGGAATAATTTATTAATTAAAAAAGTTAATTAAATTTGTTGGTGCATGATGTCAGTAGTTAAGTATCTAGTGTCTGTAATCGAGTTAGTATGTTTTGTATTTATGATTAAGCGAAGTTGTCTCACAAGTTCGCCTGATATAGGCGAACTTGTGGAATAAGCGAAGTTAGTGACAACTTCGCCTAGCATGTTAGGCGAAGTTGTCGAATGATATAAGTGTTTGGTTACAGCTTGTTTGTAATCAGTTATTTAGTTCGTGTAATCGGTGATTGATACATCACGTGTTATTAGTTGCAATACAACGTGTTCTTTTTTTATTGTAACGTGTGTTTGCTTGTGTTTAACGTATATCGTTTCTACACTCGTATCGTCTTACGTAGGGATTCCGCACCTACTTAGAACGAGGTATTTCCGTGTAGATCCGGTTGGGAACCTACAATTGGTATCAGAGCATTTGCTCGTGATTGTGTGGTTCGGGATTATCACACGGGTGTAGAAATCGTTCCGTTCGACTATTCGCGGGACGAGTTTACGTTGTAATACCGAGTTTTTGTGTCCTACTCACCTCACTACACCAAAAACAACCCATTACACCTTCGCATACCTCGCAAAACATTAAAATCAAACCTGCAAAAACGTTGTGTTCATCAGGCGAAGTTGCCGCCACTGTTTGTAGGGTTTAGGCGAAGATATAAGGTTAAGCGAAGTTATTAACAACTTCGCCTACCTCACAAGTTCGCTTAACTTAAGCGAAGTTATCCACAACTTCGCCTAATCAGGCGAAGTTGAGAAGAAAGCGAAGTTGAAAAATCAAGCGAAGTTAAGACTTAAGCGAAGTTAAGTTTAACTTCGCCTACTGGTACTGTTCAGAAAAATTAAAATTTTTTTTTTTGGGTTTCTTTGTGTTTTCGTTTCGTACTTCTATAAAAGATGACTTCCATAAATATTACGGAACTGGTAAAAATGGAGGTGGAAGCAGGTTCAGCTACTAAGGCACCGAAAATGCTTAAGGGAACCGATTTCATGGCTTGGAAAGATCGGTTTGAGCAGTATGTGAAATATCAAGATGCTAAGATGTGGGTGTGCATTCAAGATGGATACATTCCACCAACGGCCTTGTTTGAGGGTCGTGATCAAATTAAGAAGTACAATTAAATGGAAGAGGAAGAAAAGAAGATGTATGAGGCTGAAAGCAAAGCTCATGATGCGATAACAATGGCTCTTCCACAAGAGATTCTTCACACCTTCAGAAAATATAAAACCGCCGGAGAGCTATGGGAAGCGCTTGAAAACCGATATGAAGGTAATGTGGGGATACGTGCATCCAAGATTAAGCTACTCAAAACCCAATTCTCGGTGTTCAAGTATTTGAAGAATGAATCACTTGATGATATCATCATAAGATATTATCACCTGATGACCGAACTCAGCAATTATTCCATTGTTTACAAAGAAGAGGAGATCGTAGAAAAACTTCTTGATGCTCTCCCACCGAAATGGGAAATGTACACTGTCTTGATGAGAGAAGATAAAGAGTTTGCCAACATTGACTTGGAAACAGCAGTCAATAAACTACGAACTTTTGAACTTAACATGGTTCGAAAAGAGACACCAACTGATCAGGTTCAGGATCCGGGAATGTATGGTGCGAAAGTTAATTCAAGTTCAAGTTCAAAGTCAGAATCATCTGCTTACTACTCATAGGGAGACTCGAGCGCTAACTCAACTCATGAAGGTCATGTAACTCTCAACATGGATGGTGATGTGTGTTTCGTAGCTGGTGGAACAAATGCTTCTAAGCCTCAAGCAACAAAGGGTAGTTTTTCCTCAAGTGTTCCGAACAACAAATACTCTCAGATGCCCATGAGTGTTAAATCTGCTGAACAGCAGTTTACTCTCTATGCATCTTTCATTGCCTCTTATGAAAACTACATCAAAGGAAAAATAGTTGATCCCTCAACTTTGGATGAAAACTATGATCAGATTGATGCTGATGATCTAGAAGAGATGGATTTGCAGTGGCAGATGACAATGATAGTAAGAAGAGTTAAAAGGTTTATGAAGAAGACTGGTAGAAAATTCGTTGGTGAAAGACCAGGTTTTGATAAGTCAAAAGTCCGGTGTTATAACTGTCAACAGAATGGCCACTTTGCTAAAGAATGCACAAATGACAGAGTAGAACGCAGTCAAAACAGGTCTACAAAACAGAGTGGTGGTGGTAGTGAAAATAAGGCTATGGTATCTAGACACAATAGCGGGTATAACTGGAATCTACAAGTTGAGGAGGACTTCGAACAGGCAAATTTGGTGAACATCGAAACTGCAGGAAGTGAGAAAGTGACTGAAGAAAATCAAGCTTACATGGCAGAAGTGAACGATCAGCTTTCTGAGGTAAGTTCTAAACTCCCTTGTACGAAATGTGAAAATCTGTCTGAACAATTGAAAACAATAACTGATCAGTTTGTTAGTTTGGATGCTCAATTTAAAACATTAAAAGAAGATCATCATTACACTAAAACTAGAGAAAACAGTTACTCGGTAAAAATAAAAGCTAGTGAAAAAGATATCAGAAGTCTTAAAGCCAGTCTAGCAGAAAAAATACAAGTAATTGATCTTAGCTATGAAGTGTTAGAAGAGAAAACCAAACTAATTGCTGAAAGGGATAAACAGATAGCTGATTACCAGGTGAAAGTGGTGGAACTAAACAGAAAGCTTGAGCAATTTAGAAATTCCTCTGCTATACTTGATCACCTCATAAGTGATCAACGTTCCCCAGTTAAAAGGGGAGGAATTGGATATTCTGAAGTTCCACCACCTTATAATCATAACTATACGTATGATCCTAGTAATCAGAAATCTGTTGATGTTGAAATTGGTCAGACAGTTCCTGTTAAGTTTACGATTAAAGATCCAGAAGTTAGTAAAAGCGAAACGAGTAAGCCTGTTTCGAATGTTAAGATTTCTGTTCCTAGTTCTGTCTCATCAAATTCGGACAAAACATCCGAGTCTAGTGAGACAAAAGAAGAGGTAGTGTTACTAAAACGTGGAGAGGACCATAAACCAACTTAAAAGAATTCTCCACTAAACCCGTATGTCCCACCATATGTTTGACAAACGGGCAGTAATGCAACCTCAACATCTAAAACAACTGTTGAGACGAAAGTTACACACAGGAGTTGTTTCAGATGTAATCAAATAGGACACCTGATTGCTGATTGCTCTCTAGATCAGAGATTCAGAGGTATGAGGCATCCGAAAACTGAGAATAAACCAAACCGTAATTATTATAATAGACAGAACGCAAATTTACCAATGTTCAGACATTGGACTAAACCAAGATTTCAAAGATGTCAATCTCAGTTTTTCCCTGTTAACAACCAAACCATTGGGTACAATTCATTTAATTCACGAAGGTTTGGATGGCACCATAGTCAATCTACAAGAAGGTATCCTTTTAGGACTTACAGAAATCATACTAATACTAACTTTGGACAGCCAAAGTACGGGATGCCTTTTAACAGATTTAATCGACCCAAGACCAATAGGTCTTGGGTCCCCAGATTTTAATCCTTTGCTTTAATCGTGCAGGAACAGTTGAACAGGGCTGCAAACAATCTATGGGTTGTGGATAGCGGCTGTTCCCGGCACATGACTGGTAACAAGAATTTGTTACACGAATGGAAACCTGTTCAGGGAGGTAGAGTAAGTTTTGCTGGAGAGAGTGGTGGTAGAATTACTGGAATTGGGACGGTGACTAATGGTAAATTGAAGTTAGAAAAGGTGAATTTCGTTGAAGAGCTGAAGCATAATTTGCTAAGTGTGTCTCAGATCTGTGACAAAGATTACACTGTGCACTTTACCAAAATTGAAGCGATTGTACTGTATCCTGGTTTCAAGATACCAGAGGCATGGATAGTGATGAAGGCTCTAAGGGAAAAGAATACATATGTAATGGACATGAGGTCGACTGAGATAGCAACAGAAGAATCATGTCTTCTGTCAAAAGTAACTGAATCGGAGTACGAGTTATGGCATCGAAGAATGGGGCATATACATCTTCGAAAAATGAACTACATTGTCAAGAATGGGCTGGTGCTTGGTGTTCCCTTAAAAAATTTCAACTTTGAAGACCAATGCTTATCGTGCAAAAAGGGATAGAAACACAAGAAACCTCATCACACCAAGAAGATCAATTCGATAGTCAGTACCCTAGACCTACTTCACATGGATCTCTTCGGTCCCGTGAATGTAAAAAGCCTAGGTGGAACATCGTATTGCTTGGTGATAACTGATGATTTCTCTCGATATTCTTGGGTATATTTCCTGAAGACAAAGGATGAAACGGTTCAGTTGGTAATTAACTTGATTACCAAGGTTGAGAATATTATGGGGAGAAAGGTTAAATACATCAGGAGTGACAATGGGACAGAGTTCAAAAACTATCAGATGGAGATATTCTGCTTACAGAAAGGGATAGACCACCAGTACAGCGCTTCGTATACTCCGCAACAAAATGGGGTGGCTGAGAGGAAGAACAGAACGCTAATTGAAGGAGCCAGAACCATGCTGGCTGATGCTAAACTTCCTGTGGTGTTCTGGGCTGAAGTTGTTGCAACAGCCTGTTATATCCTTAATCGAGTTTTAACTATTAAAAGATTGAATAAAACATGTTATGAACTTATGCATGGTAGAAAGCCTAACTTGAATGGTCTCGAACCATTCGGGTCCCCGTGTTCAATATTAAAGGCGAACTCAAAATTTGGTGAGATAGCCGACGAAGGTATTTTAGTCGGATATGTTGTTGGGACACCCAACAGACGAGTCTTTAATGTATCGACCAGCAAGGTTGAGGTGGTGTGTAACACTGACATCACAAGTTACAAATCACCAAAACCAAGCACGGGACCCGCTGGGGCTTTCGATTATGATAAGCTTTTTAAATCTTTTAATTTGCCTTACTTGGATTGTGCAGAAGTTGATGAGAGAATAGCTACGAAGATTCTTTATGATGAGGAAGAAAATTTTGTGCAACGACCGCAGTACGATGAATGTCAACCTTCCTCGTCAACTGCTATCGACACTCCTGCTGCCTCTACTGAATACGAATTCTTCAATCCTTTTCACTCTCAGCAACAATCTCCCATTGATGAACTATCTTCGAACCTGGAAGACAATCTGCAAGTCAGTTCGGTGCCGACTACAGGAGTTCATAAATATCACCCTTTGGAGAACGTGATAGGTGATCTGTCTGATGGTGTACAAACAAGACGAAACTTGAATGAGGACACCTGTGTTTACGCAAGTATCAAAGAAACAGGTATCATTAACGAGTGCTTGTACACCTGTTTCATTAGCCAGATAGAACCAAAGAACTACCAAATGGCTCTAAAAGACAGCTCGTGGTCGAAGCCATGCAAGAAGAGTTAGCACAATTCGAGAAGATGGAGGTTTGGAAATTGGTTGCAAAACCGAAAAATGTGCATGCGATTGGCACAAAATGGGTTTTCAAATGAAAGAGAGATGAAAAAGGGATAATTATCAGGAACAAGGCAAGGCTGGTTGTAAAAGGTTTTAATCAGCAAGAAAGGATCGACTACAATGAAGTGTTTGCTCCTGTGGCGAGATTGGAAGCGATTCGTTTGTTTTTGGCATTTGCTGCACACAAGGAGATGAAGGTGTTCCAGTTAGACGTGAAAAGTGCGTTTCTTAACGGTAAAGTCGATGAGTTTGTGTACGTTGAGCAACCTCCGGGTTTTCCTGACCCAGACTTTCCTGATCACGTGTACAAGCTAAGTAAAGCTCTATATGGGCTACATCAGGCCCCTCGTGCCTGGTATGCAACTCTATCCGATTACTAGCTTGAGAATGAGTTTGAAAGGGGAAAGATCGATAGCACACTGTTCGTGAAGAGAAAAGGAAGAGACCTTCTTCTGGTTCAAGTCTACGTGGACGACATCATCTTTCCTGCGTCAAAAGTCGCCATGTGTCAGGAGTTTGAAGCCGTCATGAAAAAGAGGTTTGAAATGAGTGCTATGGGTGAACTAACTTTCTTTTTAGGATTGCAGGTTGATCAGAAGAAAGATGGGATGTTCATTCATCAGACTAAATATGTCCAAGACGTTCTCAAACGCTTCAAGATGGAGGACAACACTCCATTTGATACTCCAGTTTGCGTCAACCATAAATTGGGTGCTGATTCAGACAGTGATTCAGACGTGGACCCCACCCAATATCGGGCAATAATAGGTTCTTTAATGTATTTAACTGCATCTAGACCTGATATTATGTTTGCAGTTTGTCTTTGTGCTCGATTTCAGGCAAACCCAAAGGAATCTCACATGAAAGGTGTGAAGAGGATATTGCGTTATCTCAAAGGCAAGCCTAAGCTAGGGTTGTGGTACACGAAAGGGGGAGACTTGGAGTTAGTTGCCTACACGGATTCTGATTATGGAGGATGCAATCAGAATCGGAAGTCGACAACAGGTGGATGTCAGTTTCTTGGAGGCAGATTAGTGTCATGGCAGTGTAAGAAGAAGACCTCAGTCGCCATTTCTACCTGTGAAGCAGAATACATGGCAGCATCGAACTGCTGCTCCCAGGTTCTTTGGATACAACAGCAATTGCGCGATTACGGTCTGAATTTCACTCATACTCCTATTTCCATAGATAACACTGCTGCTATCTCCGTAACTAACAATCCCGTAAAGCATAGCAAAACTAAACACATTGACATCCGACATCATTTTATACGGGATTGTGCTGAGAAGAAATTGATAGTGCTCGAAAAGGTTGATTCGTTAGATAATTTCGCTGATTTGTTTACTAAAGCGTTTGACAAAACTCGTTTTCGAAACCTTGTTGAGCTAAATGGGATGATCAATCCCGAGTAACCGTGTTTTTCGTTTTTACTTTCAAAAAAAAAAAAAACGTCATTATCGCTTAGAATTATGTCGGTTGCTTCAGTTTGAAGGACATATCTTCGGATATATTTGGTCCTCATTTCTACCTGTATAGTATGAGGATAGCCATTAACCAGATGACTGAAAGTGACCTGGGAGGTTTATGATGTGTTTTTATTCTTTCGCTTAAAATTAGTCGTTCATAATTAGTTAGAAGGACACATACTCGTATGTGGTCGGTCCAGCTGATCCATTGGATCTTCAGGATAGCCGTTTACCTGAAGACTTCGACTTGATCGGGGCGATAGAAGTTAAAAATATTTTTAAAAGGGGAGATGAAATAATTTTTCTAGTCTACTACTTCGTAAGAAGTTTCTTTACTATGTTTAAAAGAAAATTGATCCAACCTTGGAAAGTGATAGATAAACTAATTCTGTGTACTTAACTAGTGAAGTTATTAGGCCTAAAAGACTTTAGAACAGTCATTGTATGTCATGGTAGCTTTTTATGGTGCGTAAAAGTAGAAGTGATACTAACTAAATCTCCTCGATCTTACGTGGAAACTCCTTAAGAGTTGTGCATGTCTCCATGTATATCTTTCCGAATGATAGGCAGAAAAACGATTACCCAGTCATACACGAGCCGGTGAGTGTTCTGATTCCCGAGAAGATGGTTTGTCAAGAAACTGCAGTGATCCAGATTCGGGACTTGCAGTAGTTTACTTGAAGCTGTGTAAATCTTATTATTTAAAAAAAAATAAAAAAATAAAAAAATAAATAAAAATAAAAAAAATAATAAAAATAAATAAAAATAAAAAATTTTAAGCCTTATAAAGCTTATAATGTAATACTTATCAATCATGAGGCAAGAAAGAGAACGGGAAGAAGAGTCTAAAGATCGAAGAGTACTTACTATTTATTCAGACACTAAGGGTCGAGGTCAACTCTGGGTGACTTGGGGAAAGCCAAATAAGCTTTGAGAATAGATAGGAGGCATCACAATCTCTGATGTGTTGCCCATTTAAGTTTTGAGATTAATTGAACGTAATCCGTATCACAAAAGCGATGAAAACCAAACTAAGTTTGTTTACCTGCTTACAACCTGTTTCTTTATGTCATAATACAGCTGAACATGGATCTGTGTGACAGTCACTTAATTAGTATGATTCCTGTTCGGATCTTTTCTAAAACGTGGTAGTCCCTGTCGAGACTGAAATTTGATCCCGTGTACTTTATTTCTAAAATTTATTCTACTTATGTCGTTTTATGATTTTATACCTGGTTACTTGGTTCTTGATCGGATCAGTTAACTCTTTAAAGGAAGTTTTAAAAGTTAGTGGCATAACGTCCTAATTATAAGGGTCTGTTATGTAACTTTGTTATCAAGCGAAGTTAATAAAACAGGCGAAGTTAAGGGGTAAGCGAAGTTAGCCCCAACTTCGCCTGTTCATCTTTGACCCTATATAAAGAAAATCTTGGTCAAACCCTTTATACTTTTTCAAAAACCAGCGAACTTAACAAATAATCTCTCGGCGAAGTTAATTCTCGACACACAACTCGTTGTTTTATCTCAGTTTTAATCCGATATAAAGGTGTGTAGGTGTTGTGTAGATGATAATCTATGTCCATTGCATTAATAAGAGGTTGTTTTGGTCCGATACGTGACCCCGTTCATTCGAAACCTCAACACCCGCTTTTCAAACTTGTTATAACGTGGTCGTAATCAACTTGATCGTCTAGATCGTCTTAAAAACATGTTTTATAGAGTCTTCAATCTCCAAATTCACCAACTACACGTCGTTTGGCCGTCTAATCTGTTGCCACTTCAGATTCAGGCGAAGTTGCAGTTTAGGCGAAGTTATCCTTAACTTCGCCTAACGCTTAACTTCGCCTGTTGATTTAATTATTTAACAGAATAAGAGGCGAAGTTGTGGTTAGGCGAAGTTATCATCAACTTCGCCTAGCCCTTAACTTATTTTTAATTAACTGTTATCAGGCGAAGTTAAAGTTAAGGCGAAGTTGTTTCCAACTTCGCCCCACCCCTAACTTCGCCTATAAAGTATAAATCATAACTTCGCTCATGGTCATAGGCGAAGTGATGATTTGCTTCGACGTTTCTCTAACTTAGACTATTTTTGTTGCAGAAATGGCAGCTGTAGCTGGAGCAGGTGGTGCAGGTGGTGATGAAGGTGGAGACAACAACCGACAGTTTTTCCCGGGGCATAACATGTACATAACTTTGGACCCGGATGCGAGCGGTGTTGATGATTTCCGCGAGATCATCACGTTTCTTATCCGCTCGCGTATCTTCCACGCTATTACTACAACACTGCCTATCTCTTTGCCAAACATAGAAGATTTCTGGCAGACAGTGGAATATGATTGTCGAGTCGAGCCCCCAGTTATGCGTGCAACGGTTAACAATCAGGTATTGCAGTTCTCGTCTGAGCAGATCAGGGTGGCTTTACAGTTTGGGGATGAAACGAGAAATGACCCTACCGACTTCGTGGCTCCATTCAGAGATGGTGCTTTTCTGAGAATGGGCTATTCTGGTCCTTTGGGGGATACTCAGAGACGCAAGGGGTTTTTATTAGACCAATGGCGCTTTCTCATGCACGTGATGATCGTGTGTATGTCGGGGAGAAAGGCTGGTACAGATGGAATGGGTGCGACGATGCAGTCGGCGATGACTGCACTGACTTACAATAAGCGTTATAGCTTTAGTCAGATGGTGTTCTACGAGATAGACCGTCAAAGACAAGCGGTGGCGCGTGAGAGATTCCTGATGTATCCAAGATTCCTTCAAATGATCTTGAATCACGTTGCTCCCACGTTACCTCAGCGCCGCCCGATTAGATATGTGGAGAGTGTAAGCAAGAGAATCTTCGCTCAGTATAGATCATCAAGTGCAAGAAGTAAGCCTGAGCTCCGTCCTCGACATACTCCATTGTTTGGGTACTTGATCAATCCCGAGTATGTTGCAGCTCGCGGGGCCGAGTTTCGGGATCCGGCACCACAACAGGCTGGAGCACCTCAACCACCACCTGAGGTACAACAAGCTTTACCTGCTGCTCCTGTTGTGGCACCGGAGGAAAATGTAGACCTTGAAGCTGCTTTTGGCGGCCAAGTTTTCTTCGATATGGAACGTGTTGATCCAGAGGAAGAGGTGCAAGTCTCGGTTGCACGGGTTACTAGTGTGGATGTGGCTATGACAGCTACGACGGAGACTGATTCTGACTCTTCAAATGATGATGTGAATGAAGCAAGACAGATTCTGATTACTCAAGAAAGAATTCACAGGAAGAGGAAGAGAGACACCGATGACAATGATTCGGATTTTGAGGAAGATTTACATCGGTTGGTTCGAAGATCGAGAAGAGAAAGAGTGAGTGCAGGTTCGGGAGCTGGTGAGAGCTCAAGGGTGGTTCGTTTCACTCCACCCGCACTGTCTGGTATGACTATGGTCCCTTCATCACTGCCAGTTACCGGGTTAAGCACCGCGGATGTTCCCGTGGTGACTACCTCATCTTCCTTCGGCATCCCACCCACTACATTTCAGCTCCAGGCTCCGGAGATTGTGTCCTTGCCCCCTCCAACTCTTACTCCATCGGAGGTCGTTGCAAGGTTTGTTGAGTCGACAGTTGTTGCCACTGCAGGGTTGTCGGTTACGATACCACCTGCGGTTACGTTTCCACCTGTTTCTGAGGTGCCAGTTACATTGGGAATCCCTCCTCCGTACGCTCAAGACATATCACATATGAGGGTTGATTTCGATGCAACCTTATCCGACTCGGAAAGAATAGCAGCGCTTGAAAGGGTCGTGGCAGAACAATCAAGAGTAAATCTTATCCAGACTCATGCTATTCAGCGCCTCGTTGCGGAGAATCAAATTCAGTCGTCCCTCTTGATCGAGCATGGTAAAATATTTGATGCCTTGAAACAGTTCTTGGCATCTCAGGGGGAGACGAGCTGTAAGGGTGACGAGCTGAGGACAAAAAAGAGCAACGATCCAGACGATGATCCCAATGCATCGAAAGGTGCAGGTGGTGAGTTGCCAAGAACTGAACAAGCTCTTGGGGCTTCCACGTCTCAGGGGGAGTCAACGAGTGCAGCTGGCGGTTCAGGGGGTGATGATGTGGTGGTTGTGGATGCTGAGGAGGTGTTAGATGATGACGTTATGTGTGATGATGTGTTACCAATGGAAGAGATTGAGAAGATAGGGGCTGAGATCGTGATTGACGATGAAGTGGAAGAAGGAGAGATTGTGGAGGATAACGTTGAACATGAAATTCCAGAAGTTGAAAAGTCTGATTTGGGTCAAAATACGGAATGTGATGAGACTGAATGGGAGAAGCAGCCAAGATGGAAAGAAGGCTACGCTCAGTGGTTCTTAAAGACTAAGAAACCGGCGGTCCCTACTATGTTCAAGAAAAGCTACAACATCAAATGTTATGCTAAAGCGAAAAAGGGGATTATTTGCTGGTTATATGATGAGCAGTTGAGGCTCTTTGTGATTAAACGGTATGATGGGGTTCAGTATTTCAAGAGGTTGTTGAGATCATTGAATACGTTGCCTGAGTGTGAAGTGAAGGACTTAGCCAGGTTGGGGTTGATAAACAGGAGTGATGATAACATGGCTAGGATCATTGGAAAGATAGTCTGGAAGGAAAGCATAAAGGAGAAACCGCAGAAAGGAAAGCTCGTTGAAGACAGAGACAGAGGAATGAGAGCAGATGGCAAGCCTTGGATGATAATGAAGTATAAGCCGATCCGGTGCTTAAAAGAAGTGCCGATGAAACAAATGCCCAAGGATGTTCTCAAAGATCTGAAATGGTGGTACGTTGATAGTGAAACAGCTGAAGCAGTAATGGAGGATGAAGATGAACAAGAGCTGATGAGAGTATATGATCCTATGCATTTAGTGAATTTGTCTCAAGCTGATCTGCAGGGGCTGAACGAGAAAAAGATATTTTACATTCCTGCCTGGAAAAAAGAAGCAAAGAAATATCAAAGAGTAGTTTCAGTTTGTGTACGAGAAGGCGTTCATGCTTGAAGATGGAAGATACAAGATTTTTGGGATTACGAGACACGTGTTTGAAGATAGAGATATGAAGCTACTGCCAAGGGGGAGTCTGTTGGTGCATGATGTCAGTAGTTAAGTATTTAGTGTCTTTAATCGAGTCAGTATGTTTTGTATTTATGATTAAGCGAAGTTGTCTCACAAGTTCGCCTGATATAGGCGAACTTGTGGAAAAAGCGAAGTTAGTGACAACTTCGCCTAGCATGTTAGGCGAAGTTGTCGAATGATATAAGTGTTAGGTTACGGCTTGTTTGTAATCAGTTATTTAGTTCGTGTAATCGGTGATTGATACATCACGTGTTATTAGTTGCAATACAACGTGTTCTTTGTTTATTGTAACGTGTGTTTGCTTGTGTTTAACGTATATCGTTTCTACACTCGTATCGTCTTACGTAGGGATTCCGCACCTACGTAGAACGGGGTATTTCCGTGTAGATCCGGCTGGGAACCTACAAAATTTAATTAATTAATGTAAAATAAAATGTCATTCGTATGATTATCAATCTGATTCGTTACACACATGTAACAAATCAATTGATTCGCTATCAGGTAAATATATTAACGAAGGTAAACTAGCGAATTAATCTATTAATGATAACGAACTAACCATTAGTTCGTGTCAAATTGACGAATCCAAATATTATTCGTTAACTAAGTGATTCGCTAGTCTAGTTCGCGTATTAGCCTAACGAATTGGACACAAAATAGTTCCAGTTCGCTAGGATTAACGAATGGTCAATAATTAGACTCAATGTTAGACAATCCTTGTCAAAGTCAAAATAAATATGAACACTGACAGTCAACATGCTAAATCCAGGTTCGTGTATTCCATAATTATCGACGAAACACCAATACGACGTTCGTTACGATCTCGGAATCAAGAAGCAAAGCAAATGGTGTTGAATTGAAGTAACACAATATGATATAAGTTAGATTTAATAATGGGTTTAACCGAATATAAACACCTAAAACCATAAAACAATCAATTGACCCGACAAACAATAATCAAACACTGATTAGAGTCCACCAAGAGTCACGGAATCACATTCCGACTATAATGAAACCACAATAAATTATAATAACACAGTATGATGTCGATTAAGCAAAGGTTTAAGAACTCATAAAACCCCTATAACAAAATTGCATAATTAGCCTATCAACACCGTGTCATTTTTGACGAAAATCACAAAGAAGTGATAATCTATATCTTAGGAACACAGTGATATACTCAAATGTTCAAAATTCGAAGGTCGAGAAAATCAGATGAAATTTGAATAGGGTGACTTTAGGTATAAGGAAGGTGAACAAACAGTGAAGGACGAATCATTTCACAGCTGTCCTTTATACACAGTCCTTACACGCTACCCAATGTACGAATCAAACAGAATCGTTAGTGATTTAAATAACGAATCAGCCGATTCGTTACCCTTATTTTAATACGTGGCATAACGAATTAACTTCAAATCATGTCTTGATTCGTTAATTATGCATAACGAATTGGATGCGTGTAACACCCCGTAACCGCAGCGGAAACGTAACCGGGATGCAACAGACACCTCTGATATCAACCACATTGTTTATAAAGAAAACTGAATACATTAATATACTTCAAATTACATTATCTCATATTTCATTACCGTCTAGGTGATACACACATCATACAATACGATACATAATTCTATTTATTATAATGTATCCTAACATCCCGCACGCAAATCTTACACACATCAAGCACTTAGCCCGTAAGCAATCACTTCATCTTAATTGTACCTGAAAAGCATGTGAGAAAACGGGTCAACTACGAATAGTTGGTGAGTTTCACAATTTGAGTAAACCATGATAAATCATTATCAAAATATAATATTATCGATGTAATTATGCTGAGCCCACAAGTGAAAACTCTGTTAACCCAGTACTGTACCCGTTCCGGGGGCAATGTTAACCCAGAAACACTTCTAGGGACATCTGGGGACACTGTTAACCCAGTACTGTACCCATTCCGGGGGCAATGTTAACCCAGAAACACATCTAGGGACATCTGAGGACACTGTTAACCCAGTACTGTACCCATTCCGTACGATTCCCGTACAATCAAATATTTATAAATACACGCAATCCATGCATTCAGTATGTACTTAAACATTTCAATAGTAACATGCTTTCCGCCCGGGAAAATATTTAAAAACAATTCAGAAAAAGGGGCTCGTGAAACTCACCTTAGCACATGCAAGCAGGTAACAACAATCATTATCAGTTAACACGTCCAATCTGTAATATGATCCCTACGATCGTTACTATATACTCATTATTAATATAACTTTAACCGTGTTAACCGGTACATCTGGGGACACTATTAACCCAGTGCTGTACCCGTTTCGGGGGCAATGTTAACCTAGAAACACTTCTCCGGACTCAGATTGTGATATCGTTTAGAGTTCACTAGTCAAAATTACTATTAGTCGTTTTTCCCGTTTTGCGTGCCTAGCACGGTTATCCGTTTTTTTACGTTTCAAAAATGAGTTTGGTCACACACGACCCGAAAATAGTTGTTGACTGATAATTTAATTAAAGTTGTGAAATTAGTGCTCGGTTTAGACGCCCCGATTGGCCGCGGGACCCGTTTCCGTCTTTAGTGCACCGGAAACTGTTAAATCGTTTAAAATTACCCAAATCATCCGAATTATTTTCGGATAATTTATTTTTACTTGTTTAACTCAGTTATATGAAAATAGTTCATTTTTAGGGTTTTTATACACCAGTCAGCTCGTCTACCCGAACTTTGCTGGTTTACGCGTTTTATATTATAAAAGTTCACTTTTATTCCAAATAAATATCCGTTCATCCTCGGATCTTGAGATTTTGCACAAATAACATTTTGACAGTGGGGAAATTTATAAAAATATTTCCAGAATTAATTTTTATATTTAAAATTTATTCATCTATTTTTAAACACCATTTAAACACTAAATATGTCGTAAATACCAAACGACCTTAGAAAAATCCCAAATTTTTCCTGGATGACCCCTGACATCCACATAGTCCCTGTAATGTTTCCAGAACCAAAATCTCTTTTTACATGCCATTTTCACTAAAACTGAGCTAGAAGACCCTAGAACTCATTTAACCGAAAAGCCTACTTAGACTTCTCCAACTGACATAAAATTTTGTGTGTGACTTATACATGTTATAAAAAGCTTATCTGGAATTTTTCAGAATTTTTCATGATATTTAACTATTTTTCACCATTTTTGGCCAAAACCGAGCATTAAATTCACCAAATATTCATCCTTTGTCCAAAAATTACCAAAGATTCACAGAACTCTTATTTTCATGTATTTAAAACCTCTGTAAAATTTCATGACCTAACTCTAAACTATCCACAATCTGTCCAAAATTCCATAACCGAACATAAACCGAATATACCTTTTGTTTTCCGCCACTACAAGCTACAAGCTCGTCTTTCCGCCTTATCTACCACTAAATACAGAACCTACAACCATCATACCACAATACCAAGCAAGTTACACTCACGACCAAGCCTCTTACACTATAGTTTCGGTTATTGTTTCAAAACTAAAGTTTAAACCGTAAAAATTCGTTTTTGGTTCGTTTAACTCCTTTCTAGGACCAAGATCCCTTGTATAACCCGTATACATCACTTGATCATGCAAGAATCGGTTTTCATCTTTGAAACCTCATTTTCTTGCAAATAAACTCAAGAAACGAAGATGGAAACGTAAATAACTCGACTTTTTACCTCGGTTTTCTTGCTAAAATCTCGGTTTTTAAATGATATTGTGGAAAGGATTGAAGAAATTGTAGATGTTTGCTTAAAAAAAAATAACAAATGAATGGGTGTGTAACCCTTATTCCGATCGGAAGGGTGAGGAGGGTGGGGTGGGACCCACCTCTTCATTCTTAGCCACATAATTGGATTTCTGAAATCTGGATAATGTTTTTGATAATCTGGTTCAGTTCGTTTTTCGGTTAAATGTCTAATTCGGCTTAAAACGAGGTTAAAACGGTCGTTTTCGGCTTAAAAATGAAATTTATATAAAACCGATTTAAAAATTTTAAAAACTTAAACCATGACATTTATTAACTTAAAACATCATATTATTAATTATTGCGCATCTTTTTCGGCTTGATCGGTCGTCTCTTGCTCGGTTTGGTATTAAAGGTTTCGTTTAACGTACCGACGTACCATTAAATCGAAAATTCTTTTTCTGTGCCGTACTTTACTTATCCCGAAGCATTAATGCTTCGTAAAATCACTAAAAATCATAGATATCGTCTATAATTGAACCCTCGATTCGTTCGGGTTTCAATAAATATCGATCGATTAATCGCATGTTCAATACGATGAATTATATATTCACGTACAATCAATACAGTGAACCATGTATTCTCGTATAATTACTATGGTAATTCATGTACCCAACATTAAATATAACGTAACTATTGTCTACCGGTTAGGGTATACCGGGTTTCGTCGGAATCGTTGCATTCTCTCCCCATTAAGAAATTTCGTCCTCGAAGTTTTACACGCCCACTATCCCCTTCCGAAAGAATGGTGGGGGTTTTTCCTTCAGAATTCACCCTCGCGTTACCAGGTATAATCTGGTCCTCGCTGTGAATTCTACTTAATCTTAATCAATAAAGCTTGGTATGTCCAAACTGTTTAGTTTTCCCGTCTACTATCTCTATGGAATTATTTATGATATCAGGCATGTCATCTATGAGTACCTCCATTACTGGTACTTTCGTTGCCTCGTCGCTTTGGTACTTTTCAATCCGTATACATGGCAAAACATCATGTATAGTACTTAGCCCCTGGAGTACTTTAATTGATAAACTAAATGACCAATCATGGAGATAGTCTCATGAGGTCCAATATATTAAGGAGCTATTTTCGGTTTTGCCAAACCTCATATCACCTCTCTAAGGTGATGCCTTAAAAATACCTTGTCACCTCTTTCCAGCGACAATGGTTTCCTTTGAATGTTGGCATAAATCCCTTGCCAATCTCGCGCTGCTTTCAACTTACCTTAAATATTATAAATCCGATTGGTTGATTCTCGAATCAATTCAAATCTAATGGCTTGAGTGACGCCCATATTCAATTTAACAAATTGGTGATAATTACTTCACCCATAGAAAGCTTCAAGCTCTCGATGCTTCCTTCCCCGCCTTCCAATAATGGAAGTAGGATGACTATTTCGATCTGAGATAATTGAAAATGGTACTCCACGACGAGATACCATTTCACCATCATGAATTTGGGCGAGAATTCATTGTGGTAATCGTCATGGATTGGGATGAAATGCGAGGATTGGTTAATCGATCCGCGATTACCCAATTTACCTCATGCCTTTGATATATCTTGGGAATTTGCGTCCCGAAATCCATTGTAATTTATTCCCACTATCATTGGCGAATTTTCTGTCGTTGTGGCGTTCCCTAGGGTTTTCGGTGTGCAGGTTATCTCTTGCGTAACTTAAATATTCACCAACATACGTATCCATATCTTTCTCCAAACTCGGCCATTAATAAAATCCTTTCAGATATTCGTATTATCAATAGTCTAATCCGATCCCGGATGTATGGGATATTCCGATCTATGCGCTTCGTCCATGATTAATTCACGAAGGTCATGGAGGGTCGGGATCCGAACCCGATTTTTGAAGTAGAGAATTTCGTCCATGCGCTGTTCGAAATTCTTCTCATTGCCGTAAAGTCCCTCCTTTTCCAATTGTTCCTCTTTCAACGCCTCACGTTGAGCGACTCGAATTAGGTCCGAAAGGTTCGACTGTACTATCATCCCCAGCGCTCGCACTCGCAATGGCTTAACCCGATCTTTCCTACTCAAGGCATCGGCTATGACGTTAGCCTTGCCGGGGTGATAACGGATGTCACAGTCATAATCGCTTAACAACTCAACCCATCTTCGTTGAATATGAGACTGCGGTCTCTTATCATCTATAAAATTTGTACATTTGCGTCGTACAAAGGATTATGAGTTGGGTAATGCTAAAAATTCTTCAATAAACCGCTGATAGTCTCCGGCTAGTCCTAAGAATTGGCGCATTTCCTTTGGCGCCTTGGGTGACTGCCAAATTTAATGGTTTCTATCTTATTTGGATCTATGTGAAATCCTTGTTGCTTTACAACATAACCAAGGGATTATGCTTTCTGTATTCAAAGTCACATTTTGAAAACTTCGCGTATAACTCCTCTTGCTTTAACACTTCCACCATTTTCCTTAAACGTCGTTCGTGCTCTTCCTTACGTTGCAAATATATCAAAATATCATCAATGAATGCTATGACATTTTGTCAAAATAAAGTTTACAGACTCGGTTCATGAGTTCCATGAACACTGCCGGCGCATTTGTTAGCCCGAACGACATAAATAAGAATTCATAATGGCCGTAACGAGTCCGAAACGCTGTTGTTGCAACGCCCTCCTCTTGGATTTTTCATTTGGTGATAACTATATCTAAAATCAATTTTCTAAAAATAAATCACCCCTTGCAGTTTGTTAAACAGATCATTTACTTCGAAGAAGTGAATACCTATTCTTGATCGTCACTTTGTTCAATTCTCCCTAATCAATGCACATTCCAAGGCTCCCGTCCTTCTTTTTCACGAATAATACAGGTGCACCCCACGGGGAATGACTAGGACGTATGAATCCTTTATCCAACAATTCTTGCAACTGATTGGATCATTCTTGCATCTCGGATGGTGCAAGTCGGTAGGGTGCTTTAGCAACAGGGCCAGCTTGAGGTATTAAATCGATTCTGAATTCGACCTGTCGGGTTGGCGGTAGTCCAGGAAGTTCTTCTGGGAAAACTTCTGGATATTTACGTATCACCGGAACATCTTCTATATGTTTTCTTTTAAATCGTACACTTTTCTCTGTATCTAATCGCTTCATCGTCCGAAAGGGAGCTCCTAATCATCTTCTTTTCATATTTGATTTCAACTTCATGATGAGTTAGCCAATCCATGTTAACTATTACGTCAAAACTTCTTAACTTTACTGTTCGTAGGTCAATAAGGAAAGGTTAATCGTTCAGAATAATAGG
This sequence comes from Bidens hawaiensis, assembly GCF_021521415.1. Taxonomy (NCBI): domain Eukaryota; kingdom Viridiplantae; phylum Streptophyta; class Magnoliopsida; order Asterales; family Asteraceae; genus Bidens; species Bidens hawaiensis. The sequence goes on from NW_027491014.1 coordinate 8,043,011, forward strand.
ACAATTCCGAACAATTTAGTTAACCATTAGGGATTTACCGTTAGCGATTCTACAGTATAAGGTTCTATAGTTTCACTAATCGGTACCTTTCCAGATGATAGGAGGTTAACAGGAACTAACCTCTATCGACGACCGTAAAAATATCACTGAAGCCTATTGATTTAAAACTACAACATACTCAATACCACCTTTGGATCATGACGTGCTTTATTCGAATTACTCATAAAAGCACGGCTCCTTGCTTGATCAGAGGTTGATGCTTGTCATGAGGTTCGTCTTCCAACGACACCTTGGTTCAACTTTGGGCAATTTCTCTTGAAACGTTCTGTATTGCCACACTCGTAGCAAGTACAACTGTTTGGCATAATTTGATTTCTTTGGATGGATTGTTATTGAAGCTGTTGGGTTCGGAGTGGTTGTACACAAATGGGTTGGGGGTCGCCGGTTCACATGGCTTCAATTGGTTCTACAATTGGAGCATTACATCCATCTTTACCATACCTGTGGCCTACTATCACTCGACATTCTTCTTCCTGCCGATAACCATATTTTCCACATTTAGGGAAGGACCCTTCATGCGGTTCATGTTTTCACACCAGAACTAGTCTTAGTATAATTCTGGGTTGTAGGACATACCTACTTATTCAAAAGCCTGTCTTGCACTATACCTTTATCATTTCTCTTCTTTAACACTCGACGTCTCACCTAACGTCCTTCCAGTCCGCTTCTCATAGAGTCAAATATATCAATGCTGGCTTGTGACACCACCCGTCCAAAGGTTGTATATTTTACAGGATTGACTATACTCCTTATCGATGGAGTTAGTCCCCAATATAGCGCTCACTTCGCTTAGTTTCAGGAGTAATTAGCCATGTTACCAGACATGACAATTCCTTCAAACGATTAGAGTGTTCTAAGTGTTCAGCACACAATATTTCTATCTTCCATAGCTCAGTTTCCAATCTCTGAATTTAATTACTTGAATAAAAGTGCTCTAGCCCAAGAATTTTAAATTCCGACCATATCATCTGAGTAATAATTTTCTAACTATAATTTTGTACCATCTTGTTCCATCACGATACAACATAATCTACCAACATATCTGTAGCGTATTTCACTACACAATGTTCTGGTCTCTTACTAATATCCTTAACCATTTCGATCTTTTCTATCCACTCGCTAATCTATTCCTCCTTGTACCATCAGTAAACTATTAATAATTTCCTTAACACGACCAACAAACATATCCTTCATACCGGATCTAATTCATTACGACTACTATTCATGTTTAGTTTATAACTAACACTTGTAGTCATATTAGTATTCGGTGGGACATTATCACTCTTAATAATAACACTAAGAATTGAAATATTCATAATCACGTGATTGCTCGATCTATAATTCTGCTGCATCAACACTAGCAGTGATCTGTGATACGACATTCGGTATCATCATCTGCTATCTTTGAGCAATCAACTGAATCATATCAATCTCCACCATTGGAGTTACTCTTTTTATGTCATTCTGTCGTACCCATCCCGTACGCAGAAATCAATACTAATCTCACCGTATAACTCGTTACTAGTTCAATCATAACAGCAGGTACACATACACACCAAATATTATCATACATATTACACATACCAGTATCTAGTATATATGTCCCACAAATATAATAACATATGGACTTAACCTGACGTCGGTTAACGTTTAAATATGTTTCATAACCCTTGTCACCAACTGACATATAGATCTTTCTCAACGAAGATTAATGTTTAATATGCTTGATTTCAATATCCTTCTGCATGTCAGCATAACCGATACATGCTCACCGTTAGCACCAAACGATTACGTACCACGGAGTTATAATATCCGTGTCTATTTGTATATCCGTCATACACGGTATACCACCTACGAACGAACAACCAACATGGGTTGCCTTCAAATATTATCAATTACTATTATGGGAAACTCTATCACTTGCTCAGTCAATGTCCTCAGGTGTTCTAGGTTTGCTAAAATCGGTAATTCTCGATCTGGAGGTGGTATGTCTCATATGTTCGAGAGTGAGAAATACATATATATATTTCTATATATTATTTTTATCTGCTCATTTATTATCAAATTTATTATTATTATTATTATTTTTTATTTTATTTTATTTATTTACCTTAATGGAATAAGAATGGGTTCAGGTACGGGTCCGTCCGTACGTGAGGGTCGGCGGTTCAGGTGAACATAGGGGGCTATTAGGATATACGGTACCGGTATTGGTAGGGTAAGGGATTTATCAATTTTTTTTTTGGTTGGGTGTGACGGTTACTAGATATTTCTTGTTAATGTCAAACGGGAGATCTAACTTGGTACTATCTTAACTATGGCCCGATAAGTCAGACTTATCATCAACCGATGCTCTAGAAATTTCAGCATCCTCGGTACTTTTATTATTTCATCCCCCGGTTCCTTATCCGGGTCCTATTTCTCAATACATGTACCCACAAGATATGTACATATATATATATACACATTAGCACGTATAAATAATATTATATACTTTACACATATGTTGCCATGTTTACCTATTAATGTACCCAGTGACTTTCCTTGAATTCCCTCGTGCAGACAAGTCTGTTATTATGTTCCGGACCATAATAACTCACTTGTCCGACCGAGTTCATCCCGATACTCGTCACCATATATTATTAGTTGATATTCAGATCCTATAATACTTGAGCTACTGGTTATATTTTAGGTATCTTTTAAAGACATCCTAATTCTTTATAACCAATGGCTTTGATACCAAGTTCTGTAACACCCCGTAACCGCAGTGGAAACGTAACCGGAATGCAACAGACACCTCTGATATCAACCACATTGTTTATAAAGAAAACTGAATACATTAATATACTTCAAATTACATTATCCCATATTTCATTACCGTCTAGGTGATACACACATCATACAATACGATACATAATTCTATTTATTATAATGTATCCTAACATCCCGCACGCAAATCTTACACACATCAAGCACTTAGCACGTAAGCAATCACTTCATCTTAATTGTACCTGAAAAGCATGTGAGAAAACGGGTCAACTACGAATAGTTGGTGAGTTTCACAATTTGAGTAAACCATGATAAATCATTATCAAAATATAATATTATCGATGTAATTATGCTGAGCCCACAAGTGAAAACTCTGTTAACCCAGTACTGTACCCGTTCCGGGGGCAATGTTAACCCAGAAACACTTCTAGGGACATCTGGGGACACTGTTAACCCAGTACTGTACCCATTCCGGGGGCAATGTTAACCCAGAAACACTTCTAGGGACATCTGGGGACACTGTTAACCCAGTACTGTTCCCATTCCGTACGATTCCCGTACAATCAAATATTTATAAATACACGCAATCCATGCGTTCAGTATGTACTTAAACATTTCAATAGTAACATGCTTTCTGCCCCGGGAAAATATTTAAAAACAATTCAGAAAAAGGGGCTCGTGAAACTCACCTTAGCACATGCAAGCAGGTAACAACAATCATTATCAGTTAACACGTCCAATCTGTAATATGATCCCTACGATCGTTACTATACACTCATTATTAATATAACTTTAACCGTGTTAACCGGTACATCTGGGGACACTGTTAACCCAGTGCTGTACCCGTTTCGGGGGCAATGTTAACCCAGAAACACTTCTCTGGACTCAGATTGTGATATCGTTTAGAGTTCACTAGTCAAAATTACTATTAGTCGTTTTTCCCGTTTTGCGTGCCTAGCACGGTTATCCGTTTTTTTACGTTTCAAAAATGAGTTTGGTCACACACGACCCGAAAATAGTTGTTGACTGATAATTTAATTAAAGTTGTGAAATTAGAGCTCGGTTTAGACGCCCCGATTGGCCGCGGGACCCGTTTCCATCTTTAGTGCACCGGAAACTGTTAAATCGTTTAAAATTACCCAAATCATCCGAATTATTTTCGGATAATTTATTTTTACTTGTTTAACTCAGTTATATGAAAATAGTTCATTTTTAGGGTTTTTATACACCAGTCAGCTCGTCTACCCGAACTTTGCTGGTTTACGCGTTTTATATTATAAAAGTTCACTTTTATTCCAAATAAATATCCGTTCATCCTCGGATCTTGAGATTTTGCACAAATAACATTTTGACAGTGGGGAAATTTATAAAAATATTTCCAGAATTAATTTTTATATTTAAAATTTATTCATCTATTTTTAAACACCATTTAAACACTAAATATGTCGTAAATACCAAACGACCTTAGAAAAATCCCAAATTTTTCCTGGATGACCCCTGACATCCACATAGTCCCTGTAATGTTTCCAGAACCAAAATCTCTTTTTACATGCCATTTTCACTAAAACTGAGCTAGAAGACCCTAGAACTCATTTAACCGAAAAGCCTACTTAGACTTCTCCAACTGACCTAAAATTTTGTGTTTGACTTATACATGTTATAAAAAGCTTATCTGGAATTTTCCAGAATTTTTCATGATATTTAACTATTTTTCACCATTTTTGGCCAAAACCGAGCATTAAATTCACCAAATATTCATCCTTTGTCCACAAATTACCAAAGATTCACAGAACTCTTATTTTCATGTATTTAAAACCTCTGTAAAATTTCATGACCTAACTCTAAACTATCCACAATCTGTCCAAAATTCCATAACCGAACATAAACCGAATATACCTTTTGTTTTCCGCCACTACAAGCTACAAGCTCGTCTTTCCGCCTTATCTACCACTAAATACAGAACCTACAACCATCATACCACAATACCAAGCAAGTTACACTCACGATCAAGCCTCTTACACTATAATTTCGGTTATTGTTTCAAAACTAAAGTTTAAACCGTAAAAACTCGTTTTTGGTTCGTTTAACTCCTTTCTAGGACCAAGATCCCTTGTATAACCCGTATACATCACTTGATCATGCAAGATTCGGTTTTCATCTTTGAAACCTCATTTTCTTGCAAATAAACTCAAGAAACGAAGATGGAAACGTAAATAACTCGACTTTTTACCTCGGTTTTCTTGCTAAAATCTCGGTTTTTAGATGATATTGTGGAAAGGATTGAAGAACTTGTAGATGTTTGCTTAAAAAAAATAACAAATGAATGGGTGTGTAACCCTTATTCCGATCGGAAGGGTGAGGAGGGTGGGGTGGGACCCACCTCTTCATTCTTAGCCACATAATTGGATTTCTGAAATCTGGATAATGTTTTGGATAATCTGGTTCAGTTCGTTTTTTGGTTAAATGTCTAATTCGGCTTAAAACGAGGTTAAAACGGTCGTTTTCGGCTTAAAAATAAAATTTATATAAAACCGATTTAAAAATTTTAAAAACTTAAACCATGACATTTATTAACTTAAAACATCATATTATTAATTATTGCGCATCTTTTTCGGCGTGATCGATCGTCTCTTGCTCGGTTTGGTATTAAAGGTTTCGTTTAACGTACCGACGTACCATTAAATCGAAAATTCTTTTTCTGTGCCGTACTTTACTTATCCCGAAGCATTAATGCTTCGTAAAATCACTAAATATCATAGATATCATCTATAATTGAACCCTCGATTCGTTCGGGTTTCAATAACTATCGATCGATTAATCGCATGTTCAATACGATGAATTATATATTCACGTACAATCAATACAGTGAACCATGTATTCTCGTATAATTACTATGGTAATTCATGTACCCGACATTAAATATAACGTAACTATTGTCTACCGGTTAGGGTATACCGGGTTTCGTCGGAATCGTTACAATGCGTTTCGTTACAGAGTGCGGAAGCGAATTAGAGGAACGAACTAGAAAGTAGTTCGTTAAAACACAATCCTAATTCGTTATCCAAAAATAACGAATTGACCATTATTTAATTTTTAACTTAAATAATTAAATGAATTAAATAAAGAATTTATTAAATATTATCCAATTAATAAATAAATGATTTACCTTAAAATAATTACCGAGGACCTTTATCCCGATAATTAAATACTTTAAAAACGTTTCACGTTTTCGAAACGTAACTTAAAAAAAGTAAATAATATGTAAAGTAAAAGGATAAAATATTTTTGGTATTTTGTGAAAAATTAAAGAATTAAAGAATGTATTTAACTTAAAAAGAATCCGAACTAGAAAATAGACAATCTTTTTGTGTTTTTCTATGATTTTCAAAAGCAGTACATATTTTTGTGTTTTTGTTGAGTTTGAGCAGAGAATCATATTGACCAAAATGCCCTTCCATCCCAGTTTTATATTTCAGCGATATTATAACTGGCGTTAAGTCGGTCATTGATATTGTTTTCCACTTAAATCTTATAACAAACCTTCGAGCATTTTTGGGATATGATTTATGGTTCAATTAGCGCACAGAATATCAGAAACTATCAGCCTCTAATCTCGGTTCAAGTTTAATTTGATTTTTGCCAAATCACCCCAACTTGACTTAAACCATTTAATTTGATTTTTGCCAAATTTTGAACAATGCATTAAGCCTCCTTTACTGTGAGTGAGTATGCGCGAGTCCATCTATCGGCTTACATACATTCTATCCCCTGGGGTCCGTTTCTTATTGGTATTAAGACGCATGCAAGGGAGGAACAATTGTATGACTAACAGCGGATTTTGATCAAGTCAGTAATTTGGATTGTACGAAGTACAGCACTGATCAAGTTTAATGACTTTGGGTTTGCTCTATAAGCGAGTGAAATATTCATACATATGAATACCCAGATGATTAAGCCGCATAAAGACTCACAATGTCCAGAATCCTAACGCTTGTTATTTGCTTTATTATATTTTTGGGTGATCAACAACTATAAGGCTTGAGTATGACCGGTTATTACATTTCTGCCATCCTCACTGAGACTTTTGCTAGAGACTAACACCTCTTTCAATTTGGCTTTGCTTTAGGTTTATATCACTTACTTTACTCTAACAGCTTGTTTAAGACCTATCAAAGCACCAATGATTAAGCACTCAGTCTTATAAGCTTATTTCTTTCTGGATTATGGGTCAAATAATCAATGTACTATCATTTTCTACTTTTGCTTCAAAAACTCAAAATTTTTAGGAGCATAATAAAAAATGAATTTAATCGCCTCAGTTACTTTTAGTCTATAGATAAATGGCTATCCTATCCATCTACAAGTAGATAACAGGACCAAAACATGCAAGCATGATCCACAAACTTAAATAACTGATAAAATTTTCAGCAAGAAAATAAAGTTGAAAGCTTAACGAACGCCCCAAGTGCTTTCCATTTGTCAGGTGAATGGCTAACCTTAATATTTACAAGAAATTATCAGGACCAAACATATACAAGTATATGTCCTTCAAAATGGAAGCAAATGACATAATTTTCAGCGAACATAGGCAAAAATCTTTTTGGTTTTTCTCTTTACAAACTTAAAAAACACAATCTTTTTGTCTTTTTGGATTTTTCTTTACAAAACGAGAAATTCACATTCTTTTTGACTTTTTCAAAATTTTCTGTACAGGCAGGAATCACAATCTTTTTGTCTTTTCGAATTTTAAAATGTTTTTGTTTTTGAAATCTTAAACAAAAACAGGAAAGATCACAATATTTTTGATTTTTCAAAATTTCTAATGTTTTTGGGTTTTATCTATACAGACGTAAAGCACAATATTTTTGATTTTTCTAAGATTCACCCCCTAAAACCTAAAAACAAAGTAAAATCTAAACTAGAAAAAACTAAAAATAAAAGATAATTATCCTAATGTTAGGATCTCAGTAAGGGTCTTCAATCCATTTAAACCAAGCAAAAATTGTAAACGTGTTTTGTCAAAGGCTTTGGTAAATAGATCGGCTTTCTGAAAATCAGTGTGTACTTTCTCAAAGTCAATTAATTTCTTTTCATAACAATCCCGTATAAAATGATATCAAATTTTGATATGTTTTGTTTTAGAATGTTGTATGGGATTCTTGGTGATACTAATACCAGCAGAATTATAAATCAAGATGGGAGTAGTAAGAAACTTCAAACCGTAGTCGCGAATATGTTGTTGTATCCACAATACCTGGGAACAGCAACTCGAGGCTGCAACATACTCAGCTTCAGCGGTTGAAGTGGAGACCGTTGTCTGCTTCTTACACTGCCAGGAAACAAGCCAGCTTCCTAAGAATTGACATCCCGCTGTAGTAGACTTGAAATTGATCTTGCATCCTCCATAGTATGAGTCTGAATAAGCAGTAAGATCAAAAGTATCATCTTTGGGGTACCATAAGCCGATGTCAGGATTTCCCCTTAGATATTGCAGAATACGCTTGACCACTGCCAGGTGAGTCACTCGGGGACTAGCTTGGTACCTAGCACATAAACAAACAACAAACATTATGTCGGGTCGAGAAGCAGTTAGATACATTAAAGAACCAATCATAGCACGATAGAGGGTCAGATCAACGATATCCTCCAATTCATCCGGTGATAAATTGTGACCCACGGGAAGAGCAGTAGAAGGGATTTTTCCGGCAGTAATCTTGAATCGGCTCAAGATGTCGTTCACGTATTTTGTCTGATGAATGAAAATTCCTCTGTCAGACTGATGAACCTGCAACCCTAAAAGAAATTCATCTCTCCCATCGAACTCATCTCGAACTTGGTTTGCATTGAATTCTCGAACTCCTTACACAACGTGTCGTTTGTAGACCCAAAGATTATGTCATCAACATAAATATGAACGAGAAGAAGATCATCACCAATATTCTTATAAAACAAAGTGTAGTCGACAGTTCCACGTTTGAAACCATTATCCATCAGATGGTCGGCGAGCGTGCCATACCAAGTTCTCGGGGCTTGATGTATACCATATAATGCCTTGTTTAAACGGTAAACACGGTTAGGATAATCAGGATCTTCAAAACCTGGAGGCTGTAACACGAACACTTCCTCATGAAGTTCACCATTGAGAAAAGCACTCTCGACATCCATTTGATAAACTTTAATATTCTTGTAAGTAGCATATGCCAGAAAGATTCGAATCGACTCTAATCTTGCAACTGGAGCATATACTTCGGTGTAGTCAATACCCTCTTGCTGATGAAAACCTTGCACCACTAACCGTGCCTTGTTTCTCACAATTACCTGTTGGATCCCGGACTAACAGTCGATAGCAATAAACAGATCTCAGATCTGTGAATATCCGATTACCACTATTAAAGATCTAGCTAATAATTAACCTTGATTTAATGTTATGTATGTGTATATATTATCAATAGAATAAACGAATAATGTTAAGGTGAAGCTTGAGACAGAGCAATTACTCAAAATTCCTTTTGAAAACTTTTCTCCAAAAACTTACATTAAAGTGAACAGTAGTTCACTATATATAGAAGGCGACCTGGTTCGCTAACATCCCCTAGCGAACCAGCTTCCCCTTCGTTACATAATTTAACATAGCAAACCACCCCTTGATTCGTTAACATCCCCTAACGAATCAGGAGGGAATACATTATAATGTCTTAGTTCGCTAACATTCTGTGACACCCGGTAATTTTCCAAATTCTTTAATCTTTATAATTGATCAAAATTACGTGTTATTTATATAATTTATATGAGGTATAAACCATAGTATACTTGAAATGTGGACCAGAACAGTCGTTATGCCTATAGGATTGTATAAAGTGCCGATGAGAACGGCTATATGATGAAGATAGCCCAGTAATAGTTTAAGAGGTGACAAATATATCAAGCTAAATATATATCTATGATCCAATATAAGGGGTAATGGTAAGACCGTGCCCAGTAATGTCCTAATTCCCTAATTAGGACCAAAACGCCATAAACATTTAAATAATGGAATATAGTCGCCGAACCGGCCAAATCAATGATACATTATACAGTGAGACGATCAAGATATGAAACTATGAAGGAATTAAAGGTATACTAGTCAAAATAATATGAAGTAATAATTTAAACAATCCATGAAGGATTACAATATGGAGCACTATTTAACCGAATATAACTCCGGGTTAAATTTAAATATACATCATACCGGGAACCGAAATGAATACCGGGTTCCATACCATCTATAATACCTTATAGGTGACCAAATAAATTAAGAGAAGCTCATAATACCCAAGTCCAATATAAATTCCATAACTTGTTTACTCGATGATCAACTCGTCCTAACGACTATCCACTTAAGACCCGAACCAAGATTGAACTTAGCACTACATTTGGACAACCAATATATTTATTAAATGACCATAATACCTTCCCTTTTGCAGCCCAAAGCCGAACCCCAACCTCTTCCCATTCAGTTTTAATGTACAAGGAACAAACACCACATTAAATCTTATAAACCATTATCCATGCACCCATATTTATCATGATCATGTATCATCATCATCACCAACATCATCATAATCTTGGTTACTTGCAAGATCAACCAAAGTCCCTAAAAGCCTTCACAAAATCTGCCCACATTATAATATTACAAAGACCATACCTTTGACCATTTCACTTGACAAGATCTTGAGGAGTTAGCAAGATTTCAATCCCTAAACTTAAGGGATGATGTCCCCTACACTATTATTAATATACACCATCAGATCTTCAGCTGAAATTCACCACAAACATTCAAGAACACAATCCAAATCTCCCTTGTTCCTCTCTCGGCCGAAGAACAGCAGCAGGCCACCAAACAGCCGCCTCTTTGCAACCCGTTTTCTCTATAATGCTGCTCTGAACATCTTGAACCCTATATATCGTTGGAAAGCTAGAAGAAATCCTTAAACCATGGTAGAAAGCCTTGAACGGATCTCTGCCCGGAAGACTCGGTAAGAAGCTTTGAACCTTCAAAGGTCACTACTGGAAACTGCATTTTCCAGCAGTACCCCCCTCTCTTCTTTTGTTCATATCTCACAAACCACTTGGTATTTTTGGGTGATTCTCGTTTAGGAATCCAAGGAAACTCGCAAGGATCACGAACCACCTTTTGAACATCCATTTCCGGCTTCATTTCAGCATTAGGTAAGCCGAAAACTCGAGTTGTAACAGTTTATGGTGGCTGGAAAAATACAGATTCTGTCCAGCCACGGTCTCATCATTTTACTTGACCCTAATCCACCTATTTCATGTTATTTGAACATAATGTAGACTCTTAACATCGTGGTTAACGTCAAGGAACTTGGATCTCGTCTTAAATCGCTCAAAAACCGACATTCCCAAGGTACTAATGCCATATAATGTTTAGTAGAAAAACATGGACTAAGCCTAAGATACTTATACATAATGAGGTGATTAGACATAAACATAAACTTGAAGTGTGTTGAAATGACATATAATTAAGGATAAATCATGTTAAGTAAAAGATATAAAGGATTTAAAGGGTGTTTAAGGAAGGTTAAGGTTAATAGAACACCTAGTTAAGGTAAAAATGATCTTGAGTAGTAAAACCCACTTTTAAATAAACAAGATGATATAAATGTAAAGATGGAATTTTGGTTATGTTAAACTTTAAAAAGGGTATAACTAACGTATTAAAAACCGTATCGAGTTTGTCATAAAAGTAAAAATAATAATAGTAATAATAATAATAATAATAATAATAATAATAATAATAATAATAATAATAATAATAATAATAATAATAATAATAATAATAATAATAATAAAAATAGGAACACTAGTAATAAAAAAATGAAAGTATAAATGAAAGTGAACCTTAAACATAAAGTGCAACCCTTGCACCAAAACATGGAAATAAATATAACGACAATGGTACGGGTAAAAATCCAAGGTACACGTATATTCCTATATACGCAAATGAAAATACCCATGTATAATGTTATAAAAACAAAGGATGTGTATAAGAGTTATAAAAGTAAAAGATAACTATATGTTACGAAGACGAAAATACTAATAATACTTATCATATACATGAAGAAATGATATATACAATTAATACACATATATTCCTATATATGTGCCACAAGTATAAATATAAAATACGGGTTTTTGTGATGGACATTGCGAGTAACTGGAAGGGTGGAGGTGCCGGTAGTCGGGACGTCCTGTCTAGGCTGGTAACTGAATATATCATAGATGGGCCCGTTACCTACCTGGGGACTAACGATGAGAGCTCCAAAACCTATTAGGCTAAAGCATGTCACGAACGTCATGATTACCGACGAATAATTTGTATCGAGCATTCCCTAATGCTCGGAGGATATAACGGAAATACATAACAAGTATAAGATGTTATCTAACGTCCGTATCGCTAATGTATAAAAAGTATACATATATACCGTCACCTCATAAGTATGTATCGGGCTAAGTATTAATAGTTATATATTATGTACTGAAGTGCATAAGTATACGATATAATACAGGAAACTCACCAAGTATAACGGAACATTATTCCTCATTTAAGGTGAGTCTCACAGCCCCTATTTTCACTATTTTCACTATGTTTTAAACTGTTTTCGGGGCGAGGGACACGTGTTTAAATATGTTTTATCATGGTGTATATCTTGATTTACAATGTGCGTGTACATGAGATATTTGGCGCGCTCATGGTACATAAAGTCCCCGGTATATATTATAACCATAAACTATAGGAAACTATAGCCGAGGAACTCTACGGGTAGTACTACTGGTCTGACCAACCCACTCGTAAGTGGTCGCGCCACTTTATAATACGGGTGCTTAGTTTTCCGATTTATTTATTCCCTCGTGGACTCGTGGGATGTTATGTGGGGCTTTATGGTGTATATATATAGTCAAGGAATGGTTACGAACTCATGTATTCACGTTACACTGCAAGTCATGGATACTGCATTCATGACGTTATGAGAATTATATTATAAAGCATTTTATCGAGTCACAAAACTTGTGAACTCACTCAGTTTGTACTGATTAAATTATTTTACGTGTCTTTCAGGTATTTAGCTACGTGGAGAGGTCACGGTGTCTCACTACGGTTTTATGTTTAACTATGGAAATTTCATGAATGAGGATTTTATATTTTGGAGTTTTCACGGCTATTTCTCCCTTCGGCGGGACATAACTGTGAAATCTCAATATGTTATATGTAAACCTTTTTATGGATATTTTTGTAAAACTTATATTATGAATGAAATCCTCATGTATTTTATCATATAGTTGTTGCTTAACCGCGCTCTCGAAAAACCTTTCATGAGTCGCACACCGGTTGTTTCCGCCTATGGACCGGGTGTGACACATCCCTAGCGAACTAGACTTAACTTTAAGGAAGTAGTCTAATAATAAACATTAAATATTACATTAATTAATAAATAAAACATTAACGATAAATACAAAGACTCTAGACGCAAAACCGTGCACTAACAGACACCCCCTCGTCTTGAGCTCTTTCTGTTTAACTTATTTGAAGCGCTTGGACTGCCAGTCTCTGCAACTATGAATTCTATGTTCGTGACACACACGAACGACTCGTTGGAATTCCATAGCCAGGTCGTAATCTTCTTGGTGTTCAAACAAAATCTGCTTCCTGTGTAGCATGTCGTTGTCTGTCTCTGATAAATTAACCAACTACATCGGGTCGATTATCTTGATGAGCTCGGTCTGCAGTCCTCGACCACGAACAATAACGGCCTCGCCAGTACGATTGTCATAGTACCAACGGTTGAAAGACAGATAAATATCTCGAGGCATTGTCTTCACAGGAACCTTTTTCATTGTCTTTGGCGGCTTCACTTTCAAGACAAGTTTCTTCAAGCCGGTCCTTGGATCAATCTCATCAATGCGCTTACGTCTTGGGACCTGGGGCTTGAAGAATTTGAAGCCATGATTGACCTCGAACAGTAAGTGTTGATGAAACCACTCAGCCGTTCGGTGACCCCCATGATTGATAAATGGACGTCTCGCGAGGGTACGTACATCCCAACGCGGTAGAGTTAAAACATCCATTATCCTCTCGTAATACTGGACACCCTTTTCCCACTTGACTATACATACTTTAAGGTAAGAGTCATAAGCCCATAACGATAAGCACTGATAATTTTACCCACTTTATGACGTTTGAAACAGTCTTGAAGGTAGTCACCTGATTAGTCTCAATCCAAGCAGCAGCAGTATCTTTTCTTTCTTGATCTACATAACGATAAGCACTGATAAATTTACCCAGTTTATGACGTTTGAACCATATTTCTACGTCATCATCAGTCACTTCTTGGAGTGAAGGAACTGTTCGCTGCACAACCTTTTCCAGTTCATCCTCAGTCTCTTTAATTACATTTTCATGAAATACCGGAGCACCTTGATCAACGTTTGCGTGTTGATACAAGTCCGGGTACTCTTCAGCTGTCACATCCTCCATCTCAATCTCTTCATCCTCATAAATAAAATCTGTATCCATACACAACGGATCAACTTCCAATTCTTCCTCAGTGATCACTTCGACATCGGGCTCAGTCTCTAAAGCAGTTAACTGATCGTCATTCAGCCCAAGCAGAATCGAAATCTGCTCTCGTGTCAAGGATCTAACCACAAACTCACCAACCTCTATCTCATCTCTGTTTACCACACTACGAACCACCCCTGAGCCGTCAACAAAAATCACTGTGTTAGCTGCAATCATTTCAATTGGCTTGGCAGCTGTTGGATCTTGATAGGTAATTATCTGCTTGCTCGAATCCTCACCGCCACTAACACCAGCACCAGAGGATGAACCATGCGATTGTTTAGGCTCACCTCCTGCATCAGATTCGTCAGGATCATCACTGTCATTCTTAAGTTTCTTGAGGGCATCTTCTTTACAAGTTAATTGTAAAACCAACTCTTCTTGTTCCTTTAATTTCACCCCCTGAGACTCAACAATCGTACGCAACGATTTAGTCTCCTTCTGACAGAAAGAAATATAACTCATCATTCGTCGTTGATTCTTCATGAGTCGTTCTTGAGTTTGAAGGTCAGTTGCCATTTGATTTTCATATAGATGTAACAGATTTAGCAGCATTTCAGTTTGACGACCTGGTGGCAAGTTGTATACGGATGGATGAACAGGTTGAACAGGTCCTTGAGGCCGAGTAATTCTCATGAAAGAGATATCATTAGGCGGAGGTGGAGGAAGAGTAGTTGTTGGCGGAGGAGGAGGTCTCATTGATGTGATAGGAGATACTGTAGACAATGCAGCAGAAGGCCTCGGTATCTCGGTCAACGCCATTTGAGGAATTAGACCGAGCCTCTCATGTGACACAAACGTCGTTGTCAAGGTAAGCATCGGAGTGCTAGTAGTTAGCGGCACCGCCGAGCTTTGAGTAGTTGATTGACGTGGTGGTGGGGTTCCAATGATTACTCCAGCCCCAACAGACACACGGGGCTTCTTTGATGGTTCACCAGTAGCCACATCTTTACCCTTTCTTTTTCTTTCCAGCTGAGCTTTCATGGTGGCAGCTAGAGCAGCATCGACTGCATCCTGTTGTTTTTTAAGAGCTCGTTCACCAGCTCCACCATCACCATCACCATCGTCATTGTCACCATCATCATCTCCACCATCATTGTTCCAAACTTTTCCCCCTTCACGCTCGGAATCCGAATCATCGTGGATCCAGCGCTCATTAGGAGGACATACGTAATCCGGATTGATTATATGACCAATCATCCGTTTATCCTGTGGCTTTTCTTTTCTATTGATTAACATACGATGCACCGTTTCAACTTTCATATGTTCCATATCAAGAACATCGTTCACCAACGATCGATCAATCACCAAGTTCGGAATCAAATCCTGAATAATTAGCTGTAAAAAGCGAGGGTACATCAAGAACTTCTTTGACGGTAGAATTTACTGAACTTGCTCTTTCAGATGATCAAAGATGAGTTCTGAGTAGTTGAATGGCTTGTTCAGGATTAGAGCAACAAATGCCGATTGCAAACTTAGTCTATACTAATCAAACCACCGTGACATCCACTCATACAATGAAGTAAAACATGCAGCAGATACTTGTATGGTGGACACAACCCATTCTTGTTCAACATAGATTTACGAATATCACCTCCATAATTCAAGCGTGTGAATAAATCCCTAACCAATGTCCTGTCAAATTCACTCGGGTTATCATCATTATCGTCAAACTGAAGTACCCGACGAATGACCTCAACATCAATCGTAATTGGAATCTGATTAATTGTAGCTCGAACCCAATTAACTTCCTCAACATATTCCGCCGTGTTCCAAAACTGCCTGATTATACTAAGATACACATTAGGTTTAGTAGTGATTGCATAGTGTATCTTTGAACGTCGTAAGAAGGTCAACATAGCTCCAAACGTTCTCAAATCAGTCACATCTTGATCAACATAAGCACAAATGTTGTGCTTCTTATCGAACGACAATAAGATCACTTCAGCTTGTTGATCTTGTTGTTGTGGTTGTCCTTGTGGAGGTTGTTCCTGTGGCGGTTGATTTTGTTGTTCTTGATCAGCCATGTTTTACTGTATAAATAAAACCGAATATGAGAATAGATATAAGAATATATAATCAAAAGATATGTGTAATTAATCTATTTACGTATTAGACGATTTAAATCTTATAATTAAAATAAATGAATATTGAAATTAATTTAGATTAATTAATTTTTTTTTTAAATTGTCATTCGTTGGGAATCACACTGATTCGTTATAATAAGATAACGAATCAGGCGATTCGCTATCAAGTAAATGTTTTAACGAACTAAACATAGCGAATTACTATTTAATTTTAACGAACTACACGCTAGTTCGTTATATTTTAAGCGAATTCAAATCTGATTCGTGTAACATCTTATTCGCTTAGCTAGTTCGAGTAAAATCTTAACGAATTGGACACGAAACAGTTCCAATTCGCTAAGACTAACGAATGGTCATAATTAAGACTTGTTCTTTGACTTCACAAAGTCAAGGTCAAAATTAGGATGAACACAGATAGTCAACAATATGAACCCGGGGACGATTAGGCCATAACTATCGTCGAATCATCACAATAATGAGCTCGTTGTACTCGGAATTATATACATAATCGAAGATGTATGAGATTAAGACCCAAAATCTCTAAGTACATAGGTTAGACGAACCCACAGTAAACACCAATAACACGAAACAATAATTAACCCGGCAAACAACAATCAAAACATGATTGAAGCCCACCAAGGGTATCGGAATATGATTCCGATCACAATGACATCAAAAACATACAGTTATTAACATAAATTACACACAAATAGGTTTCGAAACTTCGGAAACCCCTAAACTCTTAAAAGTTTATAATTTAACTATCAACTCTTAGCCATTTTTGACGAAAATTATATCGCCAGGATCGGCTATACCTTAGATAACCAAATATATCTTTGAAATATCCAAACAAGAAAGTCGAGATTTCAGAGAAAATTTGAACAGGGTTTCTTAAAGATGAAGGAAGAAGGCGAACAGTGAACGCCTGTTCATTTTCTTTTCTTATATAACATAGCACGCAACCTAAGTTACAGCTTGGACGAATCAGACGATTCGTTTAAATTAAAGTTAACGAATTGGTCCATTCGCTAACTCAATTCGTTACCTTATGTTGGCGAATCGCTACTTGATTTGTTAAATTAAAGTAGCGAATCAAGTCTTGATTCGTGACTCGATTCGTTAAATATACATAACGAAGGGATGATTCGTTACAGAGTGCGGAAGCGAATTAGGTTAGCGAACCAGAAGCTAGTTCGCTAAAGAATCACCTAGTTCGTTATCCATAAATAACGAATTGGATTTTAACGAAATAAACTCTTTTATTTAATTTTAAATTAAATAATTAAATGAATTAATTATATGAATTTATTAAAGAATTAAATAAAAAAATAAATTAGGTTATCGAGAAACCCTTTTATCCCGACAACCATAACTTAAAATTATTTAAGTATTTTGTACAAAGAAGACGAAAATATTTTTGGTATTTTTCAAAAAATTAAAGAATGTATTTTTTTTAAAAAAATATCCGGTCCGCTAAAAAATAGACAATCTTTTTGTGTTTTTCAATGATTTTATAAAAAACAGTACATATTTTTGTATTTTTGTTGAGTTTGAGCAGAGAATCATATTGAACAAATTGCCCTTCCATCACAGTTTTATATTTCAGCGATATTATGACTGGCGATAAGTCGGTCATTGGTATTGTTATCCACATAAATCTAATAACACACATTCAAGTATTTTTGTGATATGATTAAATAGTTCAATTAAAGCACAAAATATCAGAAACTATCAGCCTCTAATCTCGGTTCAAGCTTAATTTGATTTTTACCAAATCACCCCAACTTGACTTAAACCATTATATTGTTGATCAAAATTTTGATACCTATTTTGAAATTTTGAGCAATGCATCAAGTTTCCTTTACTGTGAGTGAGTATGCACGAGTCCATCTGTCGGCTTACATACATTGTATCGCCTGGGGTCCGTTTCTTAATGGTATTAAAACGCACGCAAGGGAGGAACAATTGTATGACTAACAGCGGATTTTGATCAAGTCAGTAATTTAAATTGTACGAAGTACAGCGGTGATCAAGTTTAATGACTTTGGGTTTGCTCTAGAAGGCGAGTGAAATATTCATGCTTATGAATACCTAGATGGTTAAGCCGCATAAAGTCTCACAGTGTCCAGAATCTTAACGCTTGTTATTTGCTTTATTTTATTTTTGGGTGATCAACAAATATAAGGCTTGAGTATGACTGGTTATTACATTTCTGCCATCCTCACCGAGACTTTTGCTAGAGACTAACACCCCTTTCAATTTGGCGTTTCTTTATGTTTATATCACATACTTTACTCTACTGGGTTGTTTTAAAACCTACCAATGCACCAATGCAATTAAGCACACAGTCTTTTAAGTTTACTTTTTGCTGAATTTGGGGTCAAGGTAATCAATGTACTATCATGTTCTCTTTTTGCTTCAAAAACTCAAAATTTTGAGGAGCATAAAATAAAGAAAAGATAAATTTAATCGCCCCAGTTAACGTAAGTTTTTAAATAAATGGCTAACCATCAATTCACAAGTAAATCATAGGACCAAGACATGCAAGCATGCTTCACAAACTTAAATAACCGACGTAATTTTCAGCGAGAAAATAATCTAAAAACGTCTGCAAAAATCTTTTTGGTTTTTCTCTATACAAACTTTAAAAACATAATATTTTTTTATGTTTTCAAAATTTTAAAAAAGTTTTTGGTTTTTCTAAATATTTGAAGAGAAAAACATTAAAGAACAAAAATCACAATATTTTTTAAATTTTGGAATTTTTTAATGTTTTTGGATTTTATCTAAACAAATGAAAACACACTCTTTTTGTATTTTCTAGATTTTCAGCCCCTAAAACCAAAATAAATTTTAAAAGAAAGATATGACAGAAAATAAAGATAGTCATCCTTGTTTAAGGATATCAGCAAGGGTTTTCAATCCGTTTAAATCAGGCAAAAATTTAAAACGAGTTTTGTCAAAAGCTTTAGTAAACAGATCGGCTTTCTGAAAATCAGTATGTACTTTCTCAAGATCGATTAATTTCTTTTCATAGCAATCCCGTATAAAATGATATCGAATTTCAATATGTTTCGTTTTAGAATGTTGTACGGGATTCTTGGTGATACTAATAGCAGCAAATTATCAATCAAAATAGGAGTAGTAAGAAACTTCAAACCGTAGTCCCGAAGATGTTGTTGTATCCACAAAACCTGGGAACAGCAACTCGAGGCTGCAACATACTCAGCTTCGGCGGTTGAAGTGGAGACCGTTGTCTGCTTCTTACACTGCCAGGAAACAAGCCGGTTTCCTAAAAATTGACATCCTGCAGTCGTTGATTTGAAGTTGATCTTGCATCCTCCATAATTTGAGTCTGATTAGGCAGTAAGAACGAAAGTATCATCCTTGGGGTACCACAACCCGATGTATGGATTTCCCCTCAAATACTGAAGAATTCTCTTGACTGCAGCTAGGTGAGTCACTCGTGGACTTGCTTGATACCTAGCACAAAGAAAAACAGCAAATATAATATCAGGGAGAGAAGTCGTTATATACATTAAAGAACTAATTATGGCACGATAGAGGGTAGGATCAACGGAATCCTCCAATTCATCCGGTGATAAATTGTGCCCTACTGGAAGAGGAGTTGAAGAGATTTTTCTGGCAGAAATCTTGAATCGGCTCAAGACGTCGTTCACATATTTAGTCTGGTGAATAAAAATTCCATGAGTAGACTGGTAAACCTGCAAACCTAAAAAGAAATTCATCTCTCCCATCGAGCTCATCTCGAACTTTGTTTGCATGGACTTCTCGAACTCCTTACACAATGTGTCGTTTGTAGACCCAAAAATAATATCGTCAACATAAATCTGGACTAGAAGAAAATCGTCACCAACAGTTTTATGAAATAAAGTGCAGTCAACAGTTCCTCGTTTGAAGCCATTATCAGTCAGATGGTCGGCGAGCGTGCCATACCAAGCTCTCGGGGCTTGATGTAGACCATACAGGGCCTTGTTTAATCGGTAAACACGGTCTGGATAATCGGGATCTTCAAAACTAGGTGGTTGTTGGACAAACACTTCCTCGTGTAATTCACCATTGAGAAAAGCACTTTTAACATCCATTTGATAGACCTTGATATTCTTATAAGCTGCATAAGCCAGGAAGATTCGAATCGACTCTAATCTTGCAACTGGAGCATATACCTTTGTGTAATCAATACCCTCTTGCTGATGAAAACCTTGCACCACTAGACGTGCTTTATTTCTGACAATCACCCCTCGATCATCCTTCTTACAGTTAAATACCCACTTAGTCGAAATGGCTTTCTTGACTCTAGCAGGTTTGTCTATTAAATCCCAAACACCCAAACGTGCAAACTGCTGTAATTCTTCTTGCATAGCTTCTACCCAAGAAGGATCTTCAAGTGCCTTACTAGCTGTTATTGGCTCAACTTGAGATATAAAGCAATTGAATTTAGCAATATTCATAATTCCCGAAAAATGTAAGTTAGTGTAAGTACACAATATGTTATTATCACTTGATGAAGCAACTTGATGACGTGTACGAACGCCCACATCAATTCTCCAATGATATTTTCCTGTGGATGATATCCATGAATCCGAAGAGTGGGATACTCAGGAACAACAACATTATCAAATAAGTTAGTGTAATGTTCACCCAACTCGGGAGATGAAACATTATCACTGTCAAGATCAATAACTTGAATTTCAGCTTGATCATCATTAGAAGAAGTAGAAACATTATCAATAGCAACTGGAGAAACAACTTGAGATTCTTCAGTTGGAGCATCTGGTTAAGCTTCAAATTCATTAGAACTTGAAGATCTTGGAATGGTCAAATGATCTTCTAAGTATGCTCGAACCAGATCTTCATCGATGTGTTCAGTCGAGGAGTAAAAGAATTAAATAAACTATCGTAGTCAAACATCCAGTCTGGACCTTTCCCTCGAGGAGGAGTTGTGTACTTTTGACAGTCCACATGGTACAATTCTTCAACACAACCAGATGTGAAATTAAAAATCCTTTTCTTTGGAGATGCATATCCCAAGAAATACCCTTCGATAGCTTTTTCTTGAAATTTACCCGAATCCTTCTTCAACATTGTACACGGACACCCAAATGGTTCCAGGTACATTAAATTAGGTTTTCTATTATTTAAGATCTCGTATCTTGTCTTCTTGAGTCATTTCACTGTTAGAACTCGATTAAGCATATAACAAGCTGTATTCACTGCCTCATTCAAAAATTAGACAGGAAGCTTTGAATCAGCGAGCATTGTGCGTGCAGCTTCAATCAGAGTTCTATTTTTCCTTTCAGCAACACCATTTTGTTGAGGTACATAAGGTGCACTATATTCTCGGTGAACTCCCTTTTGAATACAAAAGAAATCCAATATAGTGTTTTTAAATTCAGTACCATTATCACTACGGATTCTCCTCACCTTTTGTTTATACAGTGATTCGATCTTAGTAATATGATTTTGTACCAAAACCGGTGTTTGATCTTTTGAACTCTTAAATAACACCCATGAATATCTTGAATAATCATCTGTCACTACAAGACAATACCAGTCTCCAGAAATACTCGCACGATTCACTGGACCAAACAAATCCATATGAAGTCGTTCAAGAAGAGTATCAATGGAATTCAATAACTTAGAGGGATGTATCTTCTTCTTCTGCTTGCCCTTTTTGCATGCAACGCAGTGATCAGATAACATAAAATTCCTTAACGAGACACCCTCAACTAAGTCATTTGCCATTAAATAATTCATCTTTCTGACATGTATGTGACCCATTCTACGATGCCATAGAATCGAATCTTTCTCGGTTGCTTTCGAGACAAAACATGTTTCGATCGATGTGGATACCTTAGATCTCATATTTAAGACATAAATATCATTTGATCGTGGTGATCGCATGAAAACCATGTCCTCGGGGATAACATAACCCGGTTTCAAGATAAGACATTCTTTGTCAGTAAATATCGTAGTGTATTTTTTATCACAAATCTGCGATACACTCAATAAATTATGATCAACCTTGTCGCAATAATTAACATTCTCAAACGTAATGTGACCATTTGAAACTTCACCCTCTTGTGTGATCATGCCCCCAGAATTCCCAGCAAACGTTACATAACCCCTTTGAATATTTCTTACGTTGGTTAATAGGTCGAGATTCCCAGTGATATGACGAGAGCATCCGCTATCCATGATCTAGTTTTCACCAGAAATGGTCTTGGATGAACCCTACACACAAACAAAAGTTATTAGTTCAAAAAGGCAGCCCAGGCCTCAGTCTTGGGCACCATTTGGTTTTCTCTTTGATCATTAACTTTAACAGATTTCAATTGTTGTTCAGCCACTTGTGAATAAGTTACCGGCTTCCTAGACTTTCGTCTTAAGTAAGCTGCCTGAACAATGTTTGAATTCTTGTTTTGACATATAGGTTCAGTTGGAATGAATTTTGGTTTCACTTGACCGTGTGTCTCATTGACATGAAGAACCTTCCGATGATTCACATCAGAGAATAAAATATGAGTATCATCAGCATATGACACAGGTCGTTTCAGGATCTCCTTGACCAATGGAATTGGCTTAGATTTGTCCTTGATAAAAGGATGAAGATTCTGATAGTTCTGCTGACTACAATTCCTCACAACATGACCTTGTTGACCGCATAAAAAATAAGTTCGCATGTCTACATGATGATGTTTAGAAGTAATTGGAATAAATGATGCAGATGGTTGATGATGACTCACATTTTTAGTCATGCTCTTAGCAAACTCATCAGATAATTCAGATTTCTTCTTTAAATAAAAATCTAAATTAGAACAGTTCGAAAAGCCTTTTAGTGTATCTGTCCCAGTTGACTTCACAAAGTTAATCTTCTTAGCTTGTTTTAAAAATTGTTTTGCCTTAGTCAATGGATCAGATTGAACTGATGTTTTTGTTTGAGCATACACACGTTCAATCTTGAATTTTTGAAGTTTCATTGACAAAAACACTCTCAATAAGTTCAGGTTTGATAATACTTATTGGAATAACTTTTTCAGTGAACATCGTATCCATTCCCTTTAACTTAAAAACTCTAGCCGATGAAGACTTAGAACTTGGAGGATTAATGTAACGCATTAAGTCCTCGTCAGAAATCTTTGGTTTAAATGACTTCTTTGTCCTCACTGGTTTGGTTTTCACAGTTTCTTCCTTGTTCATTTGAGATTTGAATGAACCATACACAACTTCCTCAAACTCTTGAGGTTCGCAAAGAATATGATTAGAACTAGGAATGTTCTTATTCTTGTGTATTATCTCAGGTTCAAACACATCTTCAATAATCACTTTATCAACATTTTCAACAAAGACCTTTTTACTTTCCACATGAGGTTTTTGAGTAGCAACTTGGGGTTTGACAATTTCAGGTTTAACCAATTTAGGTTTTTTCAGAAATCACAGATTCTTTTTGAATCAAATCCTCTTCTTTTCTTGCAAATGGATTAATTTTATAATCATTATGAAAAGGTGGTGGAATTTCAACAAAACCAATACCTTTCTTAGAATCTTTTTGTTTTCCAGATACTTCAATAATTTCATTCAACAGAAAAGATGAATTCCTAAATTTTCCCAATTTGTTCTTCAATTCAAGAACCTCATTCTCAAGCTCAGTTATCTTAGAACGATGTTTTAAAATTTCCTGAAACTTTTGGTCATTAATGGTCATTTTCACAGATAACTCGGCTTTGAGATCGTGGTTACTTGTCGACAATGCTTCAATCTTTTCTCGAGATCTCCTTTGAGATTCAAGAGATTGTCGATAAGTATCCTTAAGAGAAGCAATTTCTCTTATAAGATTATTATTTTGATTTTTCAATGCTTCTAACTTAGATTTGTTAGATTCACAGTCAACACATGATGCTTTAACAAATGAAGTAGCAGAAATTGAGTTACTAACCTCATTGATCTTGGCCATGCAAGCAAACATTGATTCAGAAGGCTTGTCGCAAGGGTCGTCAGAATCAGATCCAGAATCATTATCGGAAGACATCTCACTACCAGTAGCATCTTGACAATCTTTATGTAACCCAAACATAGCCAAATTTGCTTGAACATCATTGCATAGTAACCGTTGTGACCAATCAGTTCCATCTGCTAACATTGCTTGTGTTGTAGAAGAAGATGGTTTCTTTTCAGCATCACTTCATCGTGGTGTAGAAGCATTTTGACTTTGATCACGAGGTCCAGTGTATTCTTTCCTTGGTTTGTCACATTCGTTCGCGAAATGCCCAATTTTTGACAATTATAACACTTTACTTTTAATTTGTCAAAACCCAACTTCTTGTTTAAAGCTGGAAGATCTTTTCCAGTTCTCTGCATGAATTTTTTAACTTTACGAACGATCATAGCCATGTTCCATTTCAAATCCATGATTTCTAGATCATCTGGATCTATCTGATCATAGTCCTCATCTGTTAAATCACTTGTGGCAATTTTACTACTCACTAAGTTTTCATATGAAGACATAAAATCCGTCAGAAAAGCAAAGTTTTGCTCAGCTTCCTTCATATTAACACTAGGTGGTGTAGCAAACGGATTGGTATTAGTTGAATTTTCAGAACCTCCCGAATTACCAGCAGAGTAAAAACAAAATTTTGGATCATTAAACATAGTTGATTCTTTTTCACTTGCCGCATGAGTAAGAAAAGCAGTGATTGGAGAGATTGTTGAACTAAGAGGCATACTTCCACCATAGAAAGCTGGATCTTGATTTTCTTTGGAGGATTTTTGACACTTAAGATCATATTCTCTAGCTTCGATCTTTTGTAGAAATTCAAGTACCGTCAAGTCTTCATTCAGAAAATAATCATTCTCTTTCAAAACCATTAGAAATGATGAGTAGGAACTTGGAAGCACACTTTTAATAGTGTCAATTTTATCTCTTTTAGAAATTTCCATTTTCATCTTGTCCATTTCAGCAATTAAATGACTAAATCTTGTAGTCATTTCTTCAACTGTTTCTCCTTTCAATAAATTAAAGTTTCGAAACTGAAACTTGAGAATCACTTTCTTACTCTCAGCTGTGTTTCCCATGCTTCTCATACGCAGATGTTGAAATAAAGACTCACATTTCTTGATACTACCAACTTGATGAAAGATATTTTCTGGTAATGCCATAGTCAAAGTAGAATATGCTTTTATCTCGATTTCTAAAGCTTTCTTCTCTTCTTGTGAGTATTGAGAAACAGCTTTAGGAGTATATCCAATAGTATCATCACCAATCATTGGTGCAACATAAACTTCATCAAGACAATATGAGCAGTCAGGATGAACAGAACCCAAATGTGCACGAAACCGAGGTTCCCACTTGGCAAAGTCACTGAACTTCATCAATCTTGGACATTTAGAATGTGAACCTATCTCGGTATCAAGTTGCAACATCTGTTGCATCAACATGTTTTGAGACGCTAATGCATACATACCAGCCATTTTTTTGAAAATTTAAGAATATAACGAATCAAAGAGTGAAATAGCTTAACGAATCAGTGAACAGTTATAGCAAACTATGAACAGTTATAGCGAATCAAATCTTAACGAAGTTAAGACTGATCAGCAACGAAGTACCTTAACGAATGAGATGAGTGTTTTAGCGAATCAAAAGTCAACCTAACGAGTTAACTTAACGAATCACAAATAAAGTTAATAAATCAACCAAATGGCGAAACATATAACGAATGAGATGAAGATTTAGCGAATCACAAGTCAACTTAAAGAATCACAAGTCAACTTAACGAATCACAAGTCAACTTAACGAATTGACCAAACAAATCACAAAGGATTAGTTTAGCGAAGCACAAAGGATTAGTTTAACGAAGCACAAAGATAATCAGTAAAGAATCACTAAGAAATGCTTAGCGAATTAATATAACGAATCAGCTACAGTTGATTTTGAATCACACTATAGCGAATCAGGTTGTTACAACCGTTTGTAACAAACACTGACACCTTATGCCACGTGGCAAAGGTTATTATGACACAAATCCCAAGAAGAACACGTGTCACACGAATCGGTTAATCTAGTTAACGAAATAGATAACACGAACCAATAACTCACACGAATTGATTAACGAACTAGGTAGCGAAGTAACACTATTGATAACGAATCACCAAGAAACATATAGCGAATCACCAGGAAGAAGATAACGAATTACATTCATCTTCAAATCTTCAAAACTTCAAATGATTTTTTCCAGAAATTTTGAAGATCAAACCCAGAAACTCAACAATACCAGATTTGTAATACAACCTCGTTACTCAACCAAAATGTACAAATAACCTACCAATCTACTCTTAAATCAAATCCGAATCCAATACTCATAACCTCGTAACCAATTAACACCTTAAACCAAATCAATTTGACCAACAACACACCCCTGTTTCGGACTTCAACCGAATCCAAATCCAAAACACACAAATCCAATCCACACCTCAATTCCTTTAATCCACACCTATCCAATACCTTAACCAACACAACCTCAATCCAAATTATCCATAATTCAATCAATTCAAATCAAAATTGATTCAAAACCAAACAAAACCGAAAAACTTAATAAACATAACAATTAAAACACCAAATCAAGTGTAAAGAGCACCAACAGCTCTGATACCACTTGTTGGATCCCGGATTAACAGTCAATAACAATAAACAGATCTCAGATATGTGAATATCCGATTACCACTATTAATGATCTAGCTCATAATTAACCTTGATTTAATGTTATGGATGTGTATATATTATCTATAGAATAAACGAATAATGTTAAGGTGAAGCTTGAGAGAGAGCAATTACTCAAAATTCCTTTTGAAAACTTTTCTCCAAAAACTTACATTAAAGTGAACAGTAGTTCACTATATATAGAAGGCGACCTGGTTCGCTAACATCCCCTAGCGAACCAGCTTCCCCTTCGTTACATAATTTAACATAGCGAACCACCCCCTGATTCGTTAACATCTCCTAACGAATCAGGAGGGAATACATTATAATGTCTTAGTTCGCTAACATCCCTAGCGAACTAGACTTAACTTTAACGAACTAGTCTAATAATAAACATTAAATATTACATTAATTAATAAATAAAACATTAACGACAAATACAAAGACTCTAGACGCCAAACCATGGACTAACATTACCCCACGATCGTCATTCTTACACTTGAATACCCACTTAGTCGGAATTGCCTTCTTGACTCTAGCAGGTTTATCGATAAGATCCCAAACACCTAAACGTGCAAATTGCTGTAATTCTTCTTGCATGGCTTTTACCCAAGACGGATCTTGAAGTGCTACACTAGGAGTCGTTGGCTCAACTTGAGATAGAAAACAAGTGAATTTAGCAAGATTTACAATCCCCGACAAGTGTAAATCAGCATAAGCACATAGAACATTATTCACTTGATGAAGCAACTTGATGTCGTGTTTGAACTCCCACATCAAGTTCTTCAATAATGTTTTCTTGTGTATGGTAATTATGAATCTTAAGAGTAGGGTTCTCAGAAACAACAACATTTTCAAATAAATTAGTGTAATGTTCACCCAATTCAGGAGATGAAACATCACTATCAAGTTCAATAGCTTGATCCACAACTGCATTATCATCAGATGAAGTAGAAGCATTATTTTAGTGAACAGGAGACTCATTATTAGGTTCTTCAGTTGAAGCAACAATTGGAGCTTCAACATCATTTGAACTTGCAAATCTTGGAATTTCCAAATGTTCTTCACAATAAGCACGAACTAAATCTTCATCTTGGATGATCGGTTGTTGGAGTAAAAGAATTAAATAAGCCATCATAGTCAAACATCCAGTGGGGACCTTTTCCTTGAGAAGGAGTAGTGTACTTTTGACAGTCCACATGGTACCATTCTTCAACACAACCGGAAGTAAAGTTAAACACTCTTTTCTTAGGTGACGCGTATCCCAAGTAATAACCCTCAATGGCTTTTTCATCAAACTTTCGCACATCCTTTTTCAACATGGTACAAGGACAACCAAATGGTTCCAAGTACTTTAAATTAGGTTTACGATTATTCAATAATTCATAACTGGTCTTTTTGAGTCTCTTAATAGTTAGAACTCGATTGAGTGTATAACAAGCAGTATTCACCGCTTCATTCCAAAACTGGACAGGAAGCTTTGAATCAGCAAGCATCGTTCTAGCAGGTTCAATCAACGTTCTATTCTTTCTTTCAGCTACACCGTTCTGTTGTGGTACATATGGGGCACTGTATTCTCGATGAATTACTTTTTGGATACAAAAAAAATCTAATACAGTATTTTTAAATTCAGTACCATTGTCACTTCGAATTATCCCCTCTTTCTGTTTGTATAGTGATTCGATCTTAGTGATTAGGTATTGAACAAGACCCGGTGTTTGATCTTTTGAACTCATAAACAAGACCCATGAATATCGTGAATAATCATTTGTATCAACTAGGCAATACCAGTCTCCAGAAATACTCGCACGATTCACTGGATCGAATAAATCCATGTGAAGTCGTTCAAGTGGAGTATCAATAGAATTTAATAACTTAGATGGGTGCGGTTTCTTCTTCTGTTTGGCTTTCTTGCAAGTAACACAATGATCGGATAATTTAAAATTCTTTAACGACACACCCTCTACCAGGTCATTTGCCATCAGGTAGTTCATCTTTCGAACATGTATATGACCCATTCTTCGATGCCAAAGCACCGAGTCTTTCTCGGTTGCTTTCGAGAAAAAACACGTTTCGATCGAAGTAGATAATTTAGAATTCATATTCAAGATATAAATATCATTTGATCGAGGTGATCCCATAACAACCATGTCCTCGGGAATCACATAACCCGATTTTAAAATCAGACACTCTTTATCTGTAAATACTGTAGTGTATTGCTTATCACAGATTTGCGACACACTCAATAAACTATGGTCCACTTTATCACAATAGTTAACTTTCTCAAAAGTAATCTTCCCATTCGAAACATTACCTTCCTGTGTAATCATACCTCCAGTATTCCCAGCAAACGCCACATAACCCCCTTGAATATTTCTCACATTTGTTAAGAGGTCGAGATTCCCAGTAACATGACGAGAACATCCACTATCCATGATCCAGTTTTCACCAGAAATGGTCTTGGATGTACCCTACACACAAATGAAAGTAATTAGTTCAAAAAGGCAGCCCAGGCCTTAGTCTTGGGCACCTTTTGGTTTTCTAGAGAAAAATTAACCTTAGTTGCATTCAATTGTTGTTAAGCAACTTGAGAATAAGTTACAGGTTTCTTAGACTTCCGTCTTAGATACGCAGCTTGAACTACATTTGAATTAACGTTTTTGCAAATTGGTTCAATTGGAATAAACTTAGGTTTAACGGAACCATGAGTTTCATTCACATGAACAACTTTTCGAGGATGTACATTAGAGAACATAATATGAGTATCATCAGCATATGACACAGGTCGTTTCAGAATCTCCTTTACCAAAGGAACCAGTTTAGAATGGTCCTTGATAAAAGGATGAAGATTTTGATAGTTCTTCTTACCACAATTTCTTACTACATGACCTTGTTGACCGCAAAGGAAACAACTTCGCATGTCAACATAATGATGTTGAGAATTAGTTGGAATATGTGACACAGATGATGAATGATGACTCACATTTTTGGTCATGCTCTTAGCAAAATCATCAGATAATTCAGATTTCTTTTTCAAGTAAAAATCTAGATTAGAACAATTTGAAAAACTTTTCAACGTATCTGTCCCAGTTGACTTCACAAATTGAATTTTCTTAGCTTGTTTTAAAACTTGCTTTGCTTTAGTCAATGTGTCAGACGGAGCTGATTTTTTTGCTTGAGCATACAAACGTTCAAGTTCACGAATCTTAGAAGTTTCATTGTGAAATACACTCTCAATCAGTTCAGGTTTAATGATACTTATTGGAATATCTTTCTCAGTGAACATCGTGTCCATCCCCTTTAACTTAAACACACGAGCAGATGATGGCTTAGAGACATTAGGATTTTGTTGGTGCATGATGTCAGTTGTTCAGTGTCGAGTGTCTATAATCGTGTTGGTTAGATTTGAGTTTTGTATGTAAGCGAAGTTGCTAACAAGTTCGCTTATATGGGCGAACTTGTTAGACAAGCGAAGTTAGGGACAACTTCGCCTGAACATGCCAGGCGAAGTTGTCGTGTCTATATAAGCTAATTGTTTACGGCTTATTCGAAAAGAAGTTAATTCAGTTTAGATTATTCGTGTATTCGAGTCAGAGAGTTTTGTATCGGTGATCATAGTATCACGTGTTTACGGTTGGAATACAACGTGTGTTTGGTTATCGTATCGTGTGTTAGCTCGTATTGTTTTCTATACTCGTAACGTCTTACGTAGGGATTCCGCATCTACGTAGAACGCGATATCTCGTGTAGATCCGGCTGGGAACCTACAATTGGTATCAGAGCGTTTGCTCGATTGTGTGGTTCGGGATTATCACGCGGGTGTAGAAATCGTTCCGTTCGACTATTCGCGGGACGAGTTTTCTGAGTTTTTGTGCTATACTCACCTCCTACAATCATAAACAACCCATAACACCTTCACAAACCTCGAAAAACCCAGAAATCTAATCTGTAGAAAGTTCGTGTTCATCAGGCGAAGTTGCCGTCACTGTTAGTAGGGTTTCGGCGAAGATATAAGGTTAAGCGAAGTTATCCACAACTTCGCCTACCTCTTCAAGTTCGCTTACCTCAAGCGAAGTTACCCACAACTTCGCCTACCTCCCAAGTTCGCTCAACTTAAGCGAAGTTATTCTCAAGTTCGCCAATCCGGCGAATTTAAGAAAGTGAGCGAAGTTACAAATTCACGCGAAGTTAAGTTTTAAGCGAAGTTATCCACAACTTCGCCTACAGTGCTGTTTGAAAATAAAATTTTTTATTTTCGGATTTCTTTGAGTTTTGAGAAAGATGTCTTCGATAAACTTTACCGAACTGGTAAAGATGGAAGTAGAAGCGGGTTCGGCTACACAGGCACCTAAGATGCTTAAGAAAACTGATTATGTAGCGTGGAAAGATCGTTTTGAACAATATGTCAAGTATCAAGATGCCAAGATGTGGGTGTGCATACAAGATGGTTACATTCCACCTACTGCTGAGTATGAGGGTCGTGATCAGATCAAGAAATACAAAGAGATGGAAGAAGAAGAGAAGAAAATGTATGAGGCAGAAAGCAAAGCTCATGCAGCAATTACAATGGCTCTTCCACAAGAGATACTTCACACCTTCCGAAAGTATAAAACTACTACAGAGCTTTGGGAAGCACTTGAGAACCGGTTTGAGGGCAATGTGGGAATTCGTGCCTCGAAAATTAAACTTCTAAAAACCCAATTCTCGGTCTTCAAGTATCTGAAGAATGAATCACTTGATGATATCATCACTAGATATTATCATCTGATGACTGAACTCAGCAACTATTCAATTGCTTACAAAGAAGATGAGATTGTTGAAAAGCTTCTTGATGCTCTCCCACCAAAATGAGAGATGTATACTGTGTTGATGAGAGAAGACAAAGACTTTGCTGATTATGACCTGGAGACAGCAGTTAACAAGCTAAGAACGTTTGAACTGAACATGGTACGAAAGGAGACACCTACCGATCAGGTTCAAGACCCAGGTATGTATGGTGCAAAGGTTAACTCTGGATCAAGTTCGAAAACTGAATCATCTGCTTATTACTCTAAGGGAGAGTCAGGCGCTAGCTCAACACATGAAGGACATGTATCTCTAAACATGAACGGTGATGTGTGCTTTGTAGCTGGAGGATCAAATGCTTCTCAACCTCAAGGGACCATGAGTAGTTTTTCCCCAACTGTGTCAAACAACAACTACTCGAAGATGCCCATGAGTGTTAAATCTGCTGAACAGCAGTTTGCTCTCTATGCATCTTTTATTGCTTCGTATGAGAACTACATTCAGGGTAAGATTGTTGATCCTGCAATTTTGGATGAAGACTATGATCAGATCGATGCTGATGATCTGGAGGAGATGGATCTGCAGTGGCAGATGGCTATGATTTTCAGAAGGGTGAAGAGGTTCATGAAGAAGACTGGCAGGAAGTTTGTCGGAGAGAGGCCAGAGTTTGATAAGTCGAAGGTACGCTGTTACAACTGTCAGCAGAATGGCCACTTTGCAAAAGAGTGCAAAAATGAACGTGTAGAAGGCAGACAAAATAGATCTACACAGCAGAGTGGTAGTGGTAATGACTATAGAGCCATGATTTCCAGACAGAACGAGGAGTACAACTGGAATCTGCATGTTGAAAAAGTATTTGAACAGGCCAATTTGGCAAAAATCGAAACTGCAGATAGTGAGAAGGGAACTGGCGAAAATGAAGCTTACATGGCAGATGTAACAGACCAGCTCTCCGAGGTAAGTACCGAACTCCCTTGTACTAAGTGTGAACATCTGTCTGAACAACTGACAACTATAACTGATCAGTTTGTTAGTTTGGATGCGCAATTTAAAACTTTAAAAGAAGATCATCATTTCACTAAAGCTAGAGAAAATAGTTACAAAGTAAAAATTAAAGCTAGTGAGAAAGATATTAAAAGTCTTAAAGCAAAGCTTGCTGAAAAAATTCAAGTGATTGATCTTAGCTATGAGGTTCTAGAAGAGAAAACCAAACTAATAGCTGAAAGGGAAAAACAGATAGCTGATCACCAGGTAAAAGTGGTGGAACTTAACAAGAAACTGGAGCAATTCAGAAATTCCTCCGCTATACTTGATCACCTTGTTAGTGATCAAGGTTCCCCAAAAAGGGGAGGAATTGGTTATCATGAAGTTCCACCACCTTTCAATCATAATTACACTTATGACCCTAGTAATCAGAAATCTGTCGATGTTGACTATGGTCAGACAGTTCCGGTTAAAGTAACGATTAAAGAACCAGAAGTTAGTAAGCCTGTTGCAAGTGTTAAGATTTCTGCTCTGAGTCCTGTCTCATCTAACTCAGACAAGTCTTCTGAGTCGAGTGAGACAAAACAAGAGGAAGTGTTACCAAAAAGTGGAGAGAAAAAGAAAACACCTGAAAAGAAGTCTCCACTAAACCCGTATGTCCCGCCATATGTGAGACAAACGGGCAGTAATACAGCCTCAACATCTAAGACAACTTTTGATAAGAAAATTGGACACAGGAGTTGTTTTAGATGTAATCAATTAGGACACCTTGTTGCTGATTGCCCTCTGAAGCAGAAATTCAGAGGTGTGAGAACTTCAAAATCTGAGAAAAGAACTAACGTTAATCAATATAATGGTAAAAATGAAAACCCATCAAATTTCAGAAAATGGACTAATTCAGGTTTTCAAAAAAATAGATCTCAGTTTTACACTGCTAACAACCAAACCTTAAGTAATAATTCTTTTAATTCACGAAGGTTTGGATGGCTTCATAGTCAATCCACAAGAAGGTATCCTGTTAGGACTCACAGAAATTATTATGATACTAACTTTGGACAGCCAAGGTACGGAATGTATCGACCCAAGACCAATCGGTCTTGGGTCCCCAGATTTTAATCATCTGCTTTAATCGTGCAAGAACAGTTGAACAGGGCTGCCAACAATCAATGGGTTGTGGATAGCGGCTGTTCCCGGCACATGACGGGTAACAAGAAATTGTTACACGACTTGAAACCTGTTCAAGGAGGAAGAGTGAGTTTCGCAGGAGAGAGCGGTGGAAGGATTACAGGAATAGGGACGGTGTCGAATGGAAAGATGACTTTGGAGAAAGTAAACTTTGTTGAAGAACTGAAGCACAATCTGCTGAGTGTTTCGCAGATTTGTGACAAAGACTACACCGTACATTTTACAAAGAATGAAGCGATTGTGTTGTATCCCGGTTTTAAGATACCAGAGGATTGGATTGTTATGAAGGCTCCAAGAGTGAAGAATACGTATATCATGGATATGAGATCGACTGAGATGGCCACAGAAGAATCGTGTCTTCTGTCAAAAGCAACTGAATCGGAGTCCGAGTTGTGGCATAGGAGAATGGGGCACATTCATCTTCGGAAAATGAACTACCTTGTCAAAAATGGGCTTGTGCTGGGTGTTCCCTTGAAGAATTTCAACTTTGAAGACAAATGTTTATCATGCAAAAAGGGAAAGCAACACAAGAAATCCCATCACACCAAGAAGGTCAATTCAATTGTCAGTACCCTAGAATTACTTCACATGGATCTCTTCGGTCCCGTGAATGTAAGAAGTCTAGGAGGAACATCGTATTGCTAGGTGATCACTGATGATTTCACACGATATTCCAGGGTATATTTCCTGAAGTCAAAGGATAAAACAGTGCAGATGGTAAAGAATTTGATTACCAAGGTTGAGAATATCATGGGGAAACCGGTTAAATTCATCAGGAGTGACAATGGAACTGAGTTCAAGAACTATGAGATGGAGATCTTCTGCTTACAGAATGGGATAGAACACCAATACAGCGCACCGTATACACCGCAACAAAATGGAGTGGCTGAGAGGAAGAACAGAACCTTAATTGAAGGAGCCAGAACCAAGCTGGCTGATTCGAAACTTCCCGTGGTGTTCTGGGCTGAAGCTGTTGCAACAGCCTGTTATATCCTTAATAGAGTGTTAACTGTTAAAAGATTAAATAAAACCTGTTATGAACTTATGCATGGGAGAAAGCCAAACTTGAGTGGTCTTGAACCATTCGGGTCCCCATGTTCGATATTAAAGACCAATTCTAAATTTGGTGAAGTAGCCGACGAAGGAATCTTAGTCGGATA
This sequence comes from Bidens hawaiensis, assembly GCF_021521415.1. NCBI lineage: Eukaryota > Viridiplantae > Streptophyta > Magnoliopsida > Asterales > Asteraceae > Bidens > Bidens hawaiensis. The sequence continues at coordinate 8,078,375 of NW_027491014.1, forward strand.
CGTTGTTGGGACTCCCAACAGACGGGTCTTTAATACATCGAACAGCAAGGTTGAGGTGGTGTGTAACACTGATATCACAAGTTACAAATCACCAAAACCAAGCTCGGGACCCGCTGGGGTTTTCGACTATGATAGACTTTTTAAATCTTTTAACATACCTTATCTGGATTTTGCAGAAGTTGAGGAAAGAATTGCTACGAAGATGATATGCGATGAGGAAGACACTTTGGTGCAACGACCACAGTATGATGAATGTCAGCCTTCCTCGTCAAATGCTATCAATACCCCTGCTGCCTCTACTGAAGAGGAATTCATCAATCCGTTTCACTCTCAACATCAATCACCCATTGATGAGCTATCTTCGAACTTGGAAGATAATTTGAATGTCAGTTCGGTTCCGACTACGAGAATTCACAAAGATCATCCTTTGGAGAACGTGATAGGTGATCTGTCCGCCGGTGTACAAACAAGACAAAGCTTGAATGAGCACACCTGTGTTTACTCAAGCATTAAAGAATCAGGCATTATCAACAAATGCTTGTACCCCTGCTTCATCAGCCAGATTGAACCAAAGAACTATCAAATGGCTCTTAAGGACAGCTCGTGGGTCGAAGCCATGCAAGAAGAGTTAGCTCAGTTTAAGTAAATGGAAGTATGGAACTTGGTTGCAAAACCAAGGAATGTGCATGCGATAGGCACGAAATGGGTCTTCAAATGTAAGAGAGATGAGAAAGGGATTGTTATCAGGAACAAGGCGAGGCTGGTTGTTAAAGGCTTTAATCAACAAGAGGGGATTGATTACAATGAGGTGTTTGCTCCTGTAGCAAGATTGGAAGCCATTCGTTTGTTTTTGGCATTTGCTGCTCATAAGGAGATGAAGGTTTTTCAGTTGGATGTGAAGAGTGCGTTCCTAATCGGTAAAGTCGAAGAGGTTGTGTATGTTGAGCAACCTCCGGGTTTTCCTGACCCTGACTTTCCCGATCACGTGTACAAGCTAAGTAAAGCGCTGTATGGACTACATCAGGCACCTCGTGCCTGGTATTCAACCTTATCAGATTACTTGCTTGAGAATGAGTTTGAAAGAGGTAAAATTGATAGCATATTGTTCTTCAAGAGAAAGGGTAGCGACTTTCTGCTGGTGCAAGTCTACGTGGACGACATTATCTTTGCTGCATCAAAGGTCGCCATGTGTCAGGAGTTTGAGGCCGTCATGAAGAAGAGATTTGAAATGAGTGCTATGGGTGAACTAACCTTCTTTTTAGGATTGCAGGTTGATCAGTTGAAAGATGGGATGTTCATTCATCAGACGAAGTATGTCCATGATGTTCTCAAACGCTTCAAGATGGAGGACAGCACTCCATATGATACTCCAGTCTGCGTCAATCACAAATTGGGTGCTGATTCAGACAACGATGCAGACGTGGACCCAACCCAATATCGGGCTATTATAGGTTCTTTAATGTACTTAACTGCTTCTAGGCCTGATATAATGTTTGCTGTTTGTCTTTGTGCACGCTTTCAGGCAAACCCAAAAGAATCTCATTTGAAGGGTGCGAAGAGGATACTGCGGTATCTCAAAGGCAAGCCGAAGCTGGGGTTGTGGAACTCGAGAGGAGGAGACTTGGAGCTAGTCGCTTACACAGCTTCTGATTATGGAGGGTGCAATCAGAGTCGGAAGTCTACAACTGGTGGATGTCAGTTTCTTAGTGGCAGACTAGTGTCGTGGCAATGCAAGAAGCAGACCTCAGTCGCAATTTCAACCTTTGAAGCAGAATACATGGCAGCATCCAACTGCTGCTCCCAGGTTCTTTGGATTCAACAACAGTTGCGCGAGTATGGTCTGAATTTCTCACTTACTCCTATTTGCATTGATAACACTGCTGCTATCTCAGTAACTAACAATCCCGTGAAGCACAGTAAAACTAAACATATTGACATACGTCATCATTTTATACGGGATTGTGCTGAGAAGAAACTGATTGAGCTCGAAAAGGTTGACACGTTAGATAATTTCGCTGACTTGTTCACGAAAGAGTTTGATAAAACTTGATTTCAAAACCTTGTTGAGCTGAATGGGATGACCAATCCCGAGTAACCATGTCATATGTTTCTGTTTAAAAAAAAAAAAAAAAAAAAAAAAACGTCACTATCGTTTAGAATTATGTCGGTTGCCTCAGTTTGAAGGACATGTCTTCGGATATGTTTGGTCCTCATTTCTACTTGTAGAATATGAGGATAGCCATTAACCAGATGACTGAAAGTGACCGGGGCGGTTTATGATGTGTTTTTTTCTTTCGCTGAAAATTAGTCGATCATACTTAGTTAGAAGGACACATACTAGTATGTGGTCGGTCCAGCTGATCCATTGGATCTTCGGGATTGCCGTTTACCTGAAGACTTTGATTTGGTCGGGGCGATAGAAGTTAAATTTTTTTTTTGGGAGATGAAATTATTTTTCAAGTCTACTACTTCGTAAGAAGTTACTTTACTATGATTAACAGAAAATTGATCCAACCTTGGAAAGTGATAGATATACTGATTCTGTGTGCTTAACTAGTGAAGTTATAAGGCCTAAAAGACTTTAGAACAGTCATTGTATGTCATGGTAGCTTTTTATGGTGCGTAAAAGTAGAAGTGATACTAACTAAATCATCTCGATTTTATGAGGAAACTCCTTAAGAGTTGTGCATGTCTTCATACATATCTTTCCGAATGATAGGCAGAAAAGCGATTACCCAGTCATACACGAGCCCGTGAGTGTTCTGATTCCAGTGAAGATAGCGTGTCAAGACGCTGCAGTGATCCAGATTCGGGACTTGCAGTTATTTTCTACTTGAAGTTGTGTTTATATATGTTAGATTAAAAAAAAATAAAAAATTCTAGAGTTCATAATGATAATGATTATCAATCAAGACACAAGAAGGTGAACGGGAAACAGAGTCTAAGATCGAAGAGTAATTACTACTTAATCAGACACTACGGGTTGAGGTCAATTCGGGGTGACTTGGGGAAAGTCAAATACGCCTTGAGAATAGATAGGAGGCATCATAATCTCTGAGTTGTTGCCCACTTAAGTTTTGAGCTTAATTGAACCTAACTCGTATCACAGAAACGATGAAAACCATTTTAAGTATATTATCTGCTTACAACCTGTTTCTTTATGTCATAATACAGCTGAACACGGATCTGTGTGACAGTCACGTAATTAGTATGATTCCTGTTCGGATCTTCTCTAAAACATGGTAGTCCCTGTCGAGACTGAAATTTGATCCCGTGTACTTTAATTTTTCAAATTTTTTTTACTTTTGTAATTGTTTGATTTTATACCTGGTTACTTGGTCTTGATCGTATCATTTAACGCTTTAAAGGATGTTTTTAAAACTTTATTGAAAATTGTTAAAAGTATAGGGGTTTGTTTTGTAAATACAGGCGAACTTGTTTTTAACTTCGCCTGGAATAGGCGAAGTTATCGATAACTTCGCCTGTACTAACATTGACCCTATATAAAGAAGTTTATAGGTCAAACAGTTTCATTATTTCACATTCAGCGAACTTATACTCTCTGTAAACCTTAGCGAACTTATCGATCAAAATCATCTGTGTTCTTATTTCGATTCCCTTCCGTGATTAAAGGTGTGTAGGGTTCGACTATCATATTATCATTGTCTATTGAGGTTAATCATCAGTCGTTTCGACTCGATTCTCGACCTCGTCTTTCGAAACCTTAAACACCAGATTTCAAACTTGTTTTTACGTGATAGTAAACTACTTGAACGTCTAAAACTTCATAAAATCATGTATTTCGGAGTCCTCAATCTCCGAAATCATCCTCTACACGTCGTTCGTAAATCCTAACTATTGCCGATTCGAATTCGGCGAAGTTACAGTTTAGGCGAAGTTATCCGTAACTTCGCCTGAGGTTTAACTTCGCCTGATTATTAATTTTTAAAACAGTTTATGAGGCGACGTTGTGATTAGGTGAAGTTATCAGTAACTTCGCCTGGACCTTTGTACTTAACAGTTATCAGACGAAGTTCAAGTTGAAGCGAAGTTGTTTCCCAACTTCGCCCCACCTTTAACTTCGCCTATACAGAAATGATCACAACTTCGCTCATGGTAACAGGCGAACTTGTGATTTGCTTTGACGTTTATCTAACTTAACCTGTTTGTTGCAGATATGGCTGCTGTTGCTGGAGCAGGTGGTGCAGGCGGTGATGACGGAGGTGATCACCAGAGACAGTTCTTCCCGGGTCACAACATGTACATAACATTAGACCCGGAGGCGAGCGGAGTTGATGATTTCCACGAAATCATCACATTTCTTTTACGCTCGAGGATATTCCACGCGATTACAATAACTCTGCCAATATCCTTGCCCAATATTGAGGATTTTTGGCAGACAGTGGAATACGACTGTAGAGTCGAGCCCCCGGTGTTGCGCGCAACAGTCAACAATCAGATTGTTCAGTTCTCTTCTGAACAAATCCGGGCGGCTTTACGATTTGGGAATGAGACAAGGGATGACCCAACAGAGTTTTAGCTCCTTTCCGTGATGGAGCGTTTTTGAGAATGGGATACTCTGGTCCCTTGGGGGATACGCAGAGGAGGAAAGGCTTTTTACTTGACCAGTGGCGCTTTCTCATGCATGTTATGTTCGTTTGCATGTCAGGGAGAAAGGCGGGCACTGATGGCATGGGCGCGACCATGCATTCAGCGATGACTGCTCTGACTTACAACAAGCGATTCAGCTTTAGTCAGATGGTCTTTTATGAGATTGATCGTCAAAGAAGAGCGATGGCGCGTGAGCGATTCATCATGTATCCAAGATTCCTACAAATGATCTTGAATCATGTTGCTCCAACGCTTCCTCAGTGCCGTCTGATCCGATATGTAGAGAGTGTGAACAAACTGATCTTCGCCCAATGTAGATCCTCCAGTGCGAGGAGCAAACCTGAGCTCCGTCCTCTACATACTCCACTCTTTGGGTACTTGATCAACCCGGGGTATGTGTCTGCTCGAGGGGACGAGTTTAGGGACCCGGCACCACAACAGGCAGGAGCACCTCAAGCTATACCTGCTGCTCCTGTTGTGTCACCGGAGGAGAACGTGGACCTTGATGCAGAATTTGGTGGTCAAGGCTTCTTTGATATGGATCGGGTGGATCCAGAGGAAAACGTACAGGTCCCGGTTGAACGTACTTCGACTGTGAATGTTACTAGGGCAGCTACAACGGTGGCTGGCTCAGATTCTGATGAGAAGTGGCAGAGGCAAGAAGGATTATGGTAACTCGAGAAAGACTACATGGGAAAAGAAAGAGAACAGATGATGATAGCGAGTCTGATTATGAGGAAGAGGTACAACAGTTGATCCGGAGGTCAAGAAGGGAACGGATAGCTGCAGGATCGGGAGCCGGTTAGAGCTCTAGGGTGGTACGTTTCACTCCACCAGCACTATCCGGTATGACAATGGTTCCCTCATCACTACAGGTTACAAGGCCAAGCGCTACGGTTGTTCCCGTGGTGGCTACCTCATCTACATTTGGCCTCCCACCCACTACTTTCCAACTTTCGACTCCTGAGATCGTTTCATTGCCGCCTCCGACTGTTACTCCATCGGAGGTCGTGGCACAATTTATAGAGTCGACTGTTGTGGCCACTGCAGGGCTATCGGTGATGATACCACCTGCGGTTACGTCTATCTCTACTTCTGAGGTCCCGGTGACATCGGAAATCCCTCCTCAGTACACTCAAGATATATCACATATGAGGTTCGATTTCGATGCAACCCTATCAGACTCTGAACGAATAGCAGCACTGGAACGGGTCGTGGCAGAGCAGTCAAGGATTAATCTTATCCAGACCCAGGCTATTCAACGCCTAGTTGCAGAGAATCAGATGCAGTTGTCCCTGCTGGTACAACATGGAAAAATCATAGATGCTTTCAAGGAGTTCTTGGCATCTCAGGGGGAGACGAGCTGTAAAGGAGATGAGTTGAGGACCAAGAGACGAAATGATAGAGACGATGATCCCAATGCATCGAAAGATGCAGGTGGTGAGTTGCCAAGAACTGATCAAGCTCTTGGAACTTCCACAACTCAGGGGGAGTCGACAACTGCAGCTGGTGGTGATGATGTGGTGGTGGTGGATGTAGAGGAGATGGATGATGTTTTGGTTGGTGATGATGATGTACTACCGAGTGATGTGATAGAGAAGATTGGTGAAGAGATTGTGATTGATACAGAGATAGAAGAGGGAGAGATAGTTGAGGAAAATATTGAGCATGACATTCCAGATGTTGAGAAAGCAGATATGAGTAAAGAGATGGTAAGTGATGAGTCTGATTGGGAAGAGCAGCCTAGATGGAAGGAAGGCTATGCTCAGTGGTTCGTCAAAACGAAGAAACCGGCGGTTCCTACAATGTTTAAGAAGAGTTACAACATTAAAGGCTATGCTGAAGCGAAGAAATGAATTATTTGCTGGATATATGATGAGCAGTTGAGGCTCTTCGTGATTAAAAGGTATGACGGTGTTCAGTACTTTAGAAGGATGTTAAGATTGTTGAATACACTGCCAGAATGTGAAGTGAAAGACTTAGCCAGATTGGGATTGATAAACAGAAGTGACGATAATATGGCTAGAGTTATTGGGAAAATTGTGTGGAAAGAGAGTATAAAAGAGAAGAAATTTGAGCTGTTGAAGCCACAAAAGGGAAAACTTGTTGAAGACAAGAATAGAGGTTTGAGAGCAGACGGAAAGCCTTGGATGATTATGAAGTATAAACCGATCCGGTGTTTGAAAGAAGTACCGATGAAGCTAATGCCCAAGGATGTGCTTAAAGACCTGAAGTGGTGGTTTGTAGATTGTGAGACAGCTGAGGCAGTGATGGAAGACGAAGATGAACAAGAGCTGCTTAGAGTGTACGATCCGATGCACTTGGTAAACTTATCGCAAGCTGATTTGCAGGTGTTGAATGATAAGAAGATATTTTATATTCCTGCTTGGAAAGACGAAGCGAGGAAATATCAAAGAGTTGTCTCGGTTTGTGTTCGAGAAGGAGTGCATGCTTGAAGATAGAAGATTGAAGATTACTAGACACGTGTTTGAAGCTAAAGATATGAAGCTACTGCCAAGGGGGAGTCTGTTGATTTGTAGTGGATGAACTTCTTGAACCAGCAGAAACATTTGGTGACCCAGAATTACCAGGAGTATTAAAACATGCTCTAGGATCACAATAAATGGTTGTTTCATTTTCTCTTGCATTCTGGGTAAGAAATGCAGTAATCGGTGAAATGGTTGAACTTAGAGGCATGCTACCACCATAGAAAGCAGGATCTTGACTTTCCTTGGATGATTTTTGACACTTGAGATCATATTCACGAGCTTCAATCTTTTGTAAAAACTCACTTGCAGTCAAGTCTTCATTGAAATAACTGTTTTCTTTTAATACCATTAGAAAAGTAGAGTACGAACTTGGTAGTGTACTCTTAGTATCAATCTTGTCAATCTCAGAAATTTCCAACTTCATTTTATACATTTATGCAATCAAGCAATTGAATCTCGTTGTCATTTCTACAACCGTCTCACCTTTGAGTATATTAAAGTTTCTGAATTGAAACTTAAGCATCATCTTTTTGCTTTCAGCAGTGTTTCCCATACTTCTCATTCGGATATGTTGAAACAAAGAGGCACAGATTTTTATACTATCCACTTGGTGAAAGATATTTTCTGGTAAAGCCATGGTTAGATTAGAATAGGCTTTTGTCTCTATCTCTAAGGCTTTCTTCTCTTCTTGTGAGTATTGATATATAGCTTTAGGTCTGAATGCGATAGTCTCATCCCCAATCATAAGAACGGTATAAACTTCATCTAAAAAATATGAGCAGTCAGGGTGAACTGATCCTATATGAGCACGTAACCGAGGTTCCCATTTGGCAAAGTCACTAAACTTCATCAACCTTGGACATTTCGAATGTGACCCTATCTCGGTATCAAGTTGCAACATTTGTTGCATTAACATATTCTGTGAGGCTAGTGCATACATACTAGCCATTTTGAACAAGTTTCAAAATTCAAGGGTTAATTTTGAAAAATAAGGTTAACGAATGGTAAACAGTGACTGTAACGAACTGTAAAAAGTAATAGCGAACTGTGAACAGTGATCAACGAATTAACCTTAACGAAGTTGAGTTTTATCAGGTAACGAATCAAACAACGAATCTGATGGTTAACAAATCAAATGGTCAACGGAGGAGTCCAACTAACGAATTGACCAAGCGAATCGGCTAGCGAATTGCTAAGTGTAACCTTAGCGAATTAAAAGGTTTTCTGTAACGAATCACTACGATAAACTTAGCGAAATAAGATGACGAACCAGCTACAGTTGATAGCGAATCAAACTATAGCGAATCAGGTTGTTACAACCATTTGTAACAAACCCTGACAACCAATGCCACGTGGCAAAGGTTGTTATAACACAAATCTCAAGGTAGACACGTGTCACACGAATCTGTTAGACACGAATCAAATGAGTTAGCGAACTAATTGACGGCCACTAGGATTTTATAACGAATTGACTAAATTAGGTAAAGAATCAATGTGACCAAGATGACGAATCAACAGAAAGATGATAACGAATCATACTCATCTACAAAGCCTCAAATCTTCAAAGATAATTTCCAGATTTTATGGAAATGATGAACATCAAACCTAGAAATCCAGAAACTCAAATTCTTAAAACTACCTCAATTCGTAATAAAATTGCACAAATAAACTACCAAACTACTCGCAAACCAATACTTGTAACCCAATTAATAACAACCATAACCAATTGACCAAAAACCAATCCTCTGTTTCGGCCACAAACCAGAACCAAAACCGATTCAAACCAAAACAAAACCAATCTCTAATTCCAATTCTCCGACCCTTTCCTATACCTTAACCAACTCAAATCCAGTCTAAACCTTCCATAATTCAATCAATTAATTTCAAATTGATCCAAAGTTAATCAAACAGAACACTAACAATACATAATACTAATTAACAGTCCAATACTCTAAATAAACAATCTAATCAAGTGTAATTGATCCCCGAAAGCTCTAATACAACTTGTTGAAACCCGGAATCAATCCTTTAAACATATCTCAGATCTGTGTTAATACGACTAATACCTTAATACGGATCAAGCTCATAAATACGTTTGATTGTATATGATATGTGTATATATTATTAGTATTAGTAGTTGTATGTGTGAATAATATAAAGATGAATATCGAGAGCGATTTTGGACAACACTTCGTTAATTAACTCTCAAAACTTAAATAACTCGTGAACAGTGTTCACGTATAAATAGAAGACGGACCTAGTTCGTTAACATCCCCTAACGAACTAGAGTCCGCTTCGTTACATACATAAAACTTAATAACTTAGCGAATCGCCTCTTGATCGTTAAACATCATTAACGAACAACAGGGAAATAGCTTAGATCTAGTTCGCTAAGCATCCTTAGCGAACTAGACACTTACATCAGCGAACTACAATAAAACTTAATTGTTTATTACATTAAACAAAAACGACAAATACAATAACGATAAATACAAAGACTCAAGACGCAAAACCGTGCACTAACAATGCCATCACGAATGGAACTCCTCCGGATAAAATACCTATAGTAACTTAATAGTATAGCGAATGACTCATTCGTTATACCTCATTCGTTAACATTACATAATGAATGGTACAATAATAATAACGATTAGGCCCATTCTTTAAGCATCTTCAACGAATGGCCATTAAACATAACATATGTGTTCATTCGTTAAACATCCTTAATGAATGAACACATAAATATAATGCATGAACTGGTGAAATGACCAAAATGCCCTTTTACATTAATTAAGATAAATGACAATAAATACAAAGACCGAGATGACCAAAACAATGCGCTAACAAACTCCCCCTCGTCTCTTGCTCTTTGTCTTTATCTGTTGAACCTCTTTGTCTACCATTCCCGGCAACTATGAATTCCAAACGCGTGACAAACACGTACGACACGTTGGAATTGCATAGCACAATCATAATCTTTAATCCCAGCAAACCAGATCTTGTTCTTAACTAACTAGTCATTGTCAGACTTTGATAAGTTAACGAGCCACATTGGATCAATGACTCATATGAATTCTGTCTTTAAACCTGTGCTGAGAACAATAACAGCTTCACTGGTACGATTCTCATAGTAGCACCGGTTGAATGTCTTGTAAAGACTTTGTGGAAACGTCTTTACAGGTACTCTTTTCATTGTGTGTGGCGGATTGACCTTCAACACGAGCTTCCTCTAACCTGTTTGTCGGTCGATCTCATCTATATACTTTCTCGTTGGAACCTGTGGCTTAAAAAAATTTAAAACCATGATTAAACTTCAAACAACAGATGTTGACGAAACCATCCTACTAGTTGATCACCACCACGATTCACGAACTGCCGATTAGCAAGCGTTCGCACATACCACCTCGGCAATGTGAGAACATCGGTGATGTATTGGTAGTACTGAAAACCGTGTTCCCACTTATTTATACGTACATTAAGTTGTGAATCATAAAGCCATGATACAATGCCACATTTGACGGTCTTAGATGCTTTGAATGTTGTCTTTTGGTGAGCCGTTGCACGTGCTTTGACCTCCATATCATGTACTTTATCCACATATCTATATGCTTCAATAATCTTAGACAGTCGAGCTTTGTTGCGTACCTTGAACATGCCCTCAAAAGCATGATCTTTTGAACCCGATCCACTATCTAATTCTTTCTCTTGATTCTTCTTTTTCTTTTCAAGATCTTCTTTAGCAGCTTGTACGTGTTCTTTAGTGAAGAATGGAACACCCTGATCGACATCTGCTGTCACATCTTCAAACTCGATGTCTTCATAAATAAATGACGTATCCCCTAACGGAATACCCGTGTCAACACGAACCTCGCCATCATCTATCACTTCGACATCCTCCTCATTTTCCAACGCGTACAATTCCTCGTTATTGAAACCCTACACAAACGAGATTTGATCTCGAGATAAGTCATAGTCCATGAACTCTCCTTCCTCGATATCATCAGCATTAGCTGTACTCATGACAACTCCACGTTTGTTGTCCATAAATAAAATAGTGTTGGCTTTGATCGACTCAATTGGCTTGACGTTAGTAGTATCATTCTACACTACAATCTATCGATCGTTGCCCTCGGTTTCAACACCACCAGCAGATGATGTACCATCAGAATGTTTCCGCTCACTACCACCGAAACCGGCATCTGGATCTGTCTCGTCATCGTTATTCTTCAACTTTTTCAGCTTATCGTCTTTGCACGTTAGTTGTAGAATAACGTATTCCTGTGCCTTCATCTCCCCCCCACTGAGCAGTAACAATCTCATGAAGTTCACAGTTCTCCTTCTGGCAGTAAGGGATATGGCTTACCATTTGTGAGAAACTATGAGCTAATCAGTCGATTGATCAATTCATATCGATTAACCTATGGATCTAGTTATCTGATATATATATATATATATATGTGATTGATACGTTAATGAACGAAGTGCGTGAGTGATAAAGCGGACATAGTAACAGCTTAGGAAGAATACTTAAATCACACTTGTTAAATTAAGAGGCTATGAACAACCTATATATATGAAATGAATGCCATTCATTACACATTATGTAATGAATGGCCTTCGTCTTCGTTACATTAAATAACAAAATGTTATTGCGAATGACTCATTCGCTATACCCCATTCGTCAATATTCCATGGCAAATGGCAATGTATCAATAACGATTAAGGTCCATTCGTTAAACATCCTTAACGAATAGAAACAAATAACTTAATAACTATCATTCGTTAAGCTTGCTTAATGAATGATAACATAAACTTAAAGAATGGGCTGATAATTACTAAAATACTGTTACATTAAAATAATAATAAATTACAAACAATTACAAAGACTCGAGACGACCAAAACCATGCACTAACAAACACCCCTCGTCTCGTGCTCTTTATCTTTAAATTACTTGAAACTCTTAGTCTTCCAATCACGAAAACTATGAATTCCGAACGCATGACATACACGAACAACACGTTAAAATAGCATAGCTCAATCATAGTCTTCACGTCTTGCAAACAAAATCTTGTTCTCGAACAAAACGTCATTGTCGGTCTCTGATAAATTAACAAGCCACATCGGGTCTATGACCCGTATAAAATTAGTCTTCAGCCCCTTGCCCAATACGATGACTGCCTCGCCTCTTTTGTTGTCGTAATACCACCGATTGAATGACATATGAAGATATTGCGGAAAGGTCTTCACCGGTACTCACTTCATAGTCTTTGGTGGTTTTAAATTAAGGACAAGCTTTCCCCAACAAGTACGAGGATCAATCTCATTGGTGTATTTCCTGGTTGGCACCTGCGGTTTAAAGAACTTAAACCCGTGGTTGACCTCAAAGAGAAGATGTTGATGAAACCATCCCACTAATTGAGTTCCACCACGGTTAATAAATGGTCGATTGGCGAGCGTCAGCACGACCCACCTCGGCAGTGAGAGAACGTCAGTAATGTTTTGAAAGTACTGAACACCGTTCTACCACTTAATAATACATACCCATAACTCTGAATTGTATAACCAAGAAACAATGTCACCTTTAACGGTTTGCACGGCTTTGAATATAGTATTTTGATTTACTTTGGCAAGTGCACTGACATCCAGCTTTTGTTCTTGATCAACATATCGATAGGGTTCACTTATTTTCAAAGTCAAGGATTTGTTGTGATTCCTGAATCAACCCTCGACATCAGGATCCAACAAGCTTGACCCCTTTGCCGAAACTTTCTCTTTCATCTTGGTTGTCTTCTCAAGATGATCTTTGGATGCTTTAACATGTTCTTCTGTGAATGATGGAACACCCTGATCAACATTTTACTGTGTATACAGATCAGGGTACTCCTCTGCCATCACATCTTTGATCTTAATATCCTCGTCCTCATAATTAAACGTCGTATTCCCGTGTGGAATACTCGTATCAAGAAATTTTTCCTCATCGTTAATTACTTCAACATCTTCCTCAGCCTCCAACGCATCCAACTCTTCATCGTTCAACCCCAATAATAAAGATATCTGATCATGAGACATGGCATGATCAACAAATTCACCCTCCTCGATCTTATCAGTGTTGGGAGTACTCATCAACACACCCTTATCATAATCCATAAATAATACGGAGTTGGCTTTGATTGATTCAATAGGCTTGACGTTAGTCGTGTCTTGATAACCAACTGTATGCTGATCATTGCCGTCACCACCATTATTAGTTCCTGTAGCAGATGAATCGTGAGCTTGTTTCGGCTCAATGCCACTTGCACCGGGAGCATCAGGAACATTATCTTCATCGGCGTTCTTCAATTTCTTTAATGCATCATCTTTGTAGGTTAGTTGAAGAATTAGGACCTCCTGTTCTTTTATTCTCTTTCCCTAAGACGTAACAATCTCACACAGCTCTTTTGTCTTTTTCGAGCAGTAAGAGATATAACTCATTAGTCTTCGATGATTCATCAACATTTGATCCTGTTGTTTACGATCAGCTGCCATTTGATTCTTGTATAAGTGAATCAAGCTGAGAAGCATGCCCATCTACTGAGCGTGCGGTAAAATAAGAAAGTTTGGCGGGATAGGCAGCACCGGGCCTTGTGGACGAGTAATTCTCATAAATGATAAGGCTGGAGGTTGTGTCGGCATCATTGTAGCAGCAGGAGAAGTTACCATTGATGTCAAAAGAGGTGTAGGCACAGAAGATAATATCGACTGAGGGATCGAGCCAAACCTCGGATAGGATGATGCAGTCGTCGTAAGAGTAATTGCAGGGGTGCTAATTGTAAGCGACACTGCCGGCGTTTGTTGCACAGACGACCTAGGCACTTGTAGGCGTATCTCCACACCCGAACCGTGCCTAATCCGACACTTGGGCGGTTGATCTTGAAGCTTTTCCTTTCCCATGCATTTACGTTGAGCAGCATATGTACTGGCTGCCTCAATGTCATCTCCTTGGCCATCACCCCCATTTCCACCGTCTCCACCTTCATCATCACCACCATAATTGCCATCGTTCCCACCTGGTCCCCTTTCACGTTCAGAATCCGAGTCGTCATGGATCCAACGATCATCAGAAGGACATACATAATCGGGATTCGTCAAGTGACCAATTAAATGTTTGGTCCTTGGATGATCTTCTAGTGCTTGACTATGATATGTCTTCATTCTATTCATCGTATCATCCGTCATGTGTTCTAATTTCAACACATCATTTTGTAACGACTAATCAATCACCAGATCAGGAATCAAATCCGGAATAAAAGATTAGCTCCGACAATTCTGAACCAAAAAATTCTCCTTCAGATGGTAAAATATTAGCTCGAAGAAATTGAATGGTTTGTTCAATATAAGAGCAACAAAAGCGGATTTGAGCATTATCCAACATTCGTCAAAACCACATTTTATAGTATACGTGGAGAAGTTCCAAGGCTTGTACGAAACAGCAAGAAAATCAAGCAGCATACTTAGGCCTTAACCCTCAGATTGGTATTCCTACATGCGTAGAGGGTCCAAGACTTAAGCAAAAATAAAGAAAAAAATAAAGTTGAATTTGTTTGCAAAATGTAAAGAAAAAAAATAAGCTGAATTTCTTAGAAAAATGAACGCATGCACACACAACAATCTTTAAAACATTTTGAGACTTGAAACAAACATTAACCATGCTTAAAGATGTTAATCCACCATATTCCGCTAGTGTTTATGTTTATATCACTTACTTTTCCTTGCTTGTTTCAAAGCCTACCAATGCACTAATACAATTAAGCATACAACCTTTAAAGCTTATTTCTTACTAGATTTGGGACTAGAAGACCAATGTACTATCATCTTCTCTATTTTCTTCAAAACCCAATTTTTGACGAGCACAATTTTTAATGTTATTGGATTTTTGAAATATTTGAAAGTTTTTGGATTTTATTTGTACAAACAAAAAGCACAATATTTTTGTATTTTTCTCTTTTCTCCCCTAACAAACAAAATATTAAAGAAACAAAAAAAATAAAACTATACGAACCAAAAGTGATTATCCGAGCTTAAAGATGTCAACAAGAGATTTTAAACCATTTAAACTAAGCAAAAAGTTAATCGTGTTTTATCAAACGCTTTGGTAAACAGGTCGGCTTTCTAAAAATCCGTGTACACCTTCTCTATGTCAATTAATTTCTTTTCATAACAGTCACGAATAAAATGATTTCTAATATCTATATGTTTCGTTTTAGAGTGGTGCACGGGTTTCTTCGTGATACAAATAACAGCTGAATTATCAATAAACAGGGGAGTAATAAGAAACTTCAAACCGTAATCCCGCAAGTGTTGTTGGATCCACAAAACTTATGAACAGCAACTCGAGGCTGGCACGTATTCAGATTCTGCGGTTGAAGTGGATACCATAACCCGATGTCAGGATAACTCCTCAGATAGTGAAATATACGTTTAACCTCCACCAGAGGAGTCACTCGGGGACTCGATTGATACCGGGCGCATTAACAAACAACACACATAATGTTAGGACCAGAAGTAGTTAGATACATTAAAGAACCTAGAATAAGTCGGTGAAGGGTCGGATCAACGGCGTCCTCCAATTCGTTCGGTGACAAATTGTGACCTACGGGAACAGGATTGATGGGACTTTCCCGACAATTATCTTGATTCGGCTCAAGACGTCATTCACATACTTCATCTGATGAATGAAAATTCTAGCGTCAGACTGAAGAACCTGCAGTCCTAGAAATAAATTCATCTCCCCCCATCAAGCTGATCTAGAATTTTGTCTGCATCGAATTCTCAAAGTACTTACACAGCTTGTCGTTTGTTGAGCCAAATATGATGTCGTCAACATAAATCTGAACGAGGAGCAAATCTTCTCCAACAGTCGTATAGAATAGGGTATAATCCACAGTCCCTCATTTGAGGCCACTAGCCATAAGATGATCAGCAAGCGTGACGTACCAAGATCTCGTGGCTTGGTGTAGACCATAAAGCGCCTTGTTTAATCGGTAAACACGGTCTGGATAGTCAAGTTCTTCAAAACCAAGAGGCTGTTTCACGAACACCTCTTCATGAAGTTCCCCGTTGAGAAACACACTCTTAATGTCCATTTAATATACCTTAATTTTTTTGAAAGGTGCATTGGCCAGAAATATACGTATAGCTTCCAGTCTTGCAACAGGAGCATATACTTCAGTATAATCTATGCCTTCTTTCTGATGAAACCCTTGCACGACCAAACGCGCTTTATTCCTTACGATGACTCCACAATCATCCTTCTTACATTTGAAGACCCATTTAGTCGGGATATTCTTCTTAACCCGATCAGGTTTATCAATGAGATCCCATACCCCCAGTCGAGTTAACTGTTGCAATTTTTCTTGCATTGCCTCTACCCAAGACGAATCCTTAAGCACTATACGAACATTTGTCAGCTCCATTAGAGATAAAAAGAAAGTGTATTAAGAAATACTCATGACACCTGATGTATGCAAATCCGCATAGGCACACAATACATTTCTATCACTTGCATTAGAAATCTGATGTCGCGTACGAACACCAACATCGAGATCACTAATGATATTGTCATGAGGATGATACGTGTGAATCCAAAATGTCAGATTCTCAGGCATAACAACGTGATTATTTATGTTAGTCAGACTCTCTTTTGTATCATCAGATGATTCCCCAACCTCAAGATTTTCAGTAAATGGTGTAGAAGAAGAAACAAGAAAATGACTATCATCCGACGATATAGAAATGACAATAGAGGTGTCAGGATGATCATCTTGAGCTGCATTACTATAACTAGAAGTCCTTTGTGTGGAAAACATTTGATCTTCCAAGTAATCACACATCAAGTCTTAATCTGAGGGATCAACTATGGGAGTAAACGAATTAAATAAACTCTCATAATCAAACATCCAATCAGGACCCCTTTCAGCAGGAGGTGTTGTGCAACTTTGGCAGTCAACATGTGTGACAACTGCCAATTTTTAGGTTAACTCCGTTTACTAAACCCAGTTAGCTCTGTAAACTACGTTAATGAACTCTCATGCATGTAGTGTCATGTATGCATACATTGAGTCAGTCGTGTCGTTGGTGACCTAAGTAAGAGTAACTAGTTGCTGGTAACTAGAATAATAAACTTGTGAAACATGTTATAAGGTAACTAGAATAATAAACTTGTCACACATGTTATAATAAACAAGATATGTTACATGTATACTATATGATGTGTATAATTGTGTTACATGCTTAATATGTTACATGACTAGTTGTTATATGCTTATATGATATTGTAAGAAAGTTGGATAATTAAAATGATACAACATATGATGTGTTACATGAGAGTTAGCTAGATGAACTATTAAACCTTAGATTAAAGAATTTCTTATAAAATGATTTTAAAAATTGTAACATGTCACAAATAAAATAAAATAGGGTACCTAATGTATGATTAAATTGATTATGACTTATTGATTGTGTAAATGACAAGGGGGGTTATAGCCTTTCCCTTTTTTTCTCTCTTGGCCGTCCACCATACCACACACACACATACCTTTCATTTTCTAAAAACTCTCTCAAGATCATAAGCACTTTGGTGATTTTTGGAAGCAAGTGTGTTAGATTGTTGGATTAAGCACTAGGTAATCATATGCAATATATATTTACCTTATGTTTTTCTTTATGCTCTAATATTAGACACATGAAACTAATATCCAAATAATCGGATTTTTGAAAATGAACGACCAAGTTTGATTTTATTGATTGAGTTATTGTGTTGTAGTATAAAAGTTTAAATATTTTACATGTATATATTTTTTATTTGACTAAATGAGTATAATGATAAAAAGACATGAGTTTGGATTATATAAAAAGACATGATTTTTGTAAGTTTTTGTTTGGATCTGCTTGCCGACAGATTTTGTGATCTGGATTGTTAGTGGTATATCTTGTTGATACGATGACATTTTTGATTGATTTTTGATACTAAGGTTAAGTACTTTGAGTCTAGTTTTCAAAAAGTCATAAATCATAATTTTTGGACTTTGTTTGACTAGTTAAAAAATCGTGTTGCGATCTTGATTGAAAATAAAATTTTCTGAGCTTTATTGTAAATTGTATAACTTGTGATTGAAAATAGATAATGATGTGATTCCACATCTGGAATGTCATAGTTTGAAGTAAAAATCCAATCCAATTGGTCTTGCATCAATTGGACACATATGGAATTTTTGGCAAATATTAGTATTCTGTTGTGCTAATAAAGAGACTGAAAATAGGTTGCTGTAGAGTATGAACTTTCTTTATGTTTTTGAGTACTGAAAAATTATAACAAAAATGTATGTTGTACCTAAAACTTGAAAGTATATGTGAGAATTATTTGGTAATTTATTTACATGATTTGGTTGGTTGGAAAAATTTGTTTTGATGACTTAAACTTGTTCAGATTGATCAGTATATGGTTTAGTAAAGATAATTGTAGTTTGTAATAGGATTGTTGTAGTAAATTGGATTTTAACTTTATGGGTAAACTTTGAACTATGTGACTAAATGTTTAGTCTTAATTGGGAAGAATTGAAAGTGGTAAATGTTGAACTTAGTCATAGGAATGCATGAAAAGTGGCTAAGTGCAAATTACATGATTTATTGTTAAGTTGTGACTAGGAATATCATATAATTATTTTAAGTCTAGATAATTGGTCGAAAGTCACCAACGGGCCGTGGTAGAAGCGGAATCAGGGAAAGTATACAGAAAAGACAGTTCTTTTCTATTATATTAGTATTAATTCATATTAGATTAGTCTTAGTTAGTGATCCCGGCTTAGTGAGTCCTTTCTTCAGTGATGAACTGTTGGCGCCAGTCCTACATTTTGTCTCTGTGGACCGAGGAGAAAGGGGGCTCCAACAAAGTTCTTGTTAATTAGCAAGGGGGAAGGAAGATCTCCACTCATTTCATTCATTTAGTACCTACGGTGAGGCATGACCCACAACAAACGAAGGGGGAAAGATTTCTTGGCTTGCTGTAGACCTATTTGTAGGCTTGGTAAGCGTAAGCTATTGTTGTAGGCTCGATAAAAGTAGGCTCGCAACTTCCTTCAGCAGAAGAGCCTGACTTTATATAATTAGTCAAGCGCTAGCGCCCAACCGGGATCCTACCAGCTGGAATCATTAACTCCAAATTCTTCTACTGTTCCCGGATGCTTTAGCTGTTGAGGCTAAGAAGGCTACTAGCTAAGGGCGAAGGGCACTGTGTCCTTACTTGTGTGTCGGAGATTTAAAGCGAGTGTACCAGAAAAGAACGGGAACTGGGACGATCTATTCTATGTCGAAACATTCGAAGCATAACTGCACACTCACATGATCTTTGCCGACCGATAGTAGCATTCGGTGGAACTGGTGAACTTGACTTGCTTCTGGATAGATGTGTAGGACAGAGGGCTCGTGGTACCTGCTACCCAGTCCTCCTCCTCTGCTTTGAGAACCGTGTGAATAGAGAGTGAGCAGAAGGGAATGAGGTCCTCATACGAAGTCGCACACTTACTTGAGCAGCGCAGGAGACTGGGGAATGGGTCGAATAAAGTCCCCTGGGGCCGCAAAAATCACAGAAGCTAGGTGATCTAAATCGCTCAGGTCAGCGAGGACTCACTCACCTACTCCTTATCTAATACTTTCTTTTATCTACTGAAATAAAAAGGCGACCCGCCGCGCCGGGCTATAAGATAAGATACAGTGTACTACTTGACTAGTAGTAAAGAGCTTCCGTAAGAACTGGAAGACTCTTGTATGTAGATGCTATCAAAAATGATTTTTTTCACTCTCCACTGCTACTTTGGAGTAGCCTAATCTGTAACAAAGCATTAGACCAAAAAGGGGAGTGTCAACATTTTGGTCAACGATCAATATTTTGGTCAACGGTGAACAAAACCCAAATTTTTGTTTTCGGTCATCGAGACTTGGACTTTTTAGTCAACGGTCAACAACTTGGACCTTTTGGTCAAAAATCAACAAAAATTCATAGTTTGGTCAAAGTCAAACAAAAAGCCAAACTTTGGTCAAAGTAAACGAAAAGTCAAACTTTGGTCAAACTTCTAATAACCAATGGGATTGTTTCGATACTAAGGATTCTAGGAATCACATAGCAAATACTTATAGTGCTTGTATGATTTAGGCACTAGAACAACTTTGACTTAAGTAGTTGACTTTTATTTGAACCGCATTCGAGGTGACTTTCACTGCCCCTATTTTTACTTACTCCTTTTGGGGGAGAAAGCATGCATGCAAAACCGTTTTGGATATTTTAAACTTTTTAATACTTCATGTGTAAATAGTGAACTTAAACTGAAGTCCCCCATGCACATTGGACAGTTAACAATTGTACATTGACTGGGTAATGAAAGGTAGTACTACTGGGTTTGACGAACACCTTCGGGGCTCTCGGGAGAGGGAGTCTCCAGGTGTCCATATTTACTAGAAACGCAATAAGCACTAGTCTTATATTAGACTCCGTGGGTGACATGATTACTAGCCTAATTTACAAGTGGTATCACTAATGCATACATTATCCATACTTTAACATTTACAATGTTTACTTATTTAATGGTTTGTTGGACAAACTTGTTTGAAACTCAAACCTGCGAACTCACCAACCGTTGTGTTGACCCGCTTTAGCATGTCTTTCTCAGGTCGGTAAGATCAAGTGCACGGATAGGAGTTGCATTCATGGTCACTCATAAACACTGCAACATAAATTGAAACTTTTTAATTAATAATGTTATGGCATGCGTGTTTTTTGCTCCTTAAATTGTTTGCTTTTGTTTAGGGATTTATGTTTCCCACTATGTTGCGCTTCCGCATTTTAAAACAATAGACATTAACTCTGAAATGGTTTTCCTAAATATGGGATAATAAAGTTTGTTTAAAATATTTAGACGTTTTTTAGTGTAACTAACGACTGAGATCCTGGTTTGTCATGCATCTCGCGGTAAAACCCCGCATGTGGAAATTGAGGGTGTGACAACATGGTACCATTCTTCAACAAAACCCGAAGTGAAATTGAAAACCCATTTCTTAGGCGATGCATAGCCCAAGAAATAACCCTCAATAGCCTCCTCCTCAAATTTTCCTACATCACGTTTTAACATCGTGCAAGGACACCCAAAAGGTTCAAGAAACTTTAAGTTAGGTTTGGGGTTGTTCAGAAGCTCGTAACTTGTATTTTATTGCTTCTTAACTGTCAGAACATGATTGAGCGTGTAGGAAGTAGCGCTCACAGCCTCATTCCAAAATTGAACAAGAAGCTTTGAATTTGCAAGAATTGTTCATGCTTCTTTAATCACTCTTCGGTTCTTCCGTTCAGTCACATCGTTCTGTTGTGGTACATAAGGAGCACTATATTCATGATGAATCCCTTTTTGTATGCAGAAAAAGTCCAATATAGTATTTTTAAACTCCATACTATTTTCACTCCGAATACGTCTCACCTTATGTTTGTAAAGTAATTCAATCTTTGGGATTAAGTTCTAGACAAGAACAGATGTCTGATCTTTAGAACTCATAAATAACACCCACGAATACCTCGAAGAGTCATTGGCCACGATTACACAGTACCATTCTCCAGCAATACTTGCACGATTCACAGGTTTAAAGAAATCCATATGAAGTCATTCCAATGGAGTATCAATGGAATTAAATAACTTCGTCGAGTGCGAGTTCTTCTGTTTGCCCTTCTTACATGCAACAAAGTGATCGGTCAACTTGAAGTTTTTTAGTGAAAGCCCTTCCACTAAATCTTTTCCATAAGATGGTTCATGTTTCTGACATGAATGTGACCCATGCGCCTATGCTAAAAAATATAGTCTTTCTCAGTTGCTTTAGAGACAAAACACGTTTCAACAGATGTAGAAGTCGATACTTTCGTACACACATCCAATACATAAATATCTTTCGTCGAGGAGAACACATAACAACCATGTCTTCTGGAATGAGATATCCTGGTTTGAGTATTACGCACTCCTTGTCGGTGAACACAGTGGTGTAGTTTTTATCACAAATTTGAGAAACATCAACAAATTTTGATCCACCTTGTGACGATAGTTAACTTTTTCAAACGTAATACTACCGTTTCACACATCCCCTTCTTTCGTAATCATGCCCCCAGAATTACCCGCAAACGCTACATAACCCCCTTGGATACTCTTAACATTGATTAATAGGTCAATATTGCCGGTGATGTGACAAGAGCATCTACTATCCATTATCCAATTTTCACCAGATATAGTCTTGGATAAACTCTACACATTTACGAAACATGATTAGATCGAAAAGGCAGCCCAGGCTTCAGTCTTGGGCACCTCTTTCATTTCAACATAAGATTTAATGCGAACAAAATCTAAATGTGATTTAGATGCTTGCGAACATGTCACTGGTCTTTTGGACTTGCGTCTCATTTATGCGTCCTTAATCACATTTGTGTTCTCAATTTTGCAAATTGGTTGTGTGGGAACAAACAATTTGGGATTTAATTTAAGATTATTTTCATCAATATGAATCACCTTGCGCGGGTTCACATTAAAAAAATGTGTAGGTTCCTAGTCGGATCACACAGGAATATCTCGTAGTACGAGGGTGCGGAATCCCCATGTAATACGATAAGAGTGTAAGATATATTATGCGTTGAATCGGTAAAGTATAACACTCGGAACAATACTAATAAACTCGATTATATTGCAAAGTTTCAACAAGAGATATCAAGAATCATTGAAAACTTAAATACCCTAGGCCAGAAACCTTAACACAAAATACGCTAGGCCGAAGTATATATAACCATTGACAACTTCGCCTAACATACTAGGCGAAGTTGTCTAACTTCGCTAATCACATAAGTTCGTCTACCATAATCAGCGAACTTATCAAAACAATATTCAAAAACAAAACAAAACAAAACTAAAACTATTACAGACACACGAGATACTGAACTACCGACATCCTGCACCAACAGACTCCCCCTTGGCAGTAGCTTCATATCCCTATCTTCTTTCTCTTTCCATGTATTCTTTCTTGTCTGGCAATAATCTGTTGTGCCTCAAAAACATCGTCAGTGGAGGAATCAGAGTCGGCTCTTTCAGAATCCGCCACCGAAGTAGAAACAATGGACACATTTATCCCAGACGCCTCAGCTACGGAGGCTTGAATTTCAGCAGCTGGATCAACCCGGTCCATGTCAAAGAAACCTTGCCCTCCAAAGGCAACTTCAAGATCAACCTGTTGTTCTGGAGCGACAACAGGATCAGCATGATGTGCTTGCTGTGCCACAGGTGGTGGTTGAACCACAGGAGGTGGTTGAGGAACATTTACCTGTTGCGGTGCCGGATCACGAAATTCATCACCTTGAGGAGGAACATACGCTGGATTCACCAAATAACCAAACAGGGCAGTGTGCCGTGGACGTAGTTCGGGGTTGCTTTGAGCACTTGATGACTTACATTGTGCAAATATTCTCTTAGACACACTTTCCACAAATGAAATAGAACGTCGTTGTGGCAAGTTAGGAGCCACATGATTCAGAATCATCTGTAAAAATCTCGGATACATCAAAAATCTTTCCCGGGCAGTCGCACGTCTCTGACGATCAATCTCATAAAAAACCATCTGGCTGAAACTATAGGGCTTGTTATAGGTTAAAGCAGTCATAGCCGATTGCATCGTCGCACCCATACCATCTGTACCATTTTTCCTACCTGACATGCACACTATCATCACATGCATAAGAAACCGCCACTGATCTAACAAAAATCCTTTCCTCCCCTGAGAGTCTCCCATCGGACCCGAATACCCCATACGCAGAAACACACCATCTCTGAACGTAGCCGGAAAGTCTGTAGGATCATTTGTAGTTTCAACCCCGAACTGTAAAGCTTCCCTTATCTTGTTTGCCGAGAACTGTACCACTTGTTCATTAACCGTGACTCGCATAACCGGAGGATCAACCCTACAGTCATATTCAACTGTTCGCCAAAAGTCTTCGATATTTGGTAATGAGATGGGAAGAGTAGTCGTGATGGCGTGAAAGATACGTGAGCGAACAAGGAATGAAATGATCTCCCGATAATCGTCTAGGCCACGAGCATCCGGATCCAACGTAATGTACATGTTGTGTCCCGGAAAAAACTGTCGGTTGTTGTCACCACCTTCGTCACCACCAGCACCACCAGCACCTACCACAGCAGCCATATCTGCAAAACAAACAGTCCAAGTTAAAACAATTACGTAGCAGATCATAACTTCGCCTTTTACCAGTAGCGAAGTTATGATATAATAGAAGGAAAACATCGCCAAAATCACAACATCGCTTGAGAACAATCCAGAACAAATACACATAACTAACTTCGCCAGAGAGTATATAGTAAACCAGATAACTTAGGAATTAAGATTCTGAACAGGCGAAGTTAGTTAATTGGCGAAGTTAAGCTTAACTTCGCCTAAACCCTAACTTCGCCAGTTAATCGGCGCACTATGATGATCCAATTGTGGCTTTGTTTGATCGATTTAGCGAGTGAAAACATAAAATCGGTAGCCGATATAGACTCACATAACCATATCTAAACGAAAACACAGTTACCACGAGTTGTTGAACGAGGGTTTAAAGGTCCGTCCAACCGGTGCCACAAATTGTATTATCTACACAGATTAACACCAAGTTTTACGAATTATGGGTCACACTGATTCTACAAAGCTTTGTCACGGACACGAAACAACTAATAAGAAGATTTGATTCAGAGGACAAGTTCGCCGAGGGTTTTTGTGAAGAGGAAAAGGTATTTGACTCGTTTGACCAAATAAAACCCTTTATATACTTTAAAGAAACCCCATCGGCGAAGTTATGGCTAACTTCGCCCAAAAACAACTTCACTGGGTCAAACCAATGTCAACTTCGTAGGGTCAAACCTTTGTCAACTACGCCCTAATTAACTTCGCCTGAGGTCAACTTTGAAGTCAACTTCACCAATAAAGCTTACCACTTAAATGTGCCATTAATTTAACTTCGCAGGACTAAAAATAAGTGAAAAACGAACAGAACATCATCCTTATGAAATTAACCAAGGATTTAAACTTGACGATCAAAGAACCAAGTAACCAAGTTATATAAAAGTAAACCGTAAAACTAAATACACAACGAAAATTTTAGTAATAGAATAAACGGGATCAAATTCCAGTCTTAACGAGCCAGCATGTTTTAGAAAATATCCGAACAGGAATCATACTGATTAAGTGGCTGTCACTCAGATCCATGTTCAGCGGTATTATGACATAAAGAAGCAGGTTGTAAGCAGGTATAAAACTTAGTATGGTTTTTCATCGCTTATGTGATACGGATTAGGTTCAATTAAGCTCAAAATTTAGATGAACATCACATGAGAGATTGTGGTGCCTCCTATCTATTCTCAAAGCGTATTTGGCTTTCCCCAAGTCACCCAGAGTTGACTTCGACCCGTAGTGTCTGATTAAAACAATGAGCACACGTCTTTCTTTAGAGTCTTCTTCCCGTTCTATCTTACACTTGAACAATTCTTTCTAGCCTCTTTCTGGATATTCGATATAATAAAAGCTTCAGAAGGCTTAATAATAATCTTTTTTTTTAACATTTACAGAAGTACAAATTGAAGACCACTGCAAGTCCCGAATCTGGATCACTGCAGATACTAACACTTTCTTCGCGGGAATCAGAACACTCACGGGCTCGTGTGACTGGGTAATCACTTTTCTGCCTATCATTCGGAAAGATGTATATGGAGACATGCACAACTCAGAATGATTCTCCACATTAAATCGAGAAGATTTAGTTTGTATCACTTCTACTTTTACATACCATAGAAAGCTACCATAACATACAATGACTGTTCTCTAATAACTTCACCAGTTAAGCACACAAAATAAGTTTTTCTATCACTTTCCACGGTTGGATCAATTTTCTTTTAAACATCGTTTTGAAACTTCATACGAAGTTATAGACTTGAAAAATTATATCATCTCCAAAAAAAAAAATTTAAATTCTAACGCCCCGAACAAGTCAAAGTCATAAGATAAATGGCTATCCTGAAGATCCAATGGATCAGCTGGACCGACCACATAAAAGTATGTGTCCTTCTAACTAAGTATGAATGATTAATTTTAAGCGAAAGAACCAAAGCTCATCATAAACCGCCCCGGTTACTTTCAGTCATCCAGTTAATGGCTATCCTCATAATCTACAAGTAGAGCAACCGACATAATTTTAAGCGATAGAGATGGTTTTTTTTTAAATAAAATTTAAAACAAGGTTACTCGGGATTGATCATCCCATTAAGCTCAACAAGATTTTGAAAACGGGATCGGTCAAATGCTTTAGTAAAAAGATCGGCAAAATTATCCAATGAATCAACCTTTTCAAGCACAATTAATTTCTTCTCAGCACAATCCCGTATAAAATGATGACGAATGTAAATATGTTTAGTTTTACTATGTTTTACGGGATTTTTAGTTACTGAGATAGCACCAGTGTTATCAATGCAAATAGGAGTTTGAGTGAAATTCAGACCATAATCGCGCAATTGCTGTTGTATCCATAGAACCTGGGAGCAGCAGTTTGATGCTGCCATGTACTCTTCTTCACAGATGGAAATGGCTACTGAGGTCTGCTTCTTGCACTGCCACGACACCAATCTTCCTCCGAGAAACTGACATCCACCAGTTGTGGACTTCATGTTTTGACTGTAGCCTCCATAGTCAGAATCTGTGTAAGCTACCAAATCCAGTTATCCCCCTTTCGTGTACCATAGTCCCAACTTTGGCTTTCCTTTGAGATACCACAAGATTCTCTTTACTCCCTTCTTGCACGAAATGCATTGATCATCAATGTTGAAACTCTTCAAAGGAACCCCAAGTACCAGCCCGTTCTTGACAATGTAGTTCATCTGCCGAATATGTATATGACCCATTCTTCGGTGCCACAGTTCTGACTCAGATTCCGTTACTTTTGACAAGAGACATGATTATTCTGTTGTTAACTCGGTTGATCTCATATCCATGACATACGTGTTCTTCTCTCTTGGAGCTCTCATTACTACCCAAGCCTCTGGTATCTTGAAACCAGAATAATGTACAAGTGCCTTATCTTTCATGAAATGAACAGTGTATTCTTTATCACAAATCTGAGATACACTGAGCAAGTTATGATCAACTCTTCTACAAAATTCACCTTTTCCAACTTTATTCTTCCATTCGTCAATGTCCCAATACCACTAATTCATCCTCCACTCTCTCCAGCGAAACTAACTCTTCCTCATTGAACAAATTTCCAGTCACGTAACAATTTCTTGTTACCAGTCATGTGCCGTGAACAACCACTGTCAACTACCCACATATTATTTACAGCCCTGTTTGACTGCTCCTGCACATTTAAAGAGATAGATTAAAATCTGGGGACCCAAGACCTTCTGGTCTTGGGTTGAGTAAACCTATTATCTGGCATCCAGTACCTTGGTTGCCCAAAGGACTGACTATGAGGCCATCCAAACCTTCGTGAATTAACAAAATTATAACTGTTGGTTTGGTAGTTTACTGGGAAAAAACGAGACTAATTTCTTTGAAATCTTGGATTAGTCCACTGATTGAATTTTGATGAGTTCACATTCTTACCAGCATCATAGTTAGTATTCTTTTTATTCTCAGTTTTAGGAGGCCTCATATTTCAAGATTTTCTCTATTTTAGAGGACAATCAACGACCATGTGTCCTTCTCGGTTGCATCTGAAACAACTTCTGTTCAAACCATTCTGGTTGTGTTAGATTTTCGTCTCAAAAGTTGCTTCAGATGTCGAGGCTACGTTACTACCCATCTGTCTAACATATGTTGGGACAAACGGATTTAGGGGAGAATTCTTTTCATCAGGCTTATATTCCTCCCCCCTTTTTAGTAACACGACCTTTTCTTCTATCTCATCAGATTCGGACGACTTGTCTGAATTGGACGAGATGGAACTGGAGACAGAGCTAGTGACACTAGGAGTTGTTATATTTTCAGAGACTTCAATTTCTTTAGCAGAGACTTTTATCGGAACTGTCTGACTAATTTCAACATTCTCATATTTCTAATTACTAGGATTATAAGTGTAATTATTGTTGTATGGTGGTGGAATTTCACAGAATCCAATTCCCCTTTGTTAATCGGGGAACGTTGAACACTTATGATATGATCTAACATATTTGAAGAATTTCTAAATTGTTCAATTTTTCTATTCAATTCCACCACTTTTACCTGGTAATCGGCTATCTGTTTATCCTTTTCAGCAATTAGTTTGGTTTTTTCTTCTAAAACTTCGTAACTAAGATCAATTACTTGTATTTTTCCAGCTAGAGTGGCTTTAAGACTTCTGATGTCCTTTTCTCTAGCTTTTATTTTTACCGAGTAACTATTTTCTTTAGTTTTAGAATAATGATGATCTTCTTTTAAGGTTTTATATTGAGTATCCAAACTAACAAACTGATCAGTTAAAGTTTTCAATTGATCAGACAGATTTTCACATTGTTCACAATGAAGTTCAGAACTTACCTCAGAGAGCTGATCATTCACCTCTGACATGTATGCTTGATCTTCACCCGTCTCTCTCTCACTTCCTCCAGCTACGATGTTTACCAAGTTAGCTTGTTCGAATACCTCCTCAACTTGTATATTCCAATTGTATCCTCCGTTCTGTTGTGATACCATAGCCCTATTTTCACTACTACCCCCATTCTGTTGAGCAGGCCTGTTCTGACTTCGTTCGACCCGTTCATTTGTACATTCCTTAGCAAAGTGACAATTCTGTTGACAGTTATAACAGCGAACCTTCGACTTATCAAACCCTGGCCTCTCTCCAACAAACTTTCTACCCGTTTTCATCATAAATCTCTTCATCCTTCTGACTATCATAGCTATCTGGCACTGCAGATCCATCTCTTCTAGATCATCAGCATCAATCTGATCATAGTCTTCATCCAAAGTTGCAGGGTCGACTATTTTACCTTTGATGTAGTTCTCATAAGATGCAATGAAGGATGCATAGAGAGCAAACTGTTGTTCAGCAGATTTCACACTCATTGGCATCTGAGAGTAATTATTGCTTGGAGCATTGGATGAGAAACTACCAGTTGATGGTTGAGGTTTTGATGAATTACTTCCTCCTGCTACGAAACATATGTCACCATCCATATTGAGAGTCACATGACCATCTGAAGGGGATTTTGCTCCCCCCTTTGAGTAGTATGCGGTGGATTCTGATTTTGAACTTGAGCTTGAAGTCACTTTTGCACCATACATCCCCGGATCCTGAACCTGATCAGTTGGTGTCTCCTTTCGAACCATGTTAAGCTCAAAATTTCGTAACTTATTTACCACCGTTTCTAAATTAACCTTGTCAAAATCCTTATCTTCTCTCATCAGAACAGTGTACATCTCCCATTTTGGTGGGAGAGCATCAAGAAGTTTCTCCACTATCTCTTCTTCCTTGTTTTCAATTGAGTAATTACTTAGCTCGGCCATCAAATAATAATATCGTGTGATGATATCATCAAGTGATTCATTTTTCAGATACTAGAATACAGAGAATTGAGTTTTTTAGCAGCTTTGTCTTTGAAGTACGTATCCCCACATTACCTTCATATCTATTTTCTAGCGCTTCCCATAGCTCTCTAGCAGTCTTGTACTTCTTGATGGTATGTAGAATCTCTTATGGAAGATCCATAGTTATCGCTGCATGCGCTTTACTCTCTGCCTCATACATTTTCTTTTCATCATCTTCCATCTTACTGTACTTCTTTATCTATTCACGACCCTCAAACATGGATGTTGGTGGAATATACCAGTCTTGAATGCACACCCACATCTTAGCGTCTTGATACTTTACATAATGTTCAAACAGATCTTTCCATGCAACAAAATCAGTACCCTTCAGCAGTTTTGGAGCTTTAGTTGCAGACCAAGCTTCAACCTCCATCTTTACTAGTTCTGTGATGTTTAATGAAGTCATTGTTGAAAGAAACAAAAACTCAATCCTTTAAAAATAACCTACTGTGAACAGTGATCAGATAGCGAAGTTGGTATAACTTCGCTAAACCCTTAACTTCACTGAACAGTTAACTTGCTTCCTAACTTCGCCTCACACTTAACTTCGCCAACCACTTAAGTTCGCTAAACACAAATTCGCCAATCCTTAACTTCGCTTATAACCTATAACTTCGCTTGAAACCCTACGTCGTGCGACGACAACTTCGCTTGACGAACTGTGGTTTTTGCAAGTTTGGTTCGGTTGAATGCTATGGATGCGAGGATGATTAGGAGGTTTATTTGGTGAGGGAATAGTGACAAACGACAAAAACAAGGTATTTCAACGTAAATTCGTTCTGCGGATAGTCGAACGGAACGATCTTAACACCCGTGTGATAATCCCGAACCACACAATCACGAGCATATGCTCTGATACCAATTTTTGGTTCCTAGCCAGATCACACAGGAATATCTCGTAGTATGAGGGTGCGGAATCCCCAGGTAATACGATACGAGTGTAAGATATATTATGCGTTGAATCGATAAAGTATAACACTCGGAACAATACTAATAAACTCGATTATATTGCAAAGTTTCAACACGTGGTATCAAGAATCACTAACACACGTTCTGCCGTGAAACCTTAACACAAAATACCCTAGGCCGAAGTATATATAACCATTGACAACTTCGCCTAACATGCTAGGCGAAGTTGTCTAACTTCGCTAATCACATAAGTTCGCCTACCATAATCAATGAACTTATCAAAACAATATTCAAAAACAAAACAAAACAAAACTAAAACTATTACAGACACATGCAAAACACGAGATACTGAACTACTGACATCCTGCACCAACAAAAAATAATATGAGTTTTGTCAACTTGAGATGGTGGTCTCTTAAGAATCTCCTTAACCACATGAAGGTTTGATGGTTGTTCCTTGATAACAGGATTGACATTCTTAATTTTCTTTATACCACAGCTTCGTATAACATATCCACGTTCTCCACATAAGAAGCACATTCTCATGTTGACAAATGCAAGTTGTTGTTTGAAAGTTGATGGAGAAACTGTAGGTGGAAAAGGATCACTAGGGACTTTAACATTATCCATGCAATCAAACTTTATAACTTTCTTTTTCATATAAAATTCAAGATTTGAACAATCAGAAAAACTCTGTAAGTATCAGTTCCCATAGAATTATCAAATTGTACATTTTTTACAGGATTTTGATGTTGTTTTATGTTAGAAGATGAAGATATATTGTAAGATAACCTGGATCTTGCAAAAGGTTCCTCAAGATCATGCAATTGTGAAGTTTTATTTTGAAATACACTTCTAATCAACTTTGGTTTGATTAAATTAAATGGAAAGTCTTTCTCAATGAAAACTTTATTCAAACCCTTTAACTTAAACACCCTTCCCGTGTTTACCTTCCCATATGAAGGATTAATGAATCTAATCAAATCCTCATAAGAAATTGTTATCTTTTTTGATATCTTGGGTTTAGCCTTAGATGATTTTGTCTTGTTCATCTTAAATATATTTGAACCGTACACACCCTCCTCAAACTCCTGAGGTTCACACATAAATTGATTAGAATATGGAATGTTCTATTCCTTGTGTACAATTTCCGGTTCAATTACATCTTTAATGATTACTTCCTCAACAAGTACTTTATCACTATGAACTTAAGGTCCTTGAGTTGATTCCTTTCCAATAGGTGTTTCCTTTTTAATCTGTTTAGGTTTCTCCACATAAATTTTAGACTCAACAATCTTAGAAGAATCGTTAATAACAACTTCCTCTCTTCCAGAAAACAAATTGTTGGAATAGTCATTATGAAACGTGGAGGAACTTCAACAAAGCCTAAACCATTTTTAGTTCCTTTTTGCTTACCAGATACTTCAATAATTTTATTAAGAAAAAATGATAAGTTTCTAAACTTTCCTAACTTATTTTTTCAACTCTTGAACTTCATTTTCCAACTCAGTGATTTTTGTTCTCAACTTAAGAATCTCTTGAAATTGTTTATCAGCAATAATCAGTTTACCTGAAACTTCTTCTTTCAAATCGTGATTCTATTAGACAATTCTTCAGTTTTAACTTTAGACCTTTTCTCCAAGGATTGTCTATCATTATCTCGAATGGTATCAAGATCTTTCATTAATGTTTCATTATGAGCATGAATTAAGTCAAATGTAGACTTAACAATCTCACAATCTGAACATGACACAATTTCAGTTAATTTAACTGGATCAGCTGATATATTTTCAGACACAGTAGAGAAAGAAGTAGGACTAACCTCATCAATCTTGGCCATACATGCAAAAAAAGTTGGATACATGTTGATTGATATATCAGAATCCGACTCCATCTCTGATTCGCTCTTAGTGACCCCCTTAGCATCTTGAAAATTCTCAGCAGATTCAAACACAACAACTTATAAGGTGCTCACAAGTTTTGTAAGTTATTAGTGTGGGATTTATTTCTCTTTCCTATTTATACCCATGTGGAATCTTCTTCAAATGTGGGACAAAGCTATTTTTTTCATTCATTTAATATGAGACGCTTCCGACTTCATATTTTATATTTTTCATTACTTATTATGGAGAAATTTTACGTCCCTCATATTTACTTAGTTGTCAAATTTGGTCCAAAAATTTGGGGATGTTACATCCTCTCTACCATGGAATGAATCTCATCCTCGAGATTAGCTATCTTAGATGTGGTGTTTCTTACCTTTTGATTTATGATTAGATTCTTAACTAACCTGGTTCTTGAGTTTAATCTTGAATGTTTGGATGGTTGAATTTTCTGAATCGTTGTTAACTTACATATTTAAATGATGAAATTGGTCATTAATTCATAATATCATAAAGTAATTATAAATTGCTAAGCAAATTGACTAGTTGTGTTTAAACATTTACCGATGTTTACTAGGATGTATATTGGATTCAGTATATCGAATCCTTTCAATTTATTTATCCTGATATCTTTCAAGATGCTCATGCTTGAGTCATGTTATTCTTTGCTCCATGATCTTGGGGGACTTCTTTAGATTATGTCCATCGATTATTCCTTTGAATTTCAAATTCGTATATTTGATTTTCTTTGAATAAGACATGTTGTTATCTCTAGTATAATTAATCTTTTTCTTTATATTCGTCTTTCTGTAGATGATGAACCATATTAAACATATAGTCTCTTGTATTTTCAAAAATTTCAAACTTTAACTGTCTCATTTCAGTTGAATATAAACATTCTTGTGCAAATACACGATATGTATGCTAATATCTTTCTTTATATGCATTACAGATTAAAATACCCATTTACTGTTACAAAACTTCTTGTTTTAAAAATGAGTTTACAAACAGTTTACAAGAGTTAACTAGACTATTTCTAATGTCTTTGGATCTTGGATATTCTTTTGACACGCTCATGATTGCTTTTATTCTTGATTGTCTATCAATTCTATTGTTTCCTCCTTCCTATTGTTGCTGATACTTTTATTGCTTATTGTGTTTTTCAGACAATCCTTTTTAAAATGTCTTTTGTCTCCATATATGAGACATGCAACTACTTTTCTTCTACAGTCATCTTTTGAATGACTAATTTTATTATAGAAGGTACATGTGGCTGATGCATTGTCGATGTAACACAAAGTGTACATCTTTTAGCATCGAGTTATACTTGTATTTACTTAAAACTCGATGTAAGTTCATTGTGTTTGTTACTTATTTGAGTTATTTGTGAATTTGCAGATCCAGGTGCCCGCCCGACGAAAAAATGACGAAAAGATGATGGTTCTAGGACAAAAATCTAGAATATGCCAGATGTGCACGACCATGCACTTTTTGTGCATGACCGTGTACTCTCGAAGATGTGCCAGTGAATGCCGGTGCAAGCCAAAAATGACCATGCACTATAGGTGTATGAGTGTGCACTTTTGATAAGATGAACCAGTGCACGCCAGTTCACTAGTTGGTGTCGGGACAAGACCGTGCACGATCGTGCACTTCCCGGGCATAACCGTGAACCTCTCCAAGGACAAGAAATATAAAGCATTGTGGTTCATCAGACAGTGCTGGTCATGGACGACTGCACACTATTTAAGGAATCTGGAAATCTGGTCGGCAGAAAGTGAAACATTGACTTACTAAATCGGGGCATGCCTATGCACTTTATGTGCAAGACCGTGAACTATGACTAAATAACATTAAAACATTCATTTCTCCTCTCTTTTTGGTGTGAAGCCTTGGTGATTCTCTCTCAACCACCCTTGGAGAAAGTTTATAGTGTTTCCTTGAGTTTTAAGTCTTCCACCGTCCTTAAGATCCTTCATTTCATCATCATCCTTGTTGATCTTTGTTTTCAATCTTTGTTTTTGAACATGTTTTGTAAGCTTACATATAGTTTGATTGTAGTTGTATCAAGCCTTATGGGCTAAATAGTCTTGTTACTTAGATCATGTTGAAGCTTTTACTTATTTGATAATTATCTATGCATGCATTTGGCAGTTTTAGTGTTCTTCAAGTTTAATAATGAGTTCTTGAGTAGAGATTATTGGTTGAAATAATTGTTATGTTTCATAATCTTGTTAAGTGATAGATGCTTGAGCATATTATGTTGGAAAACCATGTGTTTGAGTATTTTTTTATAAACTCTCTTTGTGTATGATGCTTTCTTTGTTTGTATAATTATGTTAGGAATGATTAATGGAAGTTAACTTGGTTATGAGATTTTAACAACTTTGGAAACCTATTACTTGATATCGGAAAACTGTATGGTGATAACATGATTCTTGTTTAAGTTGATGTTTACTAGAGGTTGAGGCCACGATCCTTGGTTTATATTTTCTAGTTGAAAGAGTCATGTGTTAAGTTTGGTCTCGTGAACTTGTTTATTTTTACATGATTTTAGGTAGTTAGGGTATTGTTTTCATGCTAGCTCTCCTTTGTTTATGAGATTAGGTAATTTTGATAAACTTCCTAATCTATGGCATAAATTTGAATGAATGCTCATCATGATGTTTGTATGCTAGTATTAGGTCACCTTGATTTGAATCTAATGTTTATATTTATCTTAAGTCATGATGTTTCGTCATTATCATTGTCATTTTATTCACTAGTTTAAGTGGATACATGATCTAGGTAACTTTTTTGGATTGATTGTTTCTTGTGTTTTTACTTGCTTGTTGTCATTGTATGCTAGTTAGTTAGTTAGTTAGTTAGTTAAAAATTCAACTGAGGCTTGCTTGTTTAGATGGTCATTTACAAATATTTCGTAATCGAAAGTTGTCATGTCCATGGATTGATACTCGGTTCTTTCCCACACTTTATTACAAAGGATAGGTACACTTGCCTTTCGTGTGTGGTTTAGTTGTAAGTGAAAACCTATTTAAAAACCAAATTTCTGTGGTACTTTTATAAAGTATAATATATATATATATATCCACTCACGTCAATTTTTTTTGTTTTGTTTTCAAAATTTTCCAAGATGTCGTTTAGTATAGTTCTGACAAATTGGTCTTTTGAGTTTAAATGATTTCTCCGCCTTTATGTTCTTCATTTGCTTTACTGCTGCTTTCTCTTTCTTTTTTGAGTTATTTTTCTCTTTTGTTAGAGCATAATTTATTGTCTGCAGCTGATCGAATACGTTAGGGGTAGATTATTATTATATGATGTAATGGCCAGTTGGCTATGGATTGTATAGAGAATGAAGTCCATTCATTAGACTAGCTTCCTCATTCGTTAAGTTAGGAGCCCACACATTAAGGATGTAGCGTACAGAGTTGCATTTGTTAAGTTAAGAGCCCGTTCGTTATGGAATTAACGAATGGGAGGAAATTTTTTAATGGGTTCTCCCAATTCGTTATTGATGTTTAACGAACGGGGCTTGGGCCTATAAATAGGTAGATCCTGTTCATTTGACATAGTTATTTGTGCTTATTTATTCCCTAACGTGTATGGTTTTGCATAGTATAAGGGTATTTTGGGGAATGTACAAGGGTACATTCGTTAATGTAAATGAGCTCATACGTATTTATTATTCCATTCATTAAGTCTGTTTAACGAATGATGACAACGAATGTGTCATTCGTTGTGTTTAACGTATAGATTAGGGAATGATGATGGATGGTGTCCATTCTTTATGTGATGTATAACGAATGATATTGTCATCTATATATACCTTGTAACTTATTGAATTATTAAGCAGTTATCGTTAATATTGAAATCCTCTCATTATGCAGCCCAAATCTACACTCACACACTAGCCTTAACGTATTCAAACTAAACCTAATCAATTGACCATATCAAGCTAAGTATCGGGTTCTATGTTATTCATCGTCTCGTATATCGATTGATGTATCCAATTACGAATAGATCTTGGCTCGTATAACGCATTAAGGTTTTAACATCTTTAACCACTGGATTTCTTGCCATACTATTGATCAAATATCTGGCCAATTCCATGGCCGAGGAAGTTATTAGTGGTATAAAGGATCTTACTATATCTCTTAAATTTCTGGGTAACACATATATATATTCAATAACATTTTTGTATTTTAAATCGTCTATGCGTGGATTTGATTGGTAATATTCAAGGAACTTGGTATTGTAGTCATTCAGATTTGTGTCATCCACCTTGTGGTTTAGAAACTTGGTTTGAATATGATCGATTTCATGCACGGGTCAAAACTTTTGTAACAAAAGTTCTCTAATTACATCCCATTTCATTTTATACAAGGTTTTTCTGCTCTCTAACATGATTAGAGTGTTCCACCACTCTTGAGCTTCACCTTTGAATTTTTGAAATGCGTACTGAGTCTTTTAAATCTCAGTACATTAGCTGATGATGAAGATATATTCGATTTCATCAAGCCATCGTAAAGCTAATATGGAACCTTTGTCACCATATGATTCTTTTGTTTGATAGGATTTGAAGTTATTGAAAGCAAAACCTTGGATTACTAATTGTTTCTTGAAGTTATTATTAAATTTGTTTTCAGTGTTGGAACTATGAACACTTTCATCATGATGAGAAAGATTTCGGTATAAATGAGTTCTTACAATTTTATTTGAATGTTGAGATTTACTTTTACGTGACTCTACCTTTATTGCATCGATGAGAGGAGTCATTGAGTTATGAATCATCTCTTGCATTTTGTTCAAATACTGCTCATGATTCTCCTGTGTAGCATTTATTATGTTCCTATAGCATATTTGAATTGAAGCTTCATCATTATTCTTTTGATTGTTTGGGTTTGACATTTTGAAAATAGAATTGATTTCTTATGAAGGAAACTTTTTACAACTGCGTTACACTGAAACAAACAACACACATACAAGAGGTCTATTTATTAAAAAAATGTTTAACGATTCTTTCATATTTCGGGAGGATTTTTTATGATATTTCTTTTTCTTTTCTCGGACCTCAACTAACTTTTTATTTAGGTTGTTTGTATCATGCAGGGCGCAATCCATATGTTTTTCCCTTTGACTGAGAAATGATGTTAGGATAATCATATAAGACGATAGATACATGTGTCGTTTAATCATTTTCCGGATATCTTAGTGATGATGGTTGATAAGGTTCTTGAAAAGGATAGTACATACCTTGTGTACAAGTGGATCATAAGAATTTCTCTGATTCTCTTTCTGAATGTATTTATGCTTCTTTGGCTTTATATTTAGTCTGGCATTGATTTGGAGTTAGTCTTATTTTGGATTTTGTCCACCTGGACTTTTCCTAGTCTCATTGCTGTTATTCTTTCACTTCCAGATTTTCTAAAAGAATTACTTTGTGAGGTTGTGCTATCTTTTCTTGATATAAATCTTAAATATAAGTTTAATATTTCGAAGAAAAAAAAACATATATTTTATTTATGTTGTAGTAACAAGAGTGCACAGATTATTACAGTTATAGTGTTTACAACTACTAAGATCTTATTGTCTACTTTTTTAGATGAATAATCAATTTCTTGATCCTGTTGTCTTTCTTGGTGTTTTCGTCTATCCCCTTTTATATTAATTTTCTTCGGGTTCCATTTCATTATTGAATATTACTTTTGCTAATTTGGTAACATTGATTTCATAATGAGTTGAATCATATTCAATGTTGTACATTACTTTTGAGGAATTATAATCCATGTTCAGGCGTTAACCTTGAGTGTGAGAAAAGTAAGGATTTTGTATTACTAGGTAATTAAAATATTCTTGCCCCTTAGGATATTCTTTTGGATAGGTCATTATTTCTTTTACCTACTGGCATCATTAGTTTCTTGGATTTACTTGATCCTACTCCATATATATTCAGATTTGAACTCTTTGGAACTGAAGGGGTCTCAGTGTTGAATGAATCTTAATCTTCCTCCATTGTTGCTTGGCATGAATATTCATCACTAGATATAGGAATTGTGAGTACAGACGTTCCCATGTACCCCTTTCCTTAACCGGATGGAGGTTGAATTGATCCTAGACTAGAATGATGATTGGACATATGTGTGTAGTTGATTAGGAGTATGAATACAATTCTATCTTATCCGTAATATTTAAACATCATGTGGTTAAAGCCTAGATACTTCTCAATCAAGTATCAAATTTGCTAAAACTGATGGTTCTGAAATATGATTGATATCTATCTTTGATCAAAATCTTGGTATGATTAAATACCTAATTCGCTAAGATTGATTGCTCTGATACCAATCTGTCACAACCCGACTTAGGGCCTAGTAGTGTGACTATCAGTTGGTACACGATTTGTAAGTATATCAGAGTTGTAGTTTATTTAGTGGAAGACTTTGTTTATAATACAATATTTGTTATTTGAAAACTTTTCGGATCTTTAATTACCCGAGTGTTTTCTTTACAACTTCTTCTTAATCTATTTATAATATTCAAATTTGAGCCATCTCCATAAAGCGAACATCTAAATCCATTAGTGAATCTAATTCCTTGCTACCCATGCAAAATCTATTTCCCTAATATGGGGGGGGGGGGGGATAAGTCACTATGATATGCTAGTGAATCGTTGACTCTAGAAGCACATAAACTACTGTTAACAATGCAAATATTGTTTTCTTTACAAACTCAGTGGAAATGTTATTTATTCTGGGATTTATACTGTCAGGTCCCTCGATTTCAGCTGGATCTTACTTAATCATGTCATAACTCACACAAATAGATGTGTCGACAAGGGAATTAATGACGGGTTGCTAACTTTAGAAAGATTACTGTTTTTTAAAGGCGGAATCAATAACAAACAGGGCAGTTGCAATCAATAATCAAATGTAACAAAAACACACAAGATTCACTCAAAAGATTTCCATTTATATAACGTTAAATATACAAAAGGATAATCGATTTAGGGTTTCTTGAAGGAAAACGGCAGTTGCTTAATAAATATTCTCACTCAGTATCGTATTCAGCCGCCTAGTTTTCCGTGTTTTCAGGTGTGCCCTAATTATTCCTTTTTATAGGCCTGACACCCGTGGACAACTGTCATTCCTTCTAGAAAACCTAAATGCAAACGTACATATTCAAATTACATATTCAAAATAAACTAAGTGTAAAACAAGTCTTCCGGGTAGGCTTTATGACTGACTTCATTCTCCAAGTACGCTGTGTACTCGGCCATCCTTCATGACTTGGTAACATAGAAGTGTGCTCGGAATTAGTTTTCGGGTATACTTTACTTGAAGATTATTTTACCAAGTAAAATACTCACCGAGTAGACTTCAGACTTCTTGGTTTTGCCAAACTTTTCCCGACAAATCCTTACGAGCAACCTTGTTCTTCAATGGTCCATTTCAGCTCTTTGCTATAAAATAACTTATTAGCAAAGTGTACTCGGAAGTACTGTTCCTTGCTTGAGCTGAAACCTTGCCCGATGATACTTAGAGATATATCATTAAATCAACAAGCTTACTTGGACCATACTTATTAATGAATACCTTGCCCGGTCTTCTAATCACTTGGCTTTTTGGACTTGGTTAACCAAAACCTTACTCGGGAAAGTAGTATACTTGGTTCTGAAGAACAGACTTGCTTGATACAGTGAACCTTGCTCGGATTTAAATAAACTAGTGAACCTTGCTCGGGAATACACTAATTTGCAAACCTTGCTCAGATTTCCACTAAAGAAGACTACTTGAAGAAAACTTTGCCCGATAGACAAAATCTCGTACCCGGCTAAGTAAAAGCTTGCTCGGAGGTCCAAGATGTACCCGGTTCCATACTTAGCAAATTCTGAGGAGGTTGAGAAGATTCCAATCTTTAATATACTTCATTTTGGTAAAATCATTGACTCAACAATCTCCCCCTAGATTGGAACACCTCAGCTGACCCAAAACAATTCTATGGTTACATACACTTAGCCAAAATACATATCAAATTAAGAGTCAAATTACATAATCAAACAACATAAACAAGTTACATAATCAAAAGCTGTCCGAAGACATTACATCACAAAGCCTATTCTAATGATCTTGTCTCTTTCTTGCATCATGAACGGCTTGTCTTCGATTGACTATCTCAGAAGCAGCTTTCATTTAGAAGATATTAAGGGCTTGGTAGTGTGTGTGACTTTCTGGTATAGCCAAATCTCTTATGTCCATCAAATCTTCATTATGCAGGCAGGTTAAGTCTTCATCTTTCTTAAAAATCCCCAATATCTTTCCATCAGAGTTCCTCAGTACAAAATGATCAGCATTCTCCTTGTACTCAATTTCAGCTATAATGCCATTCTTCTGTACTGTGTAGTTGGGGTGTCTCATTCTTCTTCCCAGACTTATGCATGTATTCAGGTTAGACAGTGGATTCTCATCTCTGACAGTCATTTGATAGTCTCTCTCAGCAATGTCCATCCTTTTCAGTTTTTCTGTCCTTCTTGACTTGTGAAGTCGAGCCAATCTCTAACTTCTCTTTTCTTTAAAGAACTTGAATCCTTTGTCTGCTTCTTTTTTTAAGAATTTTGACCGATCATTCATCTGCCTTCCTATCATTCTACTTATGTTCATGTAATCATTCAAGTTGAGAGTGGCCATCCTTCTCAACTGTTCTTCATTGTATTCACGAAAGTCACTCCAAACAACAATCTTGTACAAATCCACAAGTTCTTCTTTGTCTTGAAAAACACCTTTGAATTGTTGTAGATAAGCATTTCTTTTCTCTTTATCAACTTTTGGCATAAAGTTGTTGTTGTAAGGTGGTGGTACTGCTTTGTACTTGTCTTCTTCCTTAACTTGATTTAGAATTCCACAGATGTTTTTGAGTCAAAGATTTGACCAAAATGAAGTATATTGAAGATTGGAATCTTCTCAACCTCCTCAGAATTTGCTAAGTATGGAACCGGGCACACCTTGGACCTCCGAGCAAGCTTTTACATAGCCGGGTACGAGATTTTGTCTATCGGGCAAGGTTTTCTTCAAGTAGTCTTCTTTAGTGGAAATCCGAGCAAGGTTTGCAAATTAGTGTATTCCCGAGCAAGGTTCACTAGTTTATGTAAATCCGAGCAAGGTTCACTGTATCAAGCAATTCTGTTCTATAGAACCAAGTATACTACTCTCCCGAGTAAGGTTTTGGTTAACCAAGTCCAAAAAGCCAAGTGATTGGAAGACAGGGCAAGGTATTCATTAATAAGTATGGTCCAAGTAAGCTTGATGATTTAATGATATATCTCTAAGTATCATCGGGCAAGGTTTCAACTCAAGCAAAGAACAGTACTTCAGAGTACACTTTGCTAATAAGTTATTTTATAGCAAAGAGCTGAAATGAACCATTGAAGAACAAGGTTGCTCCTAAGGATTTTTCGGGAAAAGTTCAGCAAAACCAAGAAGTCTGAAGTCTACCCGATGAGTATTTTACTTGGTGAAATACTCTTCAAGTAAAGTCCACCCTGAAACAGATTCCGAGCACACTTCTATGTTACCAAGTCATGAAGGATGGCCAAGTACACAGCGTACTTGGAGAATGAAGTCAGTCATAAAGCCTATCCGGAAGACTTGTTTTACACTTAGTTTATTTTGAATATGTAATTTGAATATGTACGTTTGTATTTAGGGTTTCTAGAAGGAATGACAGCTGTCCACGAGTGTCAGGCCTATAAAAGGAATAATTATGGCACACCTGAAAACACGGAAAACTAGGCGTCAGAATACGATACTGAGTGAGAATATTTATTAAGCAACTGCCGTTTTCCTTCAAGAAACCCTAAATAGATTATCCTTTTGTATGATTAACGTTATATAAATGGAAATATTTTGAGTGAATCCAGCGTGTTTTTGTTACATTTGATTATTGATTGCAACTACCCTGTTTGTTATTGATTATGCCTTTAACAAACAGTAATCTTTCTAAAATTAGCAACCCGTCATTTACTCTCTTGTCGACACATCTATTTGTGTGAGTTATGACATGATTAAGTAAGATCCAGCTGAAATCGAGGGACTTGACTAGTGGTATCAGAGCTGATTACTGCTATTTTGGAAAGATTGTTTCTGATTGAAGATTTGAAGAAGAATGACGTAAGCAGACCACTGTTCCATTTATTTGTGACGTCAGCAGTTCTGTTTTTTATTTTTTTAATCTACAATCTACCGTGTTTTCTCTTCCTTATTTCAAATAAAGCTTTAATCTCTATATTTAAATCTTGTTCTAATCGTATCAGACACATCAGATCTGAACAATCTGTTTTCAGATATGATTATTTTGAAACTCTGTTTTTACAAAGAAACTGATTTTTGATTTCTCAAAATGTCTAGATATGAGGAACAAGAGGTGTCTACTAACAAGATACCAAGATTGTATGGACAGGAAAACTTTATCAAGTGGAAAGTGCTCTTTGAAGCAGTCGTATGCTACAATGATGTTGATATGTGGAACTCCATCAAGAATGGTCCACAAGCTGCTGTTGAGAAAGGTGCAAACATAGTTGCAACTGCTGCTGTAAGAGAAAGAATGAGAAAGGTGGATGACAAGGCCTTAGCTATGTTAAAGCTAGGATTGTTTTGGGAGATTTAACCAAGGTGGCACATCACACAACTGCCAAACAAATGTATGATGCCATCCTTGAGATGTATATTGGGAATACTGAGCTGAAGAACATTAAGAAGCGATGATTGAAGCAACAGTTGGAGATGTTCAAGTATATGGAGGGAGAAAGGCTAAAATCAATACTAGAACGTTTTCTAGCTATTGTAAATGATTTGAGAACAACTGATTATGTAATGACTGACTTTGATTTAAACACAAAATTGCTCAATTCAATGCCAAAGGAATGGTATACTGCTTGCAAGTTCATCCTTGAGAAACATAATTTCAATGACTTGAAATTGGATGATGTAGTATGCTTCCTTCAGGCTTAAGAACTGGAGATGATAGAAAATGAAATGATTAAGGAAGAAAGACCCTGCTTCAATGTTTCAAATACATTGATAGCACCCATGGGAAGCTTGACTTCCAAGAACCAACAGCAAATTCCCATTATTGAAGAACCAGTTGAGCACAATGCTGATACTCCAAAGTCTTTCATCAGTGGTAGCACAAGTAATCAAGGAAATCAGAAGAGGTTCAATGTGCAACTGATTGATGACACTGATACTGCATCAATGGCAAGTGGGAATGTACCTCACTCTAATGGTGGAAATGATCAAGGCAGTGAAACACAGGCCTTGATGTATATGTTTACTGAGTCATATAATGCATTTGTTGCAAATAACCTAATCCACACAAGTGTAGTACAAGATGATTTAGAGCAGATTGATGCAGATGATTTGGAAGACATGGATTTGAAGTGGCGAGCTGCCATGTTAGCTTTGAGAAGTAAGAGGTTGTATAATAGAACTGGTAGATCTCTGGTTTCTGGTCCTAATGAGAGGATTGGATTTGACAAGTGAAAGGCAATCTGCTACAATTGCCAACAGCCAGGACATTTTGCAAGAGAATGCAACTTGCCAAGGAACTATTAGATGAACCAATTTCAGAATCAACAACCAAGAGGTCGACAGCAATACCAGCAGAATCAGCAAAGAAACAACAACCAGAACTTCAACAACAACTTCAATCCCAACAACAATTACAATCCCAACTTCAACAACTTTCAGCCTCAAATGAATAATCAACAGAGTATGCAACAGAATCAAGGTTTTCAAATGAACAACAATCAAAACCTTCTAGTAGTTCAAAATGTTCCAAACAACACTGTTCCAACAAACCAAAATCAACAAAGAAATCAAGGAAATGTGGCAGTGACTACACAACATGAAGGTAACTTTGATTGGAGCAATCATGAAGAAGACATTGCAGATGATATTAAGAAAGCAAATGTGGCATTCATGGCCATAATTGAGAAAGAAACTGCATCTTCATCTCAGGAATAGTCCACTCCTCTGAATGACATAAGGTATATGGATAGTGGTTGTTCTAGGCACATGACTTGTGACAAAAGGTCACTGGTAAATTATGAAGAAAAGTATGAAGGTCCTGTAGCATTTGGGAGTGATGAGAATGGTAGAAAGATTGTGGGGAAAGGAATCTTAA
Source organism: Bidens hawaiensis (assembly GCF_021521415.1). Lineage (NCBI taxonomy): Eukaryota > Viridiplantae > Streptophyta > Magnoliopsida > Asterales > Asteraceae > Bidens > Bidens hawaiensis. The sequence continues at coordinate 8,123,095 of NW_027491014.1, forward strand.
CAAATGGGAAAGTCTCATTTGATAATGTATTTCATCTTGAAGGTCTTTAGTACAATCTGCTGAGTATATCACAAATGTGTGATAAGGGTTACAAAGTCAGCTTTGATGATTCTCACTGCTTCATCTTAAATCCTGAGTTTATAATTCCACCTAATATGATTATGATGATGGCACCAAGAAATGGCAACTTGTATGAATTGAAGGAAGCTGTTTCAAGAGGAGGTGCTTGTTTTGTTTCCAAAGCCACTGAAAATGAGTCAAAATTGTGGCATAGGAAACTATGTCATGTGAACTTGAAAAACATGAACAGACTAGTGAAAGGTGAGCATGGAATTGGCTTACCTTCAAGAGAATTCAATTTGGAAGATCATTGTAGTTCATGTCAGAAAGGAAAACAACACAAATCTACTCATAAGCCAAAGCTCATCAACTCAATTGATCAAGTACTTGAATTACTTCACATGGATCTTTTTGGTCCTGTAAGTGTGCCAAGTATAGGAAAGAAAAGATACTGCCTTGTGATCATTGATGATTATTCAAGATATACTTGGGTTTATTTCCTAAGTACCAAGGATGAGACTGCAGAGTTGATAAAAGGTTGTGTAACAATGATTAAGAACAAGTTGAATAAGAAAGTCAAGATGATGAGAAGTGACAATGGCAATTAGTTCAAAAATGGAGTTATGCAAGATTCTGTGAAGCAAAAGGAATACAACAACAATTCTCATCTCCTATAACTCTTGAACAAAATGGTGTTGCAGAAAGAAGAAATGGGACTTTAATTGAAGCTGCAAGAACCATGATAGCAGATGCCAACTTACCTATCACTTTTTGGGCTGAAGCCATAAATACAGCCTGCTATGTTCAAAACAGGGTACTTGTCAACAAAAGGCATAACAAAACTCCGTATGAAATATTCAATAATAGAAAGCCTTATATCAAGTTTTTCAAGCCCTTTGGATGCAAATGCTTTCTTCTGAACACAAGGGACTATTTGAACAAGTTTCAAACAAAATCCTTGGATTGTTTCTTTGTTGGATATTCTACACACTCAAATGCTTACAGAGTTTATATGAAAGATCACTTGAGTGTTATAGAATCATCTGACATCATCTTTAATGAGAATCAATTCAATACAATTAATGGTGCAGCATGGTTGTTTGATCATGAAAAGTTGATAAGGTCTTTCAAGATTTATCCTGAAGACTTTGATGACACATTCTACAAGCCCAGTGCAATTGAAGAGAAAACGAAGAAACCATTAGACTTGGAAGAACTGTGGAAAAAGGTTACTGGTGGAGAAAAGGAATACAATTTTGTGAAGAATTCCTCAAGGAATGTGGTTGAGCAAATTCAAGAAAACATTCAAGAAGACAATCACACTCCTGAAAATGATCACACTGAGATTAATCAAGACAATCAAGATGTACTGTGTCATCAAATTCAAAATGAGGGAAACACAAGCAACCAAACAAATGAAGATGAAGCTGCATCTACTGCAAGGTTTCAAGACTTGTTTCAAAGATTGAACTTAGAAAACAATGGTGCATCCACTTCAAGACAAAATAATGAAGAAGCACCAGAGTTTCATGATGCAGAAATTGAGTTGGTCATTGAAGAACCAGAACTCAATGAGTCAAATCTTGACACAACTATGTCTACAGATATGATTGTACAAACTCCTTATGTGGAAAAGAATCATCCTTCTAAAAACATCATTGGTGATTTACATGAATGAGTCACAAGAAGTCACTCAGAAATTGCAAAAATCTGTCTTTATTCCAGCTTTCTATCCCAAATAGAGCCTAAGAACATTGCTCAAGCATTGAAAGATAATAGTTGGGTATAAGCAATGTAGGAAGAATTGGCACAGTTCAGAGACCTACATGTGTGGGATCTTGTTGAAAAGCCATTTGACAGATATGCAATAGGAACCAAATGGGTTTTTAGAAACAAAAGGGATGAGAGGGGTTTCTTGCATATGCTGCCTCAGGATCTTTCTTGCATATGCTGCCTCAAAGAACATTAGAGTGTTCCAGCTTGATGTTAAGTCTGCATTCTTAAATGGAAAGATTGATGAAAAAGTGTATGTAGCTCAACCTCCAGGTTTTGAGGATCCAATGTATCCAAACAGGGTGTATAAACTAAACAAAGCCTTTATGGATTGCATCAGGCTCCTAGAGCTTGGTATGATGAGCTATCAAATCCTCTTATTGAACATGGTTTTCTAAGGGGAGCCATCGACAAGACACTCTTCTACAAAAGAAATGGATCAGACTTGCTTCTGTTACAAGTATATGTTGATGATATCATCTTTGGTTCAACTAATGAACAAACGTGTTTGGAGTTTGAAGGGGTGATGAAATCCAAGTACAGCGCCATGAGCTCTATGGGAGAAATGAACTTCTTTCTTGGACTGCAAGTTCAACAGAAGGCTGAGGGGATCTTCATTCACCAAACTAAATATGTGCAGGACATATTAAACAAGTTCAATTGTCATGAATACAAAACTGCTTCAACTCCAATAGACACTAAAGAAAAGATGATTGCTGATGAAAAAGGGGAGCCTGTGGATGAACATGAATATAGAGCAAAAATTGGATCTCTGATGTATCTGACTGCAACAAGACCAGATATCATGTTTGTTGTATGTGTGTGCAAGATTCCAATCAAGTCTAAAAGTCTCCCACATGAATTATAAGAATATTCCGATATTTGAAGGGAAGACCAGACTTAGGAATTTGGTATCCAAATAATCAATCTTTTGATCTGATTGCCTAAACAGATAGTGACTATGATGGATGTAACATGAGCAGAAAGTCAACCTCAGGTGGATGTCAATTTTTAAGGGAAAGGCTAGTGTCTTGGCAATGCAAAAAGCATACAACTGTCTCAATATCCACTGCAGAAGTTGAATATGTTGCTGCATCTGCTTGCTGTGCACAAGTTCTGTGGATTAAAAATAAAATGCTGGATTATGGTTTGAATTTTCTGAACACCCCTATTCTTATTGATAATACAGCTGCATATTTTACTGTTAAGAATCCAGTTCAACATTCTAAGACTAAGCACATTGAAATCAGACACCACTTCATCAGAGATTTCAGTGAAAAAGGTTTGATTGAATTGCAAAGAGTTGATACAAGTGACAATTTGGCTAACCTATTCACCAAACAACTTGATAGAACCAGGTTCAACTTTCTTTTGAAAGCCCTGGGAATGATCAACTCTGATGAAATCTGATTAAGGATGTGTGCCAAGTTGTGTTCCTCTATGTGCTAACTGACTATTTTTGTTAGAGGTCACACAGATTGAATGTTATGTGAAAATGTTTAAGTATGATACTGAGTATGCTAATGAATATGTTAACTGTTATGTGCTTTGATTGATTATGTGTGCAAAGAATGACATGACTGATTTGATTAGTTTGCTTGCATGTTTATAAGGAAAATGTGTGATTGTGATGTTAAGATGAGTTGTCCTGTTATGCAATACCTGTTAAATTGCTTATCTAACATCACTGCTAAATTGCTTGAATATGTGCTTTATCTGATCTTCTGTGTTATTAAGATAGGATAGACATTGAATGTTAGAACAATCTGCTTTTCTTCATGATGTTATGTTATGATTCAGATTTGATTATGTGTTGCAACTGTTTATGTCAAAATGTGTTTTATGTCAAAATTAAGTGATAAAATGAAATTTCTAATGAATTTTGCATAAATACTCTATTTTGAATCAAAACATGAGCATGTTGTTAATGGTGCAGAGATATGATAAGATTATTCAGTTCAAGCTTTAAAGAAGCTTAAAAAGAAGGATTTTTAAATGAAAAATCTCAAGAAGTTGTTTTTTTCCTGCAAATTATGTCATTTGCCCAGTTGGAAGGACATGCACTTGTGTATGTTTGGTCCTTAAATCTCTACATATTCAAAGGATAGCCATTAACCTGAAAACTGAATGCATTTGGGGCAATTATAACTTGTTTTTTATTCCTTCACTTAAAACTATGTCAATAGCTCTGACTTTGAAAGGACATATATTCATATGTATGTTTGGTCCTATTAACCACTTGTGGTCAAACATGATAGCCATTTACCTGACAATGAAGAGAAATTGGGGTGATTGAATATTAAACTGAATTTTTATATGGGAAATGATAGTGCATTGACTACTTAGCCAATCATATGGATTTTATAGGCTAAAAGGGCACTTAGTACAGTCATTAACATGTATGGTTGCTTTCTAATGATGTGTAAATTCTAAGGTGATATAAACATAATGAATATGCTAATCTATATGTGGAGATACATAGTGTCTTTGCATGTCTCAAGATAAATCTCTCCAAATGATAGGCAGAAAAGTGATTACCTAGTCATACACAAGCCTGTTGTTATTTGGTCAACCCAAAATGAAACATCTTTAAATATGACAAAGAACATGCTTCAAGAAAATTTGAGAAAATATCAAAAACAAGGGGAAGAATGAATAAATCAACCAAAAGTTGATAAGTGTTTTAAATATTTTATCAAACAAGAGGGTTACAACTAAGAACTACAAAGATGTTGACAAAATCTGTCTCATATTGAATGAAAGGCATGTTATTTAACTATAAGTCCAACGTTCAACCTCTATCTATGTTTGAAAATCAAAAATACAAAAAGATACAATAAGTTATGTCATACAAAAACAAATTTTTGATCAAATACAAGAGGTTGGAGTCAAATTGGGGTGATCTGGGGAAAGCCAAATAAGCTTTGAGAAGAGATATGAGGCATCATAGAACAGTGTTGACCATTATTGAATTATGCTCTAAATGAACCTTAATCATATCACCAAAGAAATGATAGTCATATTAAGTTCATACCTATTGTTAACCTGTCTATACTGTCATAATAAAGTTGAACATAAAGTATTGAGAAATCTACTTAGTCAATATGAACCCATTCATGAGATCTTTTCAGAAAATGAAAGAAACTGTTTTGAAGTGAAATATAACTGAAATTTGATCTGTAAATGCACCATTTGCTCTTAAACTAGGATCTTTAATGAAAATTTTGTCTTCACAAGTGTTTTAAAGCAAAAAGTGCTGCATTTTGCCTTTAATAGGTTGAATATGTATTTTCGGGTAAGGTTTGATGTTTTATAACCTTTCTGAGTACAAAACAGTTGTTTATGTGTGAATATGTATTTTCGGGTAAGGTTTGATGCTTTATAACCTTTCCGGGCACAAAATAGTTGTTTATGTGTGAATATGTATTTTCCAGGAAAGCTTAGTCATTCTTGGCTAAGTTTATGATTTTCGGGCATGCTTTGAAGTGTTTACACTTATCGGGTAAGGGTATACTATTGTACTAGTTACCCAAGAAAGCTTGAAGTCTTGAGATGATTATGTGTTTTAGCTAGCTTTTAACAAAATTATTGTTTCGGGCAAGCTTTGCATTCTATATGCTGATTGTTAATCCCAAGAAAACTTTTTGAACTCCTTGAGTACACCGAGCAAGATTTGTGTGTGAATATATTTTCTTTGAAATTACAAGTGCTTTCGGGTAAACTTTGTTTTCCGAACACACTTTATATTTCGGCTACACTTTTTTTCCCTTAATATACTTGGTAATTTTCAAAATTTGACTTTCTGAGTACACTGTCTGCTAGAAGTCCTTTCCTAACAAACTTTGTATTTTTGGAAGGTCATTCAGGTATACTTTGTATAAGAGGGTTGTTCAAGCACAATAACATTATGAAGGTTGCTCGGGCACACTATGTTTCCAAGTATGCCTGATTGAATATGTTCTTTAGTATGATAAATTAATTATGATTCTTATTTCATTAGGGTTTATGCTAGTCTAAGTTGTTTAATTTAAATTCAAGAAATTTATATGGGGATCTTAATTGATTCCAGTAAGAATGTTTATTTAATATTTCATACTTGATTATTTGCCTTGTGATTAATTTCTCAAGAAATCTAGTATTTCGGGTAAGCTTTCTTCAATAGTGTCTTGATTTTAAATTATGTAGCTTTACCAAGCAAGGTTTGATGTTTTTACTCCTTCGGGTAAGCTTTGTAAGTGGAAGTATACCGAGTAGACTTTGCAAGGATTCACTTTTCCGAGTAAGGTTTTTATAAAATGATAATTAATTTTTTTAATATATCAAGTGGATAATGTTATTGTTTGACAGCTAATAACTCACAAAATGACAAAAAACAATTAAAACTCACTTTCGAAAAGGTATATAAGAGGGGGTTAAGCAAAATTTTCAACATTACTTTTTCCCTCTCTCTCCTTCCACTGCAACTGCTTACTCGCAAAGAAACCTAAACCGACTTATCACATTCAACTTTAATCCAAACCCTAACTTGTATCAGCCCTCTAATTCCGACTTGGTAGGCATTAATAATGTGTTTTTCGATCACGATTAGACGACAATGGGCTTTGATTATGTATTTGATTGCTAATATCTTGTTTATGTGTTTAGGTTATAAACTTGTCGAATAACAGGTTCTTAATGATTTCTCTCTCTTTCTTCTTCATCTTTATACCTTGAAATTATCTAAAGTACTGAACTTTATGACTAATTTCACTTTGAATATGTTTGTTTATGTGATTCAGATATGGCAGACGATGAACCCAAATATGTCTTCGAACCAAAACATAATATGTGTGCACTTTTGCAAGTGACACCTGACAATGAGCCGATGGCAAGGATGATAACATGGATGGCACGGTCAAATGTCAGTTTTGGGTTCACTGAAAGCCCTGTCATCTACAGAAATCATTATTTGGATTTCTGGAGATCTGCAGAACTGGTTGAAGACATCAATGGTAAACGAATCGAAGCAACCGTTTCCAGACAAGAAATCCACATTACAGAGAGGTTGATAAGAAGATGTCTACGATTAAATGATGGTGATCATAATTCTATAGACTTCATCACACCTCACTTGATGAAGATATTTGAAGAAACAATGGGGTATCAAGGAACTGTACATGATGGACAGCTTCAAAAGGATATGTTCCCAATGTTGTACAGGTTTCTTATTCATCATGTGATACATGGATTTGCGCCAAGGAAGGGATCATGGACCTTGATGAGTCATGACTTGGCAAATGCCACAGTTGGAATTATGTATGATCTACCCTTCAATTTCTCAAAGATGATATTTGAAGGATTAGAAGGAAACTTGAAGAAGGCAGAAACGAAAAGATTCTTACAATATCCAAGGTTCCTACAGATAATCTTCAATAGTGAACTCTGAGATATACCCACTGTTGGAACTACACACCAACTGCAAAACCCTAATACATACAGAAGAATCAAGAATCCAGGTATTTCATATATGTACAACTCAAATGTCCCATTTGAGATATTGCCATGGCTGTTAGACCATGACCTGAATGCGATGCCAGTACCTGAGTTAAGCTCAGAGGAGGAAGGAGGAGATGATGTTGAAAGTAATGATGATGACTCTGATGACGGAGATGATAATGTTGATGTAGATGAAGGAGGAGCAGGAGTGGCTATGGAGGTTGATGCACCTGATTAGGGGGAGCAAAATGAACAACCAGAACAACCTATTCCAACACCACCACCGTCACCACCACACATTGACCAACCCATTATTCCATCACCACCACAAAGTCCACCACATCAAACCACTCAATCCCCACCTCAAACCCTAACCATAAGCCAGCCTGAAACTTCAACTCATACATCTCCAACACCACAAACACCACCAACAACAAGCCCAATTTATTCTGATCCATTCATTTCGAGCCCACCCCATACACAATCACCAACACCATCCATTTACCAAACTCACACCACAGAACAACCTGAATATGAACATTTCACCACATCACCACCTTCAACACCACCCACTGATACTGACCTTCTGACCTTGTTGAAAGAAAATGTTGAGCTAAAAAGAAGGAATGAGGAAGTGACAGAAGAGAATGTGATGTTGTTAAAGAGGTTGGTAGAAGCAAATTTGTGAATTCAAGCCCTGGAGCAGGAGGTTGAGAAGACCTCAGCTGCCCCAAAACATGGGGAGAATGAATCTATGCCAACTGTCTCAGGTGTAAATGTTGAAGAGACTGCAACAGTTGTGGATATTGATTATGAATATGTATGATGATGGAGAGGAGAGTAGTAAGGAAGGGAGAATATTGGATGATGAAGAATATGAAGGTGATAGATCAGATGTGGGTGAACAAGATTATGATTACATTGATGAAATGATAAATGAGGATGATGAGACAGAGGAAAGGGTTGAAAAGATGAATGTTGAAGAAAATGTTGAGAAAGTGAAATGAATTGAGAAGACAAATACTGAAGAGAATGTAGCTATCACTGATGTAGTTACTGATATTCTTACTGATATAGCTATCGATGTCTTAACTGACATACAGACAGAAGTAGAGACTGAAGTGATAAGTGAAGGAGATACTTCTACTGAGGAGATAGTATTTATTGAACCAGAAATTATTCAAGCAGATGCTCCAAGACTGTAGAGTATGATAAAGAGATGGATGAGCTTGACAGAGATATTGATAATTTCCCTCCAGAAAATGAAGAAGAATTAAAGAAAAGACTGGATAAGGGAAAAGAAAAAGTCACTGAAGAAGAGCATGTCAAGGCATATACAGAAAAGGATGTATCTTTCAAAGATGATGCTATTGCTGATGTTGCTGCTCTAAGGGAACAAGAAAATATTTTAAGAGAAACAAGGGACAGAGAGATACTGGCCCAAACTATGGACCCTGTAGAGTTGGTAGAGCAGGAGAACTTGATCAAACAAGCCAAAATTGCAAAATAAATAATTGATGATGTGGCTGATCAAGAGACAATTGAGGAGTTTATTAATATGAACAGAGTTGAGGAAGCAGACAACTCTTTGGCTTTGGTGGTTATCATGTTTCAAACAGAGAGCCAACTTGAAAATGAATCTGAAAAAATGCCTCAGAAGGAACCTGAAAGGCCAACTGGTGAATTTGTTGAAGAAATGATGGCTAATTTCAACAGAATCAGGATGGAAAGAGCCAAAAAATTTGAACAAGTATATACAAGAAAGAGGAAGTCTGATGAATAGAAAAAGGATGATAAAAGGAAAACAAAGAGAGGGAGATGGGATGAAAAGAACAAATGCTATGTTGAGAATCTTGATTATGAAGGTGATAATAATAATAGCCCAATCAGGGCAATTCCATTGCAGACACTACAACCAGGACAACAGATTCTAGGTGTCCCTGATGTGCCAATCAGAAGTGAACCAGATCATCCACCTTCTGAAGAACCAAATATTGATGCAATGAATGATTTAACTGAAGGAGAGGATGAGTCTGAGGATTCAGATGATAATGATGATGACCCTGAGAATGATCAAGGAAAGAGTGTCAAAGCTACCAATGTTGTGTCCCCACAAGTTGTAATGACTGATGAACAGAGGGCAAACATTGAGTTGATTATGAGGGAAGCTAAAAAGAAAAATCCATTAGTTGTAAAACTGAGAAGATATGGCATAAGTTTTGAATCTTTAGTTGATCTTGATGATGATCAACTGCAAAAGAGACTTGATAAGGAAAGAGATGCCTTGAAGAAAAATATGGAAGAAAAGAATAGAGATGCACAGAAATACAGAGATTATCTCAGAAGGCATACCTATTCAGAAAAAGATTTGTCTCACTTTAACTTTGATCAACTCCAAGATCTATACAACAGTGAAAGAGAAAAGGTAATTGAGAAAGCTGTAAGAGAAAATGAAAAACTTGAAAATATTGAAGAGTGGAAAAAGAAGTTTGGAGGCATGTGTGGGTATTTACTGGAAAGAGGGTTAAAACCTTAGATTGTTGAGAACCTATCCAGAGAATCAATGTTGGACCAGTACAACAAATTGAAAAGAAAAGAAAGAATGAAGAGGGTCCAAACTTAGAGCTCTAAACTGTCTGAACCAACTGATGAACCTCAAGTAAAAAAGAGAAGAATTTAAACTTTGAGGGAGAAGACTAAAGAACAAGTCAGATCAGTTGAAACCCCTACTCCTCAAGAAGTGAAGCTTGAACATGAGGATGAACCATTTGTTCCCTTGGAGAATGAAGAGATGATCAACATTCTGAGGGACATTATGATCAATCAAAGGAGAATGAGTGAAGAAGACTTTAATGTCTTGGAAAAGGAGGATTTAAAGACCCTTTTCTATCTTCAAAAGACTGAATGGGAAAAAGCTTTAAGAGAAGGTGAGAACCCAAGATACTATGCAGATGGAAGATTTGTATAGTATCTTTCAGGCCTCCAATTTCAAGAAGATTTCCACAGGGTGGAAGAGGTCAAGGAGGAAGAGGTGAATCAAGCAGTTCTGCACAACAAAGAACAATAAGACCACAGTCTGATGTGGATCTTCCTAGAGAACTGTACTTTGATTCTGTTACTGAGTCCTTGAAGGTGATTATAGAAAGCAGACAATTGAGAGAAATTGTTGTTAGGAGTGACTTTCGCGAATACAATGAAGAACATTTGAGAACGATGGCCACTCTCAACTTGAATGATTACAGGAACAGAAGTAGAATGGCAGGAAGGCAGATGAATGATCTGTCAAAATTCTTAAAAGAAGAAGCAGGCAAAGGATTCAAGTTCTTAAAAGAAAAGAGAAGTTGGAGATTTGCTCGACTTCACAAGTCATGAAGGACAGAAAAACTGAAAAGGATGGACATTGCTAAGAGAGACTATCAAATGACTGTTAGAGATGAGAATCCACTGTCTAACCTGAATACATGCATAAGTCTGGGAAGAAGAATGAGACGCCCCAACTACATAGTACAGAAGAATGGCATTATAGCTGAAATTGAGTACAAAGAGAATGCTGATCATTTTGTACTGAGGAACTCTAATGGAAAGATATTAGGGATTATTAAGAAAGATGAAGACTTAACCTGCCTGCATAATGAAGATTTGATGGACATAAGGGATTTGGCTACACCAGAAAGTCACACTCACTACCAAGCCCTTAATATCTTCAAAATGAAAGTTGCTTCTGAGATAGTCAATCGAAGACAAGCCGTTCATGAATAAAGAAAGAGACAAGAACAATAGAATAGGCTTTGTGATGTAATGTCTTCGGAAAACTTTTGATTATGTAACTTGTTTATGTTGTTTGATTATATAATTTGACTCTTAATTTGATATGTATTTTGGCTATGTGTATGTAACCATAGAATTGTTTTGGGTCAGCTGAGGTGTTCCAATCTAGGTGGAGATTGTTGAGTCAAAGATTTGACCAAAATGAAGCATATTGAAGATTGGAATCTTCTCAACCTCCTCAGAATTTGCTAAGTATGGAAACGGACACACCTTGGACCTCCGAGCAAGCTTTTACTTAGCCGGGTACGGGATTTTGTCTATCGGGCAAGGTTTTCTTCAAGTAGTCTTCTTTAGTGGAAATCTTAGCAAGGTTTGCAAATAAGTGTATTCCCGACCAAGGTTCACTAGTTTATGTAAATCCGAGCAAGGTTCACTGTATCAAGCAAGTCTGTTCTTAAGAACCAAGTATACTACTCTCCCGGGTAAGGTTTTGGTTAACCAATTCCAAAAAGCCAAGTGATTGGAAGACCGGGCAAGGTATTCATTAATAAGTATGGTCCAAGTAAGCTTGATGATTTAATGATATATCTCTAAGTATCATCGGGCAAGGTTTCAGCTCAAGCAAGGAACAGTAACACTTTGCTAATAAGGTATTTTATAGCAAAGAGCTGAAATGGACCATTGAAGAACAAGGTTGCTCGTAAGGATTTTTCGGGCAAAGTTTGGCAAAACCAAGAAGTCTGAAGTCTACCCGGTGAGCATTTTACTTGGTAAAATACTCTTCAAGTAAAGTCTACCCGGAAACTGATTCCGAGCACACTTCTATGTTACCAAGTCATGAAGGATGGCCGAGTACACAGCGTACTTGGAGAATGAAGTCAGTCATAAAGCCTACCCGGAAGACTTTTTTACACTTAGTTTATTTTGAATATGTAATTTGAATATGTACGTTTGTATTTAGGGTTTCTAGAAGGAATGACAGTTGTCCACGGGTGTCAGGCCTATAAAATGAATATTTATTAAGCAACTGAGTGAGAATATTTATTAAGCAACTGCCGTTTTCCATCAAGAAACCCTAAATCGATTATCCTTTTGTACGATTAACGTTATATAAATGGAAATCTTTTGAGTGAATCTTGTGTGTTTTTGTTACATTTGATTATTGATTGCAACTGCCATGTTTGTTATTGATTCCGCCTTTAACAAACAATAATCTTTCTAAAATTAGCAATCCGTCATTAACTCCCTTGTCGACACATCTATTTGTGTGAGTTATGACATGATTAAGTAAGATCCAGCTGAAATCGAGGGACCTGACATGTACCACTACCCTACACGTAATACAAGAGTTCCTCGAGCCATGCAACCCCTGTTTGGATAACTTTTTATAACTTCACATACAATTATGTTTGGATCTAGACACATGGGTTTCTATTTTGCATTATAACGTTTTTAGAGATCACGTAATTAATCTCATGTAAACGTTTGACTAACTCTTTAAGACAAATGGTCCGTTTATCTTATAGAGTATTAAATCTGTTTTTACTGTTTGTAAAGGTTTAACGTATTCACCTGCAATTGTTTTTCTGAATAATGTGGTGATCTCGTTTGAAAACCTCTGTGAATGAATATTTCATAACCTAAAATAAATATGTTTATATAAATATTCGCATCGTCTCTTGATCTGACTACAGGCCTGTAGTCTTTCTGTTTATTTACCAATCATGTGCTTAGTTTCTTCTTCATGAAGAAACATATATGAGATGTTTCTTCTTGAAGAAGAAACATCAGTTAACTATATTTGACTATATATACTCTTGTATGTAAAAGCTTATGTTTCTTAATCATGAAGAAACAATATTTAGCTATAACCCTTGTTTATATGCACACACACACACACACATATATATATAAAGATTAAAAATATGATCGAGGTTTGGGCTATACCCTCGACTAGGGTCTAAGCCATATAATATAATAATAATAATAATAATAATAATAATAATAATAATAATAATATAATAACTTAAGCAAAAACCCTACCTTACAAGGGTATTCGGAGTAAAATGCCTAAAATTGTATGAGCAACACTTCTATTCTGTGTCGCGTACTGGGGCTTAAACCGTCAAAAGTGGGGGCTCGGGAGCACTATGAGGCTATGCATACTAAACGAGGTTATGCATGTGTGTAAGAGTGTTCTCGGTGTGAGAAAATGAACATGCCGTTGACCCACCTTTTGTAGGCGAAATTGGGTTCCATCGTGTATCACGATGGACCCTTTCCTTGGTTTGTCGGGTATTGTGATGGCAGAAAATTAGCGCGTGGAGTGCTGAGTCAGCCCTAGAGTCTGTCATGTGTCATGCTGGTGCGACAAGTGTCGCTGAGTCACGTCAGTCCATAGCATATCGTGATGAGCTTGTTCTAAGCTTATCGCGTAGTGAGGTGGGTTTCAAGATTCAAATGTGCATCTTTGGTCCCTTGTATTTGGTAGCTTGTGTCTAACTTCCATTTTCCAAAAATACTAATGCGGCTCGTGCGATATGAGCGTGCGAAGTGCAAACACACCATCAAAGAGCCACATTGTGCCTGTCGCCCATCGCCATCAAAGCGCCACTTTGCACCCATCGCTAAGACCACTGAGTGTGTCTTGCCACATAAGAATATTATCATATGAACTAACCTTCTTATAAAGAGTTCACAAGTTTTATAATTTATCAATGTGAGAGGAATTTCTCTTTACTATTTATACCGATTTGAAATGAATCCCCTTTCTTTCTTCTTAAACGTGAGATGAAGCTATTTTTCTCATTTCTTCAGTATGGGAGGCTTCCAACTTCATATTAATTATTTCACATTACTAATTTTGTAGAAATTTTAGGTCCCTTTTCTTTAATAATTAGTCAAATTTGGACATAATTTTTGGGAATGCTACAAATATCATAGCCACGAAGAGTTGATATAGAAAATAAAACGTTGGCGTTCCTTGGGTTAAAGACTAGAATGAAAATGATTATATCATATCATTCATATCGCATTATATCTAACCGTATCATATAATATCTTATCAAATCATGTTATGTCATGTCATGCTATATTATATTATATTATATTATATTATATTATATTATATTATATTATATTATATTATATTATATTATATTATCATAATCCATGATCATATCTATTTCAAACACTACTTTTATGTAACATTAATCAAATATATCGTTTACCTTTTAAAAATCGCATACAAATATAATATAAATTAAAAATTAAAATAATTGTATTCTTCGCCTTCATGACAATTAACTTCTCATCCCCTATAATTCAACATAAATGATGTACCTAAAGAAAAGCATGTCAAAGTCTATGGTGTTCCAAGAAAATTTTTACCATTATAGTTTTCTTATCTAAATTTCCATCTTCTAGTGCATGACTTGTTATCCGTAGCTAATCTAATAGGCTAGGGGTAGTTTAGTCATTATATTTGTAAAACACCTCCTTAGATCCGAGATCTAAGTTTTAATACCGTTAATGGAACTAGTTCATGATTACTCTTAATTAGTATATCTATATGTTATATTAGGTGTATTATATGTATATATATTAGTAATAGATTATATGTATGAAGATGGATCTAGTTCGTTACACATATATAGAAGATGGATCTAGTTCGTTACACATTCCGTAACGAAGTAGTCTCCACTTCGTTACAATACATTACAATATGATAAACATAACGAACTAAACTCACAATCGGTAAACATCCTTAACGAATTAGGAGGAACATTAACTTAACCATCTAGTTCGTTAAACATCCATAACAAACTAGATACTACTTTAACAAACTAGTCTATAATAATAATATCATTTCCATTATAATAATCAAACGATAAAAACAAACACTCGAGATGTAAAATCGTGCACTAAGAGACACTCCCTCGTCTTGAGCTCTTTGTCTTTAAGTTATTTGAAGCGCTTGGTCTGCCAGTCTCTGCAGCTGTGAACCCCGAACTCATGACACACACGAACAACATGTTGAAATTTCATTGCTCGGTCATAGTCTTCACGGCGCTCGATTAATATCTTATTCCTGAACAGCACATCATTGTCGGTCTCATTCAAGTTCATAAGCCACATTGGATCAATAATCTTAATCAGCTCGGTCTTTAAACCCTTTCCCAAGATAATAACGGCCTCGCTAGTACGATTATCATAGTACCAATGGTTGAAAGATAAATAAATATGCTGATTCAGCGTCTTGACTGGCACGGTCTTCATAGTATTGGGTGGTTTAACTTTAAGCACCAGCTTCCTCCAACCTGTTCTTGGATCTATCTCATAAATACGCTAACGAATTGGAATCTACGGCTTAAAAAACTTAAACCTGTGATTGACCTCGAACAGCAGATGTTGATGAAACCAATTTGCATGTCGATTTCCCCCATGATTGATGAATAGTCGGTACGCAAGAGTCTGTACGTCCCATCTTGGTAATGAGAGAACGTCAATAATATTTTCGTAGTACTGGACACCGTTCTCCCATTTGATGATACAAACTTTTAAATCAGAATCGAAAAGCCATGAAATAATATCACCTCAAACTTTTGACACGACCTTGAAAGAAGTCATCTGATTGTTTTTGGCACATGCAATGGCTTCCTGCTTTCGTTCTTCATCAACGTATCTATATGCATCTATAATCTTATGAGTTCTCTTGTTCTGACAAGCAAACCATCCTTGAATATTGGCAACAGTTGGATCTCGCTTTGAGTCGAATCTCGTACCAATACTCTTACCCTTTGACGTTTTCTCCAAACGATCTTCGACTGCTTTAACATTTTCTTCTGTAAATACAGAAGCACCCTGATCAACATTTGTTTGTTGAAACATATCAGGGTATTCCTCACCCGTAACGTCCTCAATCTCAACCTCCTCAACTTCATAAATAAATGACGTGTTTATACAAACAAAAAACACATTCTTTTTGTATTTTTAAAAGATTTTCTCATGTTTTTGGGTTTTCTCTTTACAAACGTAAAAACACAATATTTTTGTAAATTTTCATGATTTTTCACCCCCTAAAACCCAAAAAAGAAAAATAGAAAAATAAAAAGAAAAATAGATAAGCCAAAACAAGATAGTTATCCTTGTTGAAGAGCATCAGCAAGTGTTCTCAGACCGTTTAAACCAAGCAAATATTTAAAACGAGTTTTGTCAAATGCCTTTGTAAACAGGTCATCGTGTTGAAAATTCGTGTGCACTTTTTCGATATCGATCAGTTTCTTTTCAAAACAATCTCTTATGAAATGATATCGAATCTCAATATGTTTAGTTTTAGAATGTTGCATAGGATTCTTGGTGATACTGATTGCGGCAGAGTTATCAATAAGAATTGGGAGTAGTAAGAAATTTCAAACCGTAGTCGTGAAGATGTTGTTGTATCCACAAAACCTAGGCACAGCAACTAGAGGCTGCAACATATTCACCCTTGGCGAGTGAAGTTGAGACCGTTGTCTGCTTCTTACACTGCCAGGAAACAAGTCGGCTTCCTAGAAATTGACAACCCGCTGGCCTCGATTTAAAGTTAATCTTGCATCCTCCATAGTCCGAATCGGAAAAGGTAGTGATTTCAAAGTTATCGTCCTTGAGGTACCGTAACCCGATGTCAGGGTTACCCCTGATATACTGAAGGATACGTTTTACCGCCGCCAGATGAGTCACTCGGGGACTCGATTGGTATATGGCACAAAGATAACATAAAACATAATGCTAGGTCTAGAGGCAGTCAAATACATTAACGAACCGATCATAGCTCGATAGAGGGTAGGATCAACGGTATCCTCCATTTTATCTGGTGATAAATTGTGACCCGCGGGGAGAGGAGTTGAAGGGGTTTTTCCGGCAGTAATCTTGAATCGGCTCAAGACGTCATTCACATACATTGTCTGATAAATGAAGATTCCTTTGTCAGACTGGTGAACCTGCAGCCCTAAGAAAAAGTTAATCTCTCCCATCGAACTCATCTCGAACTTCGTTTGCATAGACTTTTCAAAATCCTTGCACAAATTTTCGTTTGTGGACCCAAAGATAATGTCGTCGACATATATCTAAACGACGAGCATTTCATCACCAAAAGATTTATAAATGAGAGTGCAGTCTACAGTTCCTCGCTTGAAGCCGTTATCAGTCAGATGGTTGGCAAGCGTGCCATACCAAGCTCTCGGGGCTTGATGGAGACCATACATGGCCTTGTTTAATCGGTAGACGTGGTCCGGATAATCATGATCTTCAAAGCCAGGAGGTTGTAAAACAAACACTTCTTCATGCAATTCTCCATTGAGAAACACACTTTTTACATCCATCTGATAGACGTTGATATTCTTATAAGCTGCATAGGCCAAGAAAATACATATAGCTTCTAATCGAGCGATAGGAGCATATACTTTGGTGTAATCAATGCCTTCTTGCTGATGAAATCCTTAAACAACAAGTCTTGCTTTATTTCGAACAATCACCCCACAATCATCCCTTTTAAACTTAAATACCCACTTCGTAGGAATCGGCTTCTTCACTCTAGCAAGTTTATCAATAAGATCCCATACACCCAATCTTTGAAATTGTTGCAGTTCTTCTTGCATTGCCTCTACCCAAGATGGTTCAGCAAGAGCCATACGAACATTGGATGGTTCAACTTGAGAGAGAAAGCAAGTGTACTTAGCCAGATTTATCACTCCCAAAGTGTGCATAGCAGCATAAACACATAAAACATGATCATCGCCAGAAGAAGCAATCTGATGACGTGTTTGCAGACCTATATCAAGATCATCAATGATGTTTTCTTGCGGATGATAAGAATGAATCCGAAGAGTCAGATTTTCAAGCACAACAACTGTTTCAGATAAATTAGTGAGATTTTCTTCAGCATCATGAGATGATTCACCAGTCTCATGTGTTTCAGAAAGAGGAGCTAAAGAGGAATCAACAAAATTACCATCATCATATGATTTGGAGATTACATCAGAAACATCCAGTAAATCATCTTGTGTGGCATCTTGATAAATAGGACTAGAAACTCTGGGTGGTAACAACTGATCTTCAAAATATGCACGCATCAAATCTTCATCTGGTTGATCAACTATAGGAGTAAAAGAGTTGAAATAGACTCTCATAGTCAAACATCTAGTCAGGTCCTTTACCTTGAGACAGAGTGGTATATTTTTGACACTCAACATAATACCATTCCTCCACACAACCTGAAGTAAAATTAAATACTCTTTTCTTAGGAGATGCATATCCTAAGAAGTGGACTTTAATAGCTTTTTCTTCAAATTTACCAGAATCTCTATTCAACATTGTACACGGACACCCAAATGATTCCAAGTACTTTAAATTAGGTTTATAGTTGTTTAAGAGTTCATAGCTTGTGTTCTTAAGCTTCTCAACAGTTAAAACTCGATTACGCGTATAAAAAGTAGTATTCACAGCCTCGTTCCAAAATTGAACGTGAAGCTTAGAATCTTCAAGCATTGTTCTGGCTGCTTCAATCATAGTTCTGTTTTTCCTTTCAGCAACACTGTTCTATTGTGGTACATAAGGAACACTGTATTCTCGATGAATTCTCTTTTGAATACAAGAGAAATCCAATACATTGTCTTTGAATTCAGTACCATTATCACTTCGAATCCTCCTCACCTTTTGTTTGTATTGTGATTCGATCTTTGTGATTAAATTTTTAACAAGAATAGGTGTTTGATCTTTCGAACTCATAAATAAAACCCATGAATATCTTGAATAGTCATCAGTAACTACAAGACAAAACCTATCCCCAGCGATACTAGCACGATTCACTGGACCGAACAGATCCATATGAAGTCTCTCTAAAGGTGCATTAATGGAGTTGAATAACTTAAAAGGATATGACATTTTCTTCGGTTTTCCTATCTTGCAAGCAACACAGTGGTCAGAAAATTTAATGTTTTTCAAAGAAACACCTTCGACCAAGTCATTAGCCATTGAATAATTCATCTATCGAACATGAATATTGCCCATCCTACGGTGCCATAATATATAGTCCTTCTTAGTTGCTTTTGAGACAAAACATGTTTCAATTGATGTGGATACTTTAAAACTCGTAATTAAGACATAAATATCATTCGGACGAGGTGATCGCATGACAACCATGTTTCCAGGAATGACATATCCCGGTTTCGGAATCAGACATTCTTTACCATTAAATACGGTTGTTTGAACTTCTGAATTAACACTTAACAATAAACAGATCACAGATTTGATGTATACGATTAATTCTTAACTCGGATCTAGCTCAATATCACGATTGATTATATGTTATGTATATGTTAATTAATCTCAAAAACTTAACTTATACAGTGACAAAGGTCACTATATATAGAAGATAGACCTAGTTCGTTAACATCCCCTAACGAACTAGGGTCTACTTCGTTACATACATTAAAATGAAATAATCTTAACGAATCACCCCCTGATTCGTTAAACATCCTTATAGAATCAGGAGGAATAATATCTTAAGTCTTAGTTCGCTAAACATCCTTAGCGAACTAGACATTACAATAACGAATTACAAAGATAGATTAATTGTTTATTACATTAAACAAAAATGACAAATGCGTTAATAATAAATACAAAGACCCAAGACGCAAAACTGTGCACTAACAGACACCCCCTCGTCTTGAGCTCTTTGTCTTTGATCTATACTTGAAATGCTTGGATTGCCAGTCTCTGCAGCTATGAATCCCGTTTTTATAACAAACACGCACAACGAGTTGGAATTTCATAGCTAGATAATAGTCTTCATCGCGCTCAATCAGAATCTTGTTCTTGTGCAGCACGTCATTATTGGTCTTAGTTAAATTAACCAACCACATCGGGTCGATAACCTTAATAAGTTTAGTACGATTGTCGTAGTACCAGCGGTCAAACGATAGGTGCATGTGTTGGTGCATCGTCTTCACTAGCACACGTTTCATCGTCTTCGGCGGCTTTACCTTATGAACAAGATTCCTCCAGCCAGTCCTTGGATTAATTTCATCAATACGTGTACGTGTAGGGAACCGGGGCTTGAAAAACTCGAACCCATGATTGACCTCGAACAGCAAGTGTTGATGAAACCACTCAGCTGTCCGGTCGCCACCACGATTGATAAACGGACAACACGCGAGGGTACGAACATCCCAACGCGGTAAGGTAGAACGTCCATTATCTTCTCGTAGTACTGGATTCCCTTCTCCCATTTAACGATACAAACCTTAAGTTCAGAATCATATAGCCAAAAGACGATATCACCATGAACCTTTGATACTATCTTGAAAGAAGTCACTTGATTTGCTTTGGCTCTAGCGGCAGCTTCTTCCTTCCATTCTTGATCGGCATACCAATACGCCTGGATAATCTTACTCACCTTCTTATAGTTGAACCACTTAGCAATATCAGCATCGGTTATGACTTCAAGTGAATTAAATACTGCATCAGCTGCCTGTTTACCCTTAGATGCCTTTACCAAATCATCCTCAGCAACTTTAAACGTTTGCTCATCGAATACTGGAGCACCTTGATCAACATTTGTATGTTGATACAAGTCAGGATACTCCTCAGTAGTGACGTCTTCTACCTCAACTTCCTCGTCTTCATTATAAAATCCGTATTCATTTGAATAGACGGATCATTTGTTATGCCTTCCTCATTCACCACCTCAACATCAGGCTATGTCTCTAACACGGTTAAATGTTCATCATTCAACTCTAGCAGTATGGAAATCTGCTCTCGTGTTAGAGACCTTTCAACGAACTCACCAACCTTAATCTCATCCCTATTCACCATACTCCTAACCATTCCCGACCCATCCACAAATATGATGGTATTGGCTTCAATCATTTCAATCGGTTTAACATCATTTGAATCATGATACACAACAAACTGCTTACCCGAGTCATCACCACCACTCGTACCTGCACCTGCACCTGTAGATGAGTCGTGAGCTTGGTTCGTCTCACCACCAGCACCAGACTCATCAGGGTCTTCATTGTCATTCTTGAGTCTTTTCAGTGCATCATCCTTACAAGTTAATTGTAGAATAAGTTCCTAGTGCTCTTTTAATTTCACCCCCTGAGACGTAACAATCTCACGTAGGGCTTTCCTTTCTTTCTGGAAAAAAGAGACATATCCCATTAATCTCTTTTGATTCTCCATGTGACGTTCCTGATTCAGGCGGTCAGCAGACATCTGATTTTCATACAAATGAAGAAGATTCAACAACATGTCTGTCTGACGGTTCGGTGGCATAGCATACAAATATGGATGAACAGGCTGGATTGGTCCCTGAGGCCTTCTAATTCTCATAAATGAGACATCACTAGGTGGTGGAGGCCTCATGGACGGTGTTGGAGAAGAAGTGGAAGGTGTAGCAGAAGGCATTGGTATTTCAGCTAATGCCATATGTGGAATCATACCAAGCCGCTCATGAAGGTCCATCGTTGTTGTCAATGTAAGCACCGGAGTGCTAGTAGTAGGCGGCACTACCGGGCGTTGAGACATGGTTTGACGAGGCGGTGGAACACCAATAATTACACCAGCTCCAGCTGATACTCGTCGCTTTGCTGGAACTTAAGAAGCTGGTGCTTTACCCTTTCGTTTCCGTTCACGTTGAGCTGCAATTGTAGCAGCTAACGCGGCATTAACTGCAGCTTGTTGCTCTTGAAGAGCTGCATCACCAGCACACTACCACCATCTCCACCATCATTATCATCATCATCGTTCCCACCTTCTCCTCCCTCACGCTCCGAATCCGAGTCATCGTGGATTCAACGTTCATTGGGAGGACATACATAATTAGGGTTAATAATAGGACCAATCATCCGTTTGTCCCGTGTCCTCTCCTTACGATAGATCGTCATTCTACGCACCGTGCCAGCCTTCATGTGTTCTAAGTCAAGAACATCTTCCACTAACGTTCGATCAGTCACCATGTTTGGTATAAGGTCTTGAATTATCAATTGTAGAAATCGGGGATACATCAAGAACTTCTTTGTCACACCCCGGTCGTAATGGCGGAAAACCGAGGCGTGGCGACTAGGTCGTGATTGATTGAGCACAATAGTATAAAAGTCTAAATGCATAAACATAACCAAACTGTCAAATATTACATCATCCAGGTAACATGAAACAAATTGTTTTAATACAAAATATCAAGTTTCCAAACAACTCCTAGCCTAGCCTTCATCTCTCTAAGGCCTCTATCAGCTATTAGCTACTTCCTGCTTCATTTCCTGAAAACATGTAATAAAACGTCAACTACAAAAAGTAGATGAGTGAATTCATAGGTTAACTAATACTGTAGTGATAAGCCCTACACAAGCATACTAGGCTAAGTTGTAGGGGTTTATATATAGGGTGTACCATCGGCTAACCCACCACTCCTACAACTTATCCTACTATGCTTGGTATGCTTATCATCTCAACTGAATCTGCAAGAGTTTCGTATAAAGATTCCAATTATTGTTTCCATGCATGCAGGAGGAACGGTATCAAGGATATATGTATAAGATACCCAAGAATCATATGTAACCATGCCATGATGAAAAATGATAATGATGCATAATGATCACACAAGACCTGACATCGACCCCACACAAGACCACACTATGCTACTTGATTTCCTTGATGGTAACCCAAATCGATCACTTTGGGTACCATGAGAGAATTCTAAAGCGTACTTTAGTATCTCTTGGATTCCTAATCGATCACTTAGGAGATCCTTCGGATCCTTAATCGAACACTTAAGAGATCCTTCGGATTCTTAATCGAACACTTAAGAACCCC
Organism: Bidens hawaiensis; assembly: GCF_021521415.1. Taxonomy (NCBI): domain Eukaryota; kingdom Viridiplantae; phylum Streptophyta; class Magnoliopsida; order Asterales; family Asteraceae; genus Bidens; species Bidens hawaiensis. The sequence continues at coordinate 8,146,024 of NW_027491014.1, forward strand.
ATAGGTCACGTGTATTCTAAATCGATCACTTTAGAATCCCACATCTAGTGACGGCCTGTCTACCAATCGACCACTTGGAGATCAAACCTATGCACTATTGTGACCTATATTGCCACTGTTCACACGATCACAAGACTGACCAATGAATAATGTGTTTTCATGATAAAGTATAACGGGTACATGACTTTGATTTCCAAACGTCCAATGTTCCCTAAACGCTGAGTGATTCCCATATTTACTCCTGAATATTTGATTATGCATACACAACTTCCGAGAAAGTTAAGGTACGCGTAACCTGCCATGATTACTTGTTTTCCCAATGTTCATTGTTTGCAAAAGATTTGTCAAGTGTTTATGATAAGTAATGTTTGAATAAATGTGTTTTGTCAAAACGTGTACATTTACCATGTTTTCACCCCCAATGATTTGAAAGGCTTTAAAAGAAAAATGGGGGCTATGAACTCACCTTGTTGACTAGGTGTGGTTGCTAGGGCGGTCGGGTGCTGTCAAACGTCGATCCTCTAAGTCTAGACAAGGACATAATAAGTTAACAACACAGTTTAAGTCTAAGAGTGTAAGCCTTACACGATCTCGAGCAAAAACTAGGTTTTAAAGACGAAACAGCTTGGTTCTGACCTGATTCGATCGAATAGGAACACATTCGATCGAATCGAAACACATTCGATCGAATAGACACACATTCGATCGAATAGACACACATTCGATCGAATAGAAACACATTCGATCGAATAGACACTCATTCGATCGAATAGACAGACGTTCGATCGAATACGAAGCTCATTCGGTCGAATGAGTTGGAGACCATTCGGTTGCTTTCCTATTCGGTCGACTGGACTGGTTCGATCGACACATTCGATCGAATGAACTGATTCGATCGACTGGTTCGATCGAATGAACTGATTCGATCGACTGGTTCGATCGAATGAGTCTGATTCGACTCCTTCAAGCTGGGCGACGGAGATACCCACGGGTTTTCCAGATTTTCCAGATTTTTGACCCAAAATCGAAGTTTTTGACATGGAAATGCTCGGGATTGAAAGGGGTATCGATTCCTAGTACTTTTAAACACAAAAGCTTGCATTTTGACACCAAAAATGACGGTTTTTGACCAAGAACACACTTGACACAAAAGTCGGAGTTTTTGCTCGATTCGGGGCGGGTTTTGGTTGTAAAAACGTATGATTTTCAAGAAGATCTTACCGACAACAACGATAAACAGATTGGTGGACTCGAATCTTAGATTGGATGACTTTCTCTCACTACTCTCTCTCTAGAAGTGGGAGTGTTTGGGTGGGAAGTGTTGGTGGAAATGAAAGAGATGGTGTAAGAATACTTGATTTTCCGCTTAAATACTCGGGTGACTCGGGTTCGGGTTTAGGCTACCGACGGGTCAAGACTAGTCGAGTTCATAAGTTTTTAAACAAACTAAAACTTTTTCAGCAAAACTTTTATAAACCATTTTCCGAATAATTATTTAAAATCTTTTTTTTTTTTTTTTTTTTTTTTTTTTTTTTTTTTTTTTTAAATAAGAACATTTTATTTTTCAAAAGCATAAAAATTAATATTTTCCAGGCGTAAATGTCGTTTTATAAAATAAACATTTCAAATGATAAAAGCAGATTTCTCCAATGATATGGGTTCCGAACTTATCGTCCAGAACCCCAAAGTGTATAGTTTCCGATGATTCCTTGATTTTTGTCTACCAGTCAAATTCCAGGGCGTTACATCCTCCCCAACTTAGGGGAATTTCGTCCCGAAATTTAGCTTTTTAGTATACTTGATGCATCGATGATTAAGATTACATGATCCCATGATGACCACTATGCGCCACCACTTCTAATATTCGTCTCAGGCACCACCCAAATCAAGCCGAAGGGGCTTATATATAGGGTGTACCAGCGGCTAACCCACCACTCCTTCAACCTTACTTGGGTGTTTCCTTCGACTCCTATTAGATCAATGACACACAGGACGACACACTATTTTCCACTACGAGGCATCATCCTCAAGCTTTACATCAGACATATTCATTTCGGATTGAAGGGGTTTATATATAGGGTGTACCAGCGGCTAACCCACCACTCCTTCAATCTTCCGCGAATATTACCCTCGGTAATTCTTGAATTCAATGTCTCACAGCTGCCACGCTAACTATAAGTCCCTAATTCCAGGTTTCGCTTCAGACATATTCAACTCGTGCCGAAGAGGTTTATATATAGGGTGTACCAGCGGCTAACCCACCACTTCTTCAACCTTTGTCGAATATTTCTCTACACGAACCTTGAGTTCACGACTTCTAGTTACACAATAGCATATTGCTTATACACGTATACACCTGTGACCTTGATGTAATTATATTCCGGACTATAATTACGAGCTCACCTTGTATCAATGTATAAGCTCTATTGTGTGCGGCTAGAAAATTTGACACGACACCACACACATACACACAACCATGCTCCATGAATGCAAGAATGAATGACAAATTTTTGGCTTAAATAATGTATAAATTTCCCCAAAATTCATATGATTGAGTAGATATGACTTGTGCTCCCAGCATGAGCCCTGAGTAGCCAAATTTGTGGATGCAAATAAAAGAATACTTATAAGCATAATAAGGCAACACGATATTCATTGAATAACACAATTATTTGATACATGCTGCAAATGTTATATTGACTTCTAGACAATAGATTACAAGAATAGAGACTAAGAGAACAGATGAGGGTATTTCTCCTTCATTTGATCTTCGCGTTCCCATGTAAACTCGGGTCCGCGTTTGTTATTCCATCGAACATTCACAAGCGGTATGCGGCTACGCTTGGTCTTCTTGACCTCGCGATCCAAGATTTCGACGGGTTCTTCGACAAAAAGCAGATTGTCGTTAATTCGAACCTCGTCGACGGGAATGAGAAGGGCCTCGTCAACAAGACACTTCTTTAACTGCGAAACATGAAAAACATTGTGAACTCTACCGAGTTCCGGCGGCAGCTCAAGACGATAGGCAACTGGTCCGATCCTTTCAAGGATTTTGAATGGTCCAACATACCTAGGAGCGAACTTTCCCTTCTTCCCGAAACGGACTACGCCCTTCCAGGGGGAAACTTTCAGCAGAACACGGTCACCAACTTGAAACTCGAGTGGCTTGCGTCGTTTGTCTGCGTAGTACTTATGCCGACAACGGGCGTCTTTGAGTCGCTGTTGAATGATAGCGATTTGATCGGTTGTTTCCTGTATTAGTTCCGGGCCGATGATCTGTGAATCCCCGGTCTCGGACCAACACAAGGGTGAGCGACACTTGCGACCGTAAAGAGCTTCAAACGGCGCGCATTTAATAGAATAGTGGTAACTATTGTTGTAAGAAAATTCTGCCAGCGGCAGATGAGCTTCCCAACTATTACCGAATTCAAGGATACAAGCTCTCAACATGTCCTCTAGGGTTTGTATGGTCCTCTCGCTCTGCCCATCAGTTTCTGGATGATAGGAAGAGCTAAGCTTCACACTTGTCCCAAAGGCCTTTTGCAAAGATTTCCAGAACCTGGAAGAAAAACTGCTGTCGCGATCAGACGTAATGCCCTTAGGCACACCATGACGGGAAACGATCTCACGAATGTATATCCGCGCCAACTTTTCCGTAGTGTAGTCCTCACGAACCGGGATAAAGTGAGCGGATTTAGTTAGAATGTCCACAATAACCCAAATTGAGTCATGACCGCTAGGCGTCCGCGGTAGCTTGGTGATGAAATCCATAGCTAACTCTTCCCACTTCCACTGAGGAATAATAGGTTGCTGAAGCAGCCCAGACGGCCTTCGATGCTCTGTCTTGACTCGCGAACAAGTCAAACATCTCATCACGTATAAAGCGATGTCTTTCTTCATCCCGGGCCACCAATAATGAGGTTTAAGATCTTGATACATTTTGCTGCTGCCGGGATGAATCGAGTATCTGGACTTGTGGGCTTCACTTAGAATAAGCGTTCGAAGAGGCTCAGAGTTTGGGATCCATGCTCGATCAAGAAAATAGAGGATGCCGTCCAACTTGGTTTCGAATTTCTGTTCGGCTCCACACGACAAAACGCCCTTGAGATCTCCATTCACAAGCGCCTGATTCTGAGCTTCGCGAATTAAGGAGGGAAGATTGGATTGAATTCGAATAGAGTGCAGCTGGGTCCTTTCTTTACGACTCAATGCGTCAGCCACCACATTAGCCTTTCCCGGGTGGTAGCGGATTTCACAATCGTAATCGCTGAGAAGTTCGACCCAGCGTCGCTGCCTCATGTTCAACTCTTTCTGATGGAGGATGTGCTGTAAGCTCTTGTGGTCGGTATAGATGACACACTTCGTGCCGTACAGGTAGTGTCTCCAGATTTTTAAGGCAAACACCACAGCACCCAACTCGAGGTCATGCGTGGCGTAGTTCTTTTCGTGCACCTTGAGTTGTCGAGAAGCGTAAGCGATGACCTTCCCTCGTTGCATTAAAACGCAACCGAGGCCTTGATTTGAAGCATCGCAATAAACGGTAAAGTCATCGTCACCTTCCGGAAGCGATAGAATCGGTGCACGGCAAAGTTTATTCTTCAGAGTTTGGAAGGCTTCCTCTTGATCTCGTCCCCACACGAAGGGTTCTCCCTTCTGAGTCAGAGTGGTCAAAGGCAAGGCAATCCTGGAGAAGTTTGAGATAAATCGGCGGTAGTAACCAGCCAATCCAAGAAATGAACGGATTTCGGTAGGTGTTTTAGGCGCTACCCAATTTCTGATGGCTTCTACCTTGGCAGGGTCGACGTGTATGCCGTCGACATTGATAACATGTCCCAAGAATTGAACTTCCTTTAGCCAAAATTCGCACTTGGAGAACTTGGCATATAGTTGTTCCTTCCTGAGAAGCTCCAAAATAAGCCTGAGATGAAGCTCATGATCGGTCCTCGAACGAGAATAAATGAGAATATCGTCTATGAAAACAATGACAAACTGGTCGAGATATGGACGGCAAACGCGATTCATCAGATCCATGAAAATGGCGGGGGCATTGGTCATTCCAAAAGGCATAACCATGAACTCGTAATGACCGTAACGAGTTCGGAACGCAGTTTTTCGGGATATCCTCTTCCAGAACACGCAATTGATGGTAACCAGAACGCAGATCGATCTTAGAGAAAAACGTAGCACCCTGAAGCTGATCAAAGAGATCATCAATTCTCGGTAACGGGTACCGGTTTTTGATGGTCAGTTTATTAAGCTCCCGATAGTCAATGCACATACGGAAAGTCCCATCCTTCTTTTTGACGAAGAGTACTGGGGCTCCCCATGGAGACGAGCTAGGGCGAATGAATCCCTTGCCAAGAAGTTCTTGAAGCTGATTCGATAATTCTTGAAGTTCCAGCGGAGCTAGACGATAAGGAGACTTAGCAACAGGGAGAGCACCAGGAATAAGATCGATACGAAATTCCACCTGCCTGCTAGGAGGAAGTCCAGGCAGCTCATCGGGAAAAACATCAGAAAATTCACGCACGACAGGGAAGTCCTGCAGTCTCTTGACTTTGGATTCCTTGAGAGTAACACGGGCTAGAAATGCGGGATACTTCTTTTGAAGGTACCGACTGGCTTTTAAGCAAGAAACGATTCTTAGGCATCCACCCGACCTATCCCCTTGAATGGTTAGAATTTCACCAGAAGACAGAGGGATACGAATAAGTTTCTCGGCGCAGATTACTTCCGCGCGATTGCTAGACAGCCAGTCCATTCCCACAACTAGATCGAAGCTTCCAAGACGAAAAGGTATAAGGTCAATACTGAACGATGTGGTGACAAGAGTAAGGGTGCAATATCGAATGACAGACCTCACTTGTGTGGACTCTCCACTAGCAAGTTCAACAACCAAGGCAGGTTCCAACTCGGAAATTTTTAATTTCAGCAAAGGAACCAATTCGCAAGAGACAAAACTCCTATCAGCTCCTGTATCAAATAGGACAGACACCCAATTGTTGTTAAGAGTAAACGTACCAGTAATAACATCGGGGTTTTGGCGTGCTTCGGCAGCTCCAATGGTGAAGGCCCTCCCGCGAGCCGGAGGAACGTTGGTGACGCGAGGGCATCGATTTCTGTAATGGTCCATCGCGCCACACTCGAAGCAGCCTCGAGCAGGGTTAGGCTGAGGGTTAGCATTCCCCACAGCCAATTGGTTGCCAGGACTCCTGCAGCGCTCCACCAGGTGTCCGAATCGTCCACAATTTGTGCACTTGCGGCACAACTCACTTGTTGGGTGATGATAAGAACATAAGTTGCACTTGGGATGCGGCCCAGTATATTCCTTTCTCGGTCTTCCCTGAACTGTTGCGGCTGAAACGGGGGCCATGGAGTTGATAGGCGTAGCACCAGTGATCGCAGTTAAGTAGGTCGCTTTCCGCTTCCTATTGTTCCCCTTTTTCGCTTTCCCATCGGAAGATTTGCCCTTATCCTGATGCAAAACACCGGACCTGAGCTGTTCCCTGGTCAAACGGGCAGTGAGATCGATCACTGCCTTAAGTGTAGTGGGGTCAACTGCAACCGCAATGCCCCTCATAGAGTCCGGAAGACCGCTGATGTATTGCTCGACAGCGCGTGAAGCTGGGGTAACCATGTGGGGCACCAATAGGGAGAGTTCATGAAATCTCTCCGTGTACTTCATGTGATCGGCGCCCTTCATCGTGTGCGCCCTAAACTCAGCCTCCAATTTCTGGAGTTCGGTTCTCGGAACGAACTCCTGCGTGACTAGCTCAACAAACTCGGCCCAGGGCAAGGCTAAGACCGCGTCTCGCCCCCTGGTTCTAATCTCGATATTCCACCACGTGAGAGCCCGTTTGTGGAACATACTCGCCGCGAATTTGACCCTGAGTTCATCCGGGCAAGAGCACATGTTGAATGAAGCTTCGACTTTCTCGAACCACTGGAGAAGACCAGCAGCTCCCTCGGATCCATTAAAGCTCGTAGGCCCAGTGTTAGTAAAAGCCTTATAGAGCCTGTCGGCCTGAAGAGTAGGATTCGGTTCTGGGGCTTGTGGCGCACCCGAGGTTCCTTCTTGCCTTAGGTTGTTAACCAGACCCGGAAGAACTGCTGCAATTTGCTGCGCTATGATGGCAGCGAGGTCAGCAGGGTCAGCATTGACGGACGAGCGACGAGGAGGCATTCTGAAAAAGAAAAAGAACGCGCAAGAATGATACCGGGAATAAGAATAACAGGATAAGGAATAGCCAAAGAATACATCGCTACGATAGACACAATTAAAGATGCAGCACATAAGCACATAGCAAGCACATAAGTGTGGGCGTGTGATAGTGATGCATGAATTATCTAGAGTTAAGGGTCCTAGGTTATAGTCTAGGTCGGTTTCCTAATTCCCTATAACCATTGGCTCTGATACCAATCTGTCACACCCCGGTCGTAATGGCGGAAAACCGAGGCGTGGCGACTAGGTCGTGATTGATTGAGCACAATAGTATAAAAGTCTAAATGCATAAACATAACCAAACTGTCAAATATTACATCATCCAGGTAACATGAAACAAATTGTTTTAATACAAAATATCAAGTTTCCAAACAACTCCTAGCCTAGCCTTCATCTCTCTAAGGCCTCTATCAGCTATTAGCTACTTCCTGCTTCATTTCCTGAAAACATGTAATAAAACGTCAACTACAAAAAGTAGATGAGTGAATTCATAGGTTAACTAATACTGTAGTGATAAGCCCTACACAAGCATACTAGGCTAAGTTGTAGGGGTTTATATATAGGGTGTACCATCGGCTAACCCACCACTCCTACAACTTATCCTACTATGCTTGGTATGCTTATCATCTCAACTGAATCTGCAAGAGTTTCGTATAAAGATTCCAATTATTGTTTCCATGCATGCAGGAGGAACGGTATCAAGGATATATGTATAAGATACCCAAGAATCATATGTAACCATGCCATGATGAAAAATGATAATGATGCATAATGATCACACAAGACCTGACATCGACCCCACACAAGACCACACTATGCTACTTGATTTCCTTGATTGTAACCCAAATCGATCACTTTGGGTACCATGAGAGAATTCTAAAGCGTACTTTAGTATCTCTTGGATTCCTAATCGATCACTTAGGAGATCCTTCGGATCCTTAATCGAACACTTAAGAGATCCTTCGGATTCTTAATCGAACACTTAAGAACCCCATAGGTCACGTGTATTCTAAATCGATCACTTTAGAATCCCACATCTAGTGACGGCCTGTCTACCAATCGACCACTTGGAGATCAAACCTATGCACTATTGTGACCTATATTGCCACTGTTCACACGATCACAAGACTGACCAATGAATAATGTGTTTTCATGATAAAGTATAACGGGTACATGACTTTGATTTCCAAACGTCCAATGTTCCCTAAACGCTGAGTGATTCCCATATTTACTCCTGAATATTTGATTATGCATACACAACTTCCGAGAAAGTTAAGGTACGCGTAACCTGCCATGATTACTTGTTTTCCCAATGTTCATTGTTTGCAAAAGATTTGTCAAGTGTTTATGATAAGTAATGTTTGAATAAATGTGTTTTGTCAAAACGTGTACATTTACCATGTTTTCACCCCCAATGATTTGAAAGGCTTTAAAAGAAAAATGGGGGCTATGAACTCACCTTGTTGACTAGGTGTGGTTGCTAGGGCGGTCGGGTGCTGTCAAACGTCGATCCTCTAAGTCTAGACAAGGACATAATAAGTTAACAACACAGTTTAAGTCTAAGAGTGTAAGCCTTACACGATCTCGAGCAAAAACTAGGTTTTAAAGACGAAACAGCTTGGTTCTGACCTGATTCGATCGAATAGGAACACATTCGATCGAATCGAAACACATTCGATCGAATAGACACACATTCGATCGAATAGACACACATTCGATCGAATAGAAACACATTCGATCGAATAGACACTCATTCGATCGAATAGACAGACGTTCGATCGAATACGAAGCTCATTCGGTCGAATGAGTTGGAGACCATTCGGTTGCTTTCCTATTCAGTCGACTGGACTGGTTCGATCGACACATTCGATCGAATGAACTGATTCGATCGACTGGTTCGATCGAATGAACTGATTCGATCGACTGGTTCGATCGAATGAGTCTGATTCGACTCCTTCAAGCTGGGCGACGGAGATACCCACGGGTTTTCCAGATTTTCCAGATTTTTGACCCAAAATCGAAGTTTTTGACATGGAAATGCTCGGGATTGAAAGGGGTATCGATTCCTAGTACTTTTAAACACAAAAGCTTGCATTTTGACACCAAAAATGACGGTTTTTGACCAAGAACACACTTGACACAAAAGTCGGAGTTTTTGCTCGATTCGGGGCGGGTTTTGGTTGTAAAAACGTATGATTTTCAAGAAGATCTTACCGACAACAACGATAAACAGATTGGTGGACTCGAATCTTAGATTGGATGACTTTCTCTCACTACTCTCTCTCTAGAAGTGGGAGTGTTTGGGTGGGAAGTGTTGGTGGAAATGAAAGAGATGGTGTAAGAATACTTGATTTTCCGCTTAAATACTCGGGTGACTCGGGTTCGGGTTTAGGCTACCGACGGGTCAAGACTAGTCGAGTTCATAAGTTTTTAAACAAACTAAAACTTTTTCAGCAAAACTTTTATAAACCATTTTCCGAATAATTATTTAAAATCTTTTTTTTTTTTTTTTTTTTTTTTTTTTTTTTTTTTTTTAAATAAGAACATTTTATTTTTCAAAAGCATAAAAATTAATATTTTCCAGGCGTAAATGTCGTTTTATAAAATAAACATTTCAAATGATAAAAGCAGATTTCTCCAATGATATGGGTTCCGAACTTATCGTCCAGAACCCCAAAGTGTATAGTTTCCGATGATTCCTTGATTTTTGTCTACCAGTCAAATTCCAGGGCGTTACATTCTTTTTCTGAGCCGTTTGCTGAACTTGTTCTTTCAAATGATTGAAAACCATTTCTGAGTAGTTGAATGGTTTATTGAGAATAAGGGCCACAAATGCCTATTGCAAACTTATACGACATTCATCAAATCTACCTCTACGACCACCCATTCAATGAATTAATAGGTGTAAAAGATACATGTAAGGTGGGCACAGGCCATTCTTGTTAAGCATGGACTCTTCGACATCTCTCCCATAACGTACACGTGTAAATAAACCCTTGATTAACTTCTTATCAAACTCATTTGGGTTGTTATCATTGTCCTCAAAACGAAGCACCCTCTTAATCACTTCAACGTCCGCAGTTATAAGAGTCTGATTGATTGTGTCTTGAATGTGATTTTCGGCTTCAACAAACTTAGCAGTATTCCAAAACTGCCTAATAATGCTCAGAAAAATAGTAGGTCGAGCAGTTATAGCATAATGTATCACCAAACGTCGTAAAAATGCCAAAATATCCCTATACATAGCTACGTCAGCAACATCTGAATCAACATAAGCACATATGTTGTGCTACTTGTCATATGATAGCAACTGGACTACTTCTTGTTCTTGAGGTTGTTCTTGATCTTGGGGTTCTTCTTGTTCTTGACGAGCAATGGGTGGATCTTGATCCATTTGATCGGCAATTAGACTGGATAAATATAAACGAATATAAGTAATGTGAAGGTTTAATATACAATAAGCACATATATATCTATCAAGAGATGGTGTATTTAATTTTAGATATCGTGTGTAATCGATATATCGACGCGTTTGACTTTTAGACTATTTTATTAATTATCAATCTTTAGAGTAATTAATTAAATAATTAATATTAAATTGTCATTCGTTAACAAAACATTCTAATTCGTTAAAAGATAACGTATTTATTGATTCGCTATCAAGTAAATTATTTAACGAAAGAGACTTAGCGAATTAACTTGTCGTTCGTGTCAAATTGACGAATCTTAAGTTGATTCGTTAAAATACCTTATTCGCTAATCTAGTTCGTGTCAGTTACTTAACGAATTGGACACGAAGAGTTCCAATTCGCTAAGTATAACGAATGGCCACAAAATTGGCTTAATCTTTGACTCTTCTGGTCAAAGTCAAAATTAAATATGAACACTGAAAGTCAACATGCTGAATCTAGGTTGGATTATCCCATAATAATCGTTGAATAACCGAATCGACATTCATAATGATCTCGGAAACATAATACGAATCAAATGGTGATGATTTGGAGTTCAATCAACATGAAATAAGTTAGGTTAATAGGGGTTTTAACAGAGCATACAAACCCTATACCATAAAGGGTCAATTGACCCGACAAACAATAATCAAACACTGATTAAAGTCCACCAAGGGTCTCGGAATCACATTCCGATCATAATGAAGCCAAAATAAACTACATTAACACAGTATGACTCCGATAATACAGAGTTTATCAAGCCGTAAAACCCTTATAACAAAAACACATAAATAGCCTAGCAAAGCTGTAGCATTTTTGACGAAAATCACAAAGAAGTGACCATCTATACCTTAGCAACCCACTGGTATACTCAAAAGATCAAATTTCAAAGGTCGAAAAATTATGAAAAATTTGAGCAGAGTAATGTTAAGAGTAAGGAAGGAGATGAATAGTATAGGATGGTTCATTTCACTCCTGTCCTTTATACACAGTCCTTACACGTTTCCCAAAGCACGAATCAGATCTAATTCATTTGAATTTTGAACCAACTAATCACCTAATTCGTTATTTAACTTAACGAATGAGGCTTGATTCGTGTCTTGATTCGTGTAATATGCATAACGAACTAGAAGTGCGTCGTTACAGAGTGCGGAACCGACTTAGGTGAAATAACTAGAGTGTTGTTCGTTAAACACACCTAATTCGTTATCCATAATTAACGAATTAGACATTACTTTATTGTTATCTTTTAAAAAAAATGAATTTTAAATTAAATTAATTAAATCAAATAAATATATAAATGAATTAAATATAAAAATTAAATTGATTATATAAATAACTTACTAGAATTACCGAGGACCGTTATCTCGATAATCGAATAACTTAAACTGTTTTACGTTTCATGTAAAAACATAATTTAAAATACCCATTAAATAATATGTAGAAATAAATATAAAATATTTTTTGGTTTTTGTAAAAAATAAAGAATGTATTTACATAAATATCCGAAATAGAAAATAAACAATCTTTTTGTAGCAGTACATATTTTTGATGAGTTTGAGCAGAGAATCATATTGACCAAAATGCCCTTCCGTCATAGTTTTATATTTCAGCAATATTGTGATTGACGTTAAGTCAGTCATTGATATTGTTGTCAACTTAAATCTTAAAACAAGCCTTCGAGCATATTTGTGATATGATTTTAATGTTCAATTAGCGCAAAGAATATCAGAAACTATCAGCCCCTAATCTCGGTTCAAGCTTAATTTGATTTTTGCCAAATCACCCCAACTTGACTTAAACCATTATAATGTTGATCCAAAATTTTGAATACCATATGAGAATTTTATAAATTTTGAGCAATGCATCAAGTTTCCTTTACTTTGAGTGAGTACGCACGAGTCCATCTGTCGGCTTACATACATTGTATCCCCGGGGGTCCGTTTCTTATTAGTACCCAGATGATTAAGCCGCATAAAGACTCAAAGTGTCCAGAATCCTAACGCTTGTTATTTGCATTAGTATATTTTTGGGTGATCAAGAATTATAAGGCTTGAGTATGAGCGGTTATTACATTTCTGCCATCCTCACCGAGACTTTTGCTAGAGACTAACACCTCTTTCAATTTGGTTTTTCTTTAGGTTTTTATCACTTACTTTACTCTAACAGCTTGTTTAAGACCTATCAATGCACCAATGATTAAGCACTTTCATTTTCTCTTTTTGCTTCAAAAACTCAAAATTTTAAGAAGCATAAACAAAATTTAATTGCCCCGGTTAATTTAAATTAAAAATTAATGGCTATCCTATACATCTTCAAGTAGATAATAGGACCAAAACATGCAAGCATGCTTCACAAACTTAATTAAACTGACATAATTTTCAGCTAAAAATAAAATAGAAAGCTTAACAAACACCCCAAATACTTTCCATTATCAGGTAAATGGCTATCCCGAAGATTTACAAGAAATTATCAGGACCAAACATATACAAGTATATGTCTTTCAAATAGAAGTAAATGACATAATTTTCAGCGAACGTAAGCAAAATCTTTTTGGTTTTTCTCTTTACAAAGTAAAACCACAATCTTTTTGTCTTTTCGGATTTTTCTTTATAAACAAGAAACTCACATTCTTTTTGACTTTTTCAAAATTTTCTGTACAAACTGAAAAACACAATCTTTTTGATTTTTTAAATTTTAAGATGTTTTTGGTTTTTCAAATTAAGTTCAAGAAATTAAGAAAGAACACAGTATTTTTGATTTTTCAAAATTTTCTAATGTTTTTGGGTTTATCTATACAAACGAAACGCACAATATTTTTGTATTTTCTAAGATTCACCCCCTAAAACATAAAAAACAAAATAGAATGATAAACCAAAATGAACAGAAAAGACAGATAATCATCCTTGTTTCAGGATATCAGCGAGGGTCTTCAATCCATTTAAACCAAGCAAAAATTGAAAACGCGTTTAATCAAAGGCTTTGGTAAATAGATCAGTTAATTTCTTTTCATAACAATCTCGTATGAAATCAGTATGTATTTTCTCAAGGTCAATTAATTTCTTTTCATAACAATCTCGTATGAAATGATATCGAATTTCGATATGTTTCGTTTTAGAATGTTGCACGGGATTTTTGGTGATACTAATAGTAGCAGAATTATCAATCAAGATGGGAGTAGTAAGAAACTTCAAACCGTAGTCGCGAAGATGTTGTTTTATCCACAAAACCTGGGAACAGCAACTCGAGGCTGCAACATACTCAGCTTTGGCGGTTGAAGTGGAGACCGTTGTCTGCTTCTTACACTGCCAGGAAACAAGCGGGCTTCCTAAGAATTGATATCTCGATGTGGTAGACTTGAAATTAATCTTGCATCCTCCATATTCTGAGTCGGAATAAGCGGTAAGATTAAAAGTATCGTCTTTGGGATACCATAACCCGATGTCAGGATTTCCCCTAAGATATTGCAGAATACGCTTGACCTCTGCCAGATGAGTCACTCGGGGACTAGCTTGGTACCTAGCTCATAAACAAACAGCAAACATTATGTCGGGTCGAGAAGCAGTTAGATACATTAAAGAACCAATCATAGCACGATAGAGGGTAGGATCAACGGTATCCTCCAATTCATCCGGTGACAAATTGTGACCCACTGGAAGAGGAGTAGAAGGGATTTTTCCGGCAGTAATCTTGACTCAGCTCAAGACATCATTCACATACTTTGTCTGGTGAATGAAAACCCTTGTCAGACTGATGAACCTGCAACCCTAAAAAGAAATTCATCTCTCCCATCGAGCTCATCTCGAACTTGGTTTGCATTGATTTCTCGAACTCCTCACACAACTTGTCGTTTGTTGACCCAAAGAATAAGTCATCAACATAAATCTGAACGAGGAAAAGACCATCACCAATATTTTTATAAAACAAAGTGCAGTCAACAGTTCCACGTTTGAAACCATTATCCGTCATATGATCGGCAAGCGTGCCATACCAAGCTATCGGGGCTTGATGTAGACCATATAATGCCTTGTTTAATCGGTAAACACGGTCAGGATAATAAGGATCTTCAAAACCTGGAGGCTGTAAAACGAACACTTCCTCATGAAGTTCACCATTGAGAAAAGCACTCTTGACATCCATTTGATATACTTTAATATTCTTATAAGTAGCATATGCCAGAAAGATTCGAATCGACTCTAATCTTGCAACTGGAGCGTATACTTCAGTGTAATCAATACCCTCTTGCTGATGAAAACCTTGCACCACTAATTGTTCCTTGTTTCTCATAATTACCCCACGATCATCTTTCTTACATTTATATACCCACTTAGTCGGAATCGCCTTTTTGACTCGATCAGGTTTGTCGATAAGATCCCAAACACCCAAACGTGCAAATTGCTATATTTCTTCTTGTAGTGCTTCTACCCAAGAAGGATCTTGAAGTGCCAAACGAGAAGTCGTTGGTTCAACTTGGGATAGAAAACAAGTGAATTTAGCAAGATTTACAATTCCAAACGAGTGTAAATCAGCATAAGCACATAGGACATTATTTTCACTTGATGAAGTAACTTGATATCGTGTTTGAACTCCCACATCAAGTTCTTTAATAATTTTTTCTTGTGCATGGTAATTATGAATCCTGAGAGTAGGATTCTCAGAAACAGCAATATTTTCAAATAAGTTAGTGTAATGTTCACCCAATTCGTGAGATAAAACATCACTATCATGTTCAATAACTTGATCCACACCTGCATTATATTCAGATGAAGTAGAAGCATTATCAAAATGAATAGGAGACTCAATATCAGGTTCTTCAGTTGGAGCATCGATATGAACTTCAACGTCATTAGAACTTGCAAACCTTGGAATTTCCAGGTGTTCTTCAAAATAAGCATGAACTAAATCTTCATCTGGATGATCGGTTGTTGGAGTAAATGAATTAAATAAACCATCATAGTCAAACATCCAGTCGGGACCTTTTCCTTGAGAAGGAGTAGTGTACTTTTGACAGTCCACATGGTACCATTCTTCAACACAACCAGACGTAAAATTAAATACTCGTTTCTTAGGAGAAGCATAACCCAAGAAATACCCTTCAATGGCTTTCTCATCAAATTTTCCCACATCCCTTTTCAACATCGTACAAGAACACCCAAATGGCTCCAAGTACTTTAAATTAGGTTTACGATTATTCAACAACTCATAACTTGTCTTCTTGAGTCTCTTAACCGTTAGAACTCGATTGAGTGTATAACAAGCAGTATTCACCGCCTCATTCCAAAACTGGATAGGAAGCTTTGAATCAGCGAGCATCGTTCTAGCAGCTTTAATCAACGTTCTATTCTTTCTTTCAGCTACACCGTTCTGTTGTGGTACATATGGAGCACTGTATTCTCGATGAATTCTTTTTTGTAAACAAAAGAAATCCAATACAGTATTTTCAAATTCAGTACCATTGTCACTTTGAATTCTCCTCACTTTCTGTTTGTATAGTGATTCGATCTTAGTGATTAAGTTTTGAACGAGAACTTGTGTTTGATCTTTTGAACTCATAAACAAGACCCATGAGTATCGTGAATAATTATCAGTAACTACCAGGCAATACCAATCCCCCGAAAAACTCGCACGATTCACTGGACCGAACAAATCCATATGAAGTCGCTCAAGAGGAGTATCACTGGAGTTTAATAACTTAGATGGGTGCGACTTTTTCTTCTATTTGCCCTTCTTGCAAGCAACATAGTGATCAGATAATTTAAAATTCTTTAACGACACACCCTCAACTAGATCACTTGCCATAAGGTAGTTCATCTTTCGAACATGAATGTGACCCATTCTACGATGCTATAGAATAGAGTCTTTCTTGGTTGCTTTCGAGACAAAACATGTTTCGATCGATATTGATACTTTAGAACTCATATTCAAGACATAAATATCATTTGATCGAGGTGATCGCATGACAACCATGTCCTCGGGAATCACATAACCCGGTTTTAAAATCAGACACTTTTTATCTGTAAATACTGTAGTGTATTGCTTATCACAGATTTGCGACACACTCAATAAATTATGATCCACTTTATCACAATAATTAACCTTCTCAAATGTAATATGACCATTCGAAACATCACCTTCTTGTGTAATCATACCCCCAGAATTCCCAGTAAATGCCACATAACTCCCTTGAATATTTTTTACGTTTGTTAAGAGATCGAGATTTCCAGTAATATGACGAGAACATCCACTATCCATAATCCAGTTGGTCTTGGATGTACCCTACACACAAAAGAAAATGATTTGTTCAAAAAGACAGCCCATGCTTCAGTCTTGGGCACCTTTTCGTTTTCTTGAGAAAAGTTAAACTTAGTTGCATTCAATTGTTGTTCAGCAACTTAAGAATAAATTACAGGTTTCTTAGACTTTCGTCTTAGATACGCAGCTTGTACTACGTTTGAATTAACATTTTTGCATAATGGTTCGGTTGGAATAAACTTAGGTTTAACGGAACTATGGGTTTCATTCACATGAACAACTTTTCGAGGATGCACATTAGAGAACATAATATGAGTATCATCAGCATATGACACATGTCGTTTCAGAATATCCTTTACCAAAGGAACTGGTTTGGAATGGTCCTTGATCAAAGGATCTAGATTCTGATAGTTCTTTTGGCCACAATTTCTCACTACATGACCTTGTTGACCACAAAGGAAACAACTTCGCATGTCAACATGATGATGTTGAGAATTAGTCGGAACATGTGACACAGATGATGGATGATGATTCACATTTTTGGTCATGCTCTTAGCAAAATCATCAGATAATTCAGATTTCTTTTTCAAGTAAAAATCTAAATTAGAACAGTTTGAAAAACTTTTCAACGTATCTGTCCAAGTTGACTTCACAAATTGAACTTTCTTAGCTTGTTTTAAAACTTGCTTTGCTTTAGTCAATGGATCATATGGAAATGATGTTTTCGCTTGAGCATATCGACGTTCAAGATCTTGTATCTTGGAAGTTTCATTTGAAAAACACTTTCAATAAGTTCTGGTTTAATGATACTTATGGGAATGTCTTTCTCTGTGAACATCGTGTCTATCCCCTTTAACTTAAATACTCTACCGGTAGATGGCTTGTAAACCGTTGGATTTATGAAACGCAACAATTCCTCATCACAAATTTTAGGTTTTTCTGGTTTCTTAGCCCTTACTGGTTTAACATTGACATGAGTATCTTGTTTCACCTTGGTTGGGTGCGAACCATACACAGCCTACTCAAATTCATGAGGTTCACAAAGTATGTGATTTGAACTTGGAATGTTCTTGTTCTTGTGTATGATTTCAGGTTCGAACACATCCTCAATGATAACTTTGTCTACATTTTCAACATAAACTTTGTTGCTTTGAACATGAGATTTTTGAGGAGCAAATTGGGTTTTAACAGTGTCAGGTTTAATGAGTTTAGGATTTTCTAAAATCACAGGTTCTTTCACAATTACCACTTCTTCCTTTTTTTCAAAAGGATTAATTTTATAATCATTGTGAAACGGTGGAGGAATTTCAACAAAACCTATACCTTTCTTTGAATACTTTTGTTTTCCAGAAACTTCAATAATTTCATTCAACAGAAAAGAAGAGTTTCGAAATTTACCCAATTTGTTCTTCAACTCAAGAACCTCATTCTCAAGTTCGGTTATTTTTGAACGATGTTTCAAGATTTCTTGAAACTTTTAGTCATTAATTGTCATTTTCACAGATAACTCAGCTTTGTGATCATGGTTACTTGTCATGAGATCTCATTTGAGATTCGAGAGATTTTCGATAAGTATCTTTTAGTGAAGCAATTTCTCTGACTAAGTTATCATTATGAGTCTTTAAAGATTCTAACTTAGGTTTGTTAGATTCACATTCAACACACGTTACTTTAACTGATGATGTAGCATAAATAGAATGACTAACCTCATTGATCTTAGCCATGCATGCAAAGACAGTTGTAGGCTTGTCACAAGAGTCATCAGAATCAGAACCAGAATCATTATCAGAAGACAACTCACTTCCACTAGCATCTTGAAAATCTTGAGTCAGCCCAAGCAAAGCAAAATTAGCTTGATTATTATTACACAATAGTCGTTGTGACCAATCATTTCCATCAGCTAACATTGCTTGTGACCCAGAACTTGATGGTTTCTTCTCAGCATCATTACCTCGTGGTGTTGAAGAATTTTATATTTTGACCATGAGGACCAGTATACTCTTTTTCGGTTTGTCACATTCTTTTGCAAAATGTCTGAACTCTTGACAATTGTAACATTTCACTTTTAACTTGTCAAATCCCAGTTTCTTGTTCAAGGCAGGAAGATCTTTTCTGGTCCTTTGCATAAATCTTTTCACCTTATGAACAATCATTGCCATTTTCCACTTAAAATCCATGATTTCTAAGCCATCTGGATCAATCTGATCATAATCTTCATCAGTCAGATCAGTAAAGGCAATTTTGCTACTCAATAAATTTTCATAAGAAGTCATGAAGGCTGATAGAAAGGCAAAATTTTGTTCAGCTTCTTTCATGTTGACATTCAGAGGTGATAAGTAATGATTTATAGTGGATGAACTTTCCGAACCAGCAAAAACATTTGGTGATCCAGAGTTACCAGCAGTATAAAAACATGCTCTAGGATCACTACAGATGGTTGTTTCATTTTCTTTTGCATTCTGTGTAAGAAATGCAGTAATCGGTGAAATGGTTGAGCTTAGAGGCATGCTACCACCATAGAATGCAGGATCTTAACTTTCCTTGGATGATTTTTGACACATAAGGTCATATTCACGAGCTTCAGTCTTTTGTAAAAACTCACTTGCAGTCAAGTCTTCATTGAAATAACTGTTTTCTTTTAATACCATTAGAAAAGTAGAGTACGAACTTGGTAGTGCACTCTTAATAGTATCAATCTTATCAATCTCAGAAATTTCCAACTTCATTTTATCCATCTCTGCAATAAAGTGATTAAATCTTGTCGTCATTTCTTCAACCGTCTCACCTTTGAGTAGGTTAAAGTTTCTGAATTGAAACTTAAGCATAACCTTTTTGCTTTAAGCAGTGTTTCCCATACTTCTCATTTGGATATGTTGAAACAAAGAGGCAAAAATTTTTATACTACCCACTTGATGAAAGATGTTCTCAGGTAAAGCCATGGTTAGAGTAGAATAAGCTTTTGTGTCTATCTCTAATGCTTTCTTCTCTTCCTATGAGTATTGAGAAATAGATTTAGGTCTGAAGCCTATGGTCTCATCTCCAATCATTGGAACAGTATCAACTTCATCTAAGAAATATGAGCAGTCAGGTTGAACTGATCCTGGGTGAGCACGAAACCGAGGTTCCCACTTGGTAAAGTCACTAAACTTCATCAACCTTGGACATTTCGAATGTGAACCATATCGGTATCAAGTTGCAACATTTGTTGCATTAACATATTCTGTGAGGCTAGTGCATACATACCAGCCATTTTGACAAGTTTCAAAAATTCAAGGGTTAATTTTGAAAAATAAGTTTAACGAATGGTAAACAGTGAATGTAACGAACTGTATACAGTTTTAGCAAACTGTGAACAGTGATCAACGAATTAACCTTAGCGAAGTTGAGGTTTATCAGGTAACGAATTAGAATTGAACTTTAACGACTTAACAACGAATCTGATGATTAACGAATCTGATGGTCAACGAATGAGTCCAACTAAAGAATTGACTAAGCGAATCACTAAGTACAAGCTTAGCGAATTAGGAGTTTTCTGTAACGAATCACTAAGAGAAACTTAGCGAATAAAATGACGAACCAACTACAATTGATAGCGAATCAACCTATAGCAAATCAGGTTGTTACAACAGTTTGTAACAAACTCTTACACCGAATGCCACGTGGCAAAGGTTGTTATAACACAGTTTCCAAGAAGAACACATGTCACATGAATCAGTGAACACAAATAAGACAGAATAGCGAACTGGTTAAACGAATCAACTATAACTCATAGCGAATTGATGAAATATGTTAACGAATCAAGTTGAATGTATTAAAGAATTAATGTTGAAAGTCACGAATCATACTTGAATATTCATATCTTCAACTCTTCAAGGAAGATTTCCAGAAATCTGGAAATGAAGAACACTAACTTAGAAACCCAGATTCGTAATACAACCTCAATTGTCAGCCAAATTACACAAATAAACTACCAAAATACTCGCAAACCAATCGCGAATCCACTCAAATCAATTCCATAACCCAATTCATAAACAACCATAACCAATTTACCAAAAACCATCCTCTGTTTTCCGGCCAGACTCAGATTCAAACCAAACAATTCAAAACCAAACCATTAACCAATTCCAACTCACAATAACCTTTCAATACCTTAACAATCACAAATCTAATCCAAACACTCCTCAATTCATCCAATTAATATCAATTGGATCCAAAACATAATTAAACAGAGACTTAACAATAAGTAATATCAATTAACAATCTAACAACCTTAATTAACATCCAAGTTAAGCATAATTGAGCACCGAATGCTCTGATACCACTTGTTGGACCTCTGAATTAACACTTAACAATAAACAGATCTCAGATATGATGTATATGATTAATTCTTAACTCGAATCTAGCTCATTATCACGATTGATTATATGTTATGTATGTGTATATATTATCAGTAGTATATATATATATATATATAAAGTTAATATTATAAGTATGAAGATTGAGAGAATTTGGACAGAGTTTCGTTAATTAATCCCAAAAACTTAACTTAAACAGTGACAAAGGTCACTATATATAGAAGATAAACCTAGTTCGTTAACATCCCCTAACGAACTAGGGTCTACTTCGTTACATACATTAAAATGAAATAATCTTAACGAATCACCCCCTGATTCGTTAAACATCCTTACCGAATCAGGAGGGATAATATCGTAATCTTAGTTCGCTAAACATTCTTAGCGAACTAGACAATACAATAACGAAGTACAAAGATAGATTAATTGTTTATTAGATTAAACAAAAACGACAAATACGTTAACAATAAATACAAAGACTC
The DNA here is from genome assembly GCF_021521415.1 of Bidens hawaiensis. NCBI lineage: Eukaryota > Viridiplantae > Streptophyta > Magnoliopsida > Asterales > Asteraceae > Bidens > Bidens hawaiensis. The sequence continues at coordinate 8,167,781 of NW_027491014.1, forward strand.
GAGACGCAAAACTGTGCACTAACAACGGTAGTGTACTTCTTGTCACAAATTTGCGACACACTTAATAAATTATGATCAACTTTGTCACAATAGTTGACATTTTCAAACGTAATATGCCCATTTGAAATTTCACCTTCTTGTGGTATCATACCCCAGAATTTCCTGCAAAGGCAGCATACCCCCCTTGAATATTTCAAACATTTGTTAAGAAGTCAAGATTGCCAGTGATATGACGTGAACATCCATTGTCCATTATCCAGTTCTCACCAGACACGGTCTTGGATGTACCCTAAACACAAACTGAAAGTAATTAATTCAAAAAGGCAGCCCAGGCCTCCATCTTGGGCACCTTTTGAGTTTCATGAGAAGAATCAAACTTAAAAAAATTCAATTGTTGTTTAGAAACTTGGGAAGAAGTTATAGGCCTTTTAGACTTATGTCTCAAATAAGCCACTAGAACGACGTTTGAGTTCACGTTTTTACAAACTGGTTCAGTTGGGACAAACTTCGGATTTTCATGACCAGATGCTTCATTCACATGAATTACTTTACATGGATTCACATTTTAAAACATTATGTGAGTTTAATCATCACACTACAAGGGTCGTTTCAAAATCTCCTTTATCACAAGAATGAATTTTGATTGATCCTTGAAAAATGGATGAAGATTATGAGATTTCTTATGTCCAAAATTTCTCACCACATGACCTTGTTGACCACAAAGAAAGCAACTTCTCATTTCCACACGATCATGTTGAGATTTGGCAAAAACTGATGCCACAGAAGGCAGATGACTCACATTTTTAGTAAACCGGTTGGCCAAATCATCAGACGAAACAGATTTCTTTTTCAAGTAGAAATCAAGATTAGAGCAGTTTGAAAAACTTTGCAATGTGTCAGTTCCAGTTGCACAAAATGAACTTTCTTAGCAGTTTTTAACAGTTGCTTAGCTTTAATCAATGGGTCTGATGGTGTGATGTTTTGCCACAAGCAAACTGACGTTCAAGATCTTGTATCTTGGAAGTTTCATTGTGAAAGACACTTTAGATCAGCTCAGGTTTGATAATACTAATCGGAATGTCTTTCTCAGTGAACATAGTGTCCAAACCTTTTCACTTAAACACACGGCCAGTAGAAGGTTTACTCGAAATAGGATTGATGAAACGAAACAAATCCTCATATCAAATTTTTTTGTTTTTCAGATTTCTTTGCTTTAAACTTAACATGTGTTTACTTTTTCACTTGTGTCCTATTTGAACCGTACACAGCTTCCTCAAATTCATGAGGTTCACATAAAATGTGATTCGAATGTGGAATTACCTGATTTTTGTGTACATATTCTGGTTCAAATACATCCTCAACAAGTACTCTCTCAACATTATCTTCAATGAAGACCTTTTTGCTTTGAACATGAGGTTTTTGTGCTGGTGATTGAATAGTCACATATCATTTTTAACAGTTATAGACTTTGTGTCAACAATCGGTTCAGTAACAACTTTTCTTCTTTTTCAGGAAAAGGATTTGTTGTGTTATCGTTGTGAAACGGTAGTGGTATTTCAAAAAAACCAATACCTTTCTTTGAATCTTTTTTCTTACCAGACACCTCAATAATTTCATTCAGTAAAAATGATGAATTTCTAAATTTGCTAAGTTTATTTTTCAACTCAAGAACCTCATTTTCAAGTTCAGTTATCTTGGTACGATGTTTCAAGATTTCCTGAAATTTTTTATCGTTAATTGTCATTTTGGCAGACACTTCATCCTTAAGGTCATGGTTACTAATAGACAATGCTTCGATTTTCTCCCGAGATCTCATTTGAGATTCTAATGATTGTCAATAAGTGTCCTTAAGTGAAGCAATTTCTTTAACCAGACTATCATTATGTGCTTTAACGTATCTATCTTAGGCTTGTTTGACTCACAAGTAATAAAGGCACATTAGCAGACATTTTAACAAAGTTAGAAGAAGAAGGACTAACCTCGTTGATTTTGGCCATGCAAGCAAAAGTAGTTGGTAGCTTCTCACATGAGTCATCATAATCAGACTCAGTATCATTGTCAGAAGCTAGTTCACTCCCACTTGCATTTTGAAAATCTTCATGTGTCTTAAACAAAACCAAATTTGCTTGATTCTCGGTGCTTAATAAATGTTGAGATCAGTCAGTCCCATCAGCAGCAGAAAGCAAAGCTTGTGAAACAGACGGATTACAACCAGATGGTTTATCAGCATTATCATTCTTTCTGTCAGAAGAACGTGGTCCATTATATTCTTTCTTTGATTTATCACACTCTTTCGTGAAATGGCCAAATTCTTGACAGTTATAACACTTAACTTTTGGCTTATCAAACGCAATCTTCTTGTTTAAAGTTGGTAAATCTTTACCAGTTCTTTTTATAAACTTCTTCACTTTTCTCACGATCAGTGCCATGTTCCATTTCAAATCCATAATTTCCAAATCATCAGGATCTACTTGATTGTAATCATCATCAGTCAATTCACTCGACGCAATTTTACTACCAAACAATTTTCATATGAAGTCATAAAGGCACAAAGAAACGAGAAGTTTTGTTCAGCTTCGTTGATGTTCACATTCGGTGGTGGTGAAAATTGATTTGCAGTAGCTGAAGTTCCAGAATTACCAGAGGATTCAGAACCTCCAGAAGCAAAGAAACATGCATGTGGATCAGGATAAGTTGTTGTTGAGTTTTCATGTGCATTTTGACTAAAAAATGCAATGATTGGAGCAATTTTCGAGCTTAAAGTCATGCTAGCACCATTAAAAACTGGATCTTGACTCTCTTTAGAAGACATTTAACATCTTAAGTCATATTGTCGAGCTTCAACTTTTTGCATAAACTAAGAAGCAGTCAAATCTTCATTCTTGAAATAGTTATTCTCTTTCAACACCATTAAAAATGTTGAGAAAGAACTAGGTAAGCATTTTTTACTGTATCAATCTTATCGGATTCAGAGGGTTCAGTGTTTAACTTATCCATTTTCAGCAATTAAATGATTGAAATGAGTAGTCATTTCCTCAACAATTTCACCTTTGAGTAGATTAACGTTTCTGAATTGAAACTTTAACATCACTTTTTTACTCTCCTTAGTGTTACCCATACTTCTCATTCTAATATGTTGAAACAAAGAAGCAGAAATCTTGATACTACACACTTGATGAAATATGTTATCTGGTAAAGGCATAGTAAGAGTCGAATAAGCTTTTGTTTCAATCTCCAATGCCTTTTTCTCTTCTTGAGAATATTGTGAAATAGCTTTAGGAGTAAAGCCGATAGTCTCATCTCCAATCATCGGCATAGTATAAACCTTATCAAGACAATAAGAACAGTCAGGATGAACAGAACCAAGATGAGCACGAAAACGAGGTTCCCATTTAGCAAAGTCACTATATATCATCAATTGAGGACACTAGGATTGAGATCTAATTTCAGTATCCAATTGAAACATTTTTTGCATAAGTGCGTTTTGAGAAGCTAACGCATAAAAACCAGCCATCTTGATAACAAGATTAACGAACTATGAACAGTAAGTATAACGAACTAAGAATCAATTATACGAATTGAATATTATCTGAGTAACGAACAAGGAAAATTATCGCACGAATTAGCTTATGACGAATTGATAACGAATCACTAACGAACTGAGTCAACGAATCAGGTGAAGTTGACGAATCAGTCAAACGAATTAGATTAATGAATCCAAATTCAATGTAATGAATCAAGGTAACAAATCTTTATGTCAACTTAACGAACCAGAGTAACGAATCACTGATTCAAGGTAACGAATCAAAGAGTCGAAGTAGCTACAGTTGATAACGAATCAACTACAGTTAGCGAATTAGGTGGTTGAAAACGGTTGTAACAAACTCTGACAAACTTTGCCATGTGGCACAAGTTTGTTAGATTCAAGACTAACGAATCAGACCACGTGTCTGACGAACTAAATAACACAAATTAAACATGATGACGAACTGAGTAACGAATTAAGTGACGAATCACTTAAACTTAACGAACTACAATAACGAATTGCATGAAGATGACATATCCTTAACAGATGATGAAGATCTTCAAATCTTCATCATTTTCCAGAATTCTGGAAAATGAAGAACACACAAAAACAACCACAAATCCGGAATACTCCCCCGATACAACACCAAATCGTGCAAATAATGTATTAAATTACTCGGAAACTCATCGCGAAACAATATCACAACATCTCATAACTTATTCACCCAAATCCATACCTAAATTTACCAATAACAACACCCTATTTCGGACACTAACAGATCCAAACCAAAACAACTCAAATCCAATCCAATTCCCAATTCCACTCAAACACACAATCCATATACCTTACTAATCACAAATCCAATTCAATTCAGTCCATAATCAACCATATTGACTGAAAATTTAATCAAATTCAATCCGAACTAAATAAAACCAATCTAATATTAATAGTACTTCAATTAACCAATTATAACACCATATCAAGAGAAATCGAATCCTGAAATGTCACACCCTCAAAATCCACTAACGGAGTTTTACCGTCAGAGGGTGTGAACTAACAGGATCGGAATCATTAGTTATAATCAAACCATAAAAACGTTTAAATGAAAATAAGTGCGGAAGCGTAAAACCATAGAAACAATGTTACGTCACGCAGGACGATTTAAAACCAATGATAACAATTGAAAGTAAGTTTGCATAGTTAAAAGTTTATCAAGCAATGCATGTTCCTAAACCGCGCGCACGCCTCGGCTACCTGAGAATAACATACTAAAAGTGTCAACACAAGGTTGGTGAGTTCACAAGTTATATAAAAATAAATCGTTTAGCGTTTGCGTTCAGCGTTTTGCGTTACAGCGTTACAGATAGTGTTATGTCAAATTTATAATATCGATAGGTAGCTAGTCTATACAACAAGTATTACTAAGTGTTCGACACCGAAGCTGACTCGTTTATTAAGTGCCTTGTCACCAGGTCATCCAGACCAAGGTACGTGTTAGCCAAAATTACACCCGCTCGACCTCCAGTCGAGTTTAGCGTTGGGTGGGGTTTGTCAAACCCAGTAGTACTACTCAACAGTGACTCGCTATTCAAAATATTAACCGGTTCGATGTGTAGGATTTCAAATGTTTCGTTTGCCACTTAGCCTTTACAAGTGATATATAATTTACTAACAAAATCTTAAATGCGTTTATCGGAGTATGTTATCTCCCCCAAGTGAAAAGCGTTTAAAACAGTTTAAAAGGGGTAAGTGAAACTCACTGTTTGCGAAGAAATTCCCAAATTAAATCACCAAGATGCGCGTCACAGAAAAACTCTCTCTAGCGTTCTAAAACAACAAAGAGATTTTTCTAAGTGTCGGAATATTATCGAGTCTCTAGACCCGGCACATAATACCTAGGCACATAACATGTTTCGTGTTTCGTTTGTGAATCGTGGGTGACTTAAACAAGTGTTTTTGTGACACATTACATGTGTAAGCAATCATATACGTGTCATGTATTCATAACGTACGTTACTAGCAATTATTCCCCGTAAGGGCATTTTGGTCAAAACATAACAATTATATAACAAGTATCATGTTGCATGCATTTTTACACAACTCAGCAGCTAGTTTCACCGAGACAGAAATCCTACTAGAAAGATTGTACTATTTCACCGATCATAGCATCTCAATTAATTTACCAAAAATCATCACAGAAGCGTATATGTCTTAGGTTGCCAGAACATATTTTATTACATTTTTATTCCTCATAGTTTTCTCACAATCATCAAATCATTACAGCAAACTCATAACAGTCAAATTCATGCGCAATCAGAATGTTATTTGCAATTCCCGTTAAACGAAAAATCCAATAAATGCAAGACCACTTGGGTTAGGTTCCTAACTCAATGAGTCAACTTCCAGAAGTGGAACCAACCCAATTGGTCTCGTAGTTCATGAGATATAACATTTACAACATATCCTAACAGCAGGTCTAACAGCTCAGCTTTGCACAACGTTTTTGTAAAATCATAAAAGTTAACCTTTACTTGTCCAAAAATTACAAATTTATACTCTATAGAAACTAGACTCAACCTAGTTTACTGTAGTACCAATAATTTCAACCAATTTTCATATTTACACTTCGTTACAGTCACTTAAACATCAAATACACATTCTGTCCAGAAACTGTTTGCATCCAAACTCAACATATTAACAATCTATGAACTATCATGCATTCATATGACCCTCTAGACTCCATAGACACCATCCATGCACATCACTTACCTATTACATACTTGATTAGGGTTTGTGTTTGAACTCAAATCAAAGACACAACAATCAACATGCAACAAGATTCAATCTAGTTATCAAATCATCATTCAATCAACCACAATCATATTAGCTATATACATACACAAAATCGGCAGCTTAGGGTTTGTGGTTAACCCAACAAACATCAAAATCAAGCAACAAGAATGTATAGAATGATCAATTATACCTTCCTAGCACCTAGTTCTTCAATCACAAGCTTGATTTCTTGGTTGAATTTGTGTGTATGGTGGACGGCAGCCAAGGGAGCAAGGGAGGGAGGGCCGATTGGAGCTTAGGGTTATGATAATAAGTTAGGGTTAAGTGATTAAGGTTATATTTATAGACATACAAGTTACACTCAAGTCCCTTCACTTTCAATTGTTGTTTTTCTAACTTAACTATCTTAGTTCTTGTTTCTTGTCTAGCATTACACACCATATAATCAAGTAACACATATGTTAACACATAATTATCACATAATTATTATGTTGACGTTTTTCGTTTAATCCTCAATCGTTTGCGTCAACTCATTTGCGTTTCGGTGCAAATCCCGAAAGACTACACATGTAGTAAGTGTTAAGCGTCATTTAAACCCTAGTTTAAATGTAATGAAGTGTGCGTTATAGATTTAGTGATCTTAAGTTTGAATTGACGGAGTTGAGTTAACGGAGTTAACCTGAAATTGACGATTGTCACATGAAAGCTTTGATACCACTTGTAAAACACCTCCTTAGATCCGAGATTTAAGATTTAATACCGTTAATGGATCTAGTTCATGATTACTCTTAATTAGTATATCTATATGTTATATTAGGTTTATTATATGTATACATATTAGTAATAGATTATATGTATGAAGCTTTGATCGAGAGAGAAGATGGACAGAGGTTCAATATGTTAACATCAAAACATAAATTAACAAAGGAATACTCCTATATATATAGAAGATGGATCAAGTTCGTTACACATTCCGTAACGAACTAGTCTCCATTTCGATACAATACATCACAATATGATAAACATAACGAACTAAACTCCCATTCGTTAAACATCCTTAACAAATTGGGAGGAACATTAACTTAACTGTTTAGTTCGTTTGTTTGAAGCCGTTCATGGATCTAGCCGCGTCGATACATCGATTATACAATATGAACACGGATACTTTAAATACGGTTTATTGATAAATAAGGATAAATACATAATAACTTATGGAGAGGATAAATAATAGATCTAGGATCTTTCACACTCTCTCATGTGTGTGATCTCTTCACAAATGAGCGTGGATTAGCCTATTTATAGGGCATATGCTCTAGTTCGTTAACTTACGTCTAATTCGTTATATCTTCATAACGAATTAGATTACATTCGTTATGATTCCATAACGAATGGTAATAATTTTAACGAACTAGCCCTCATTCATTAAGCTTTCATAATGAATGGGCTTATACCTTAACGAACTATTCTAGCCTATAATGTATGGGCCTCATTAACTATACAATCAATTGCGAATGGGCCATTTTACAATAAATATACATTAAATACAAAGACTAGACAACCTATAACCTATTCGATTGCTTCGGACACTAAAACCGTGCACTAACAGACACCCCCTTTTCTGTAGCTACCGAATACTTTAATCTTGAATACTTTAACTTCAAATCACCAGTCACCAAACCGTGCACTAACAGACACCCCCTTGACTGATGATTTACGGGCTTGTGCAAACAGACAATCTTTAAATCTTTTCAACAAACCAAAAACCTGTAGTCTCTCATATCAGATCACCCCCTCAAAGTGAGTAACTCTTGGAGATCATCCCGATAATCCATTGGCGTATGATATGGTTCAATCTTTCAACAATCAGTAACAAGTCATCAGCTATCCGTCAACGCCTGTAAAGAAAAACATATCTTTACGTTTAAACAGGCCACACATCTTCATGAACAACTCGATCATTCAACATCTTTCACTTTGATTTTCCCTCTCTTGATAACGTTTATCCCAAATAACTCTTTGAAGATCTTCCACATCCCATTCGCAAAGATGCAATAATGTTTGGGCATATGATTCAGAGTTTCAACCTCCATTAATAAACCCCAAATGATCAAATTCTTCAATCCAATGACAAGACTCGTATATTCTTCAATAAGATCAACCCGTTCGAGAATCGTCCCCATTAACAGAAGTTATCCGCCATTTACTCGTAGCCAACATAGTCAGGATCAAAGTCCTTGAAAAAGAAGTAAACGGACGGACACTCGTATCCCACATAGTCAGGTTTAAATCTTGAAAAAATCAATCACCAATCGAAAAACAACAACAATCTTGAACTTAGTTAAACATAGCTTTGCAGTCATGAATTAACACCCGAGTTGCAGTAATTTTTCAAGAAACCTTGCAAACGTAGGAAGATACATGCTAAATAAACTCAAATGAAAGTTTTATCCCCCCCTTTTCTTGACAAATTCAGCAAGCTCTTGAACAATCTTCAAAACTCACAAACAAACTCCTCTTTAAATTACACGGTATCTCTCCCTCGGCTAGTAGAAACGCGTAAAAAGTCGACCATAAAATATGTTACCAAAATTTGAGAGAAGAGTACCCAATGCATTAGGAAAATCCCAGAAAAATTTCGATTATGAAAATTTTTCCTAATTTTCCCGCCAAAATAATTCACCGAAAATTTTTGAAAAATAAATATTATCGCCAAAATTTTCACGAATGATGTCTCACTTATGAGGAGTATCCAGGAAAAATTTCGTTCAAGAATTTTTTTTTTAACAAATCGCCTCTCATTCGTTATCTCCATTCGTTTAACTTAGTTTGTCATTCACTCATTAGTTACATACTAAATGAATCTAATCACTTTGTTATAATTACCAACTCTAATTCTTTATAACAAACCTTCAATTCGTTATGATTATCACTTCATCATACCCATTAACGATATACCTTACTTCGTTATCATTAACTTAACGAATTACCTTAATTCGTTATAAATTACCATCTCAATTCGTTAAACAATCACACGAATGGCCTTCCATTCGTTAAGAAATCCACTTCGTCATACACATAACGAATTACCTTAATTCGTTACCGATACCTTAACGAATTAACTTAACGAATTGCCTTAATTTGTTACATTTACCTTAACGAATTACCTTTATGAATTAACTTAATTCATTAAATTCCCATAACGAATTAGCTACAGTTGATTCGTTAAACTCCCTTAACGAATTAGCTACATTAACATAATGAATCAGTTTGTTGAATCTGAACTGCTCGGCGAAAAAATGTAATTCACCGGAAAAATCAGTTACATGTCTAGAAAAATGTAGATCTGGCAATATTCTAGAAATTTGAACTTCATCCACGGTGAAATCTTCAAAACACCATCATAAATCATGAAATTCTACCCGAACACTCGGATTTTCATCACGATTCCGAATCCATAATCAGTTTAACTTAACAATCATTGATTCGACATCAATTAAATCAACCCGTAACATGCTCTTCAATGGTGAAATCTTTTAATTCACCATAATTAACCACCAAAATCCACATAAACATGTGGATTTCAATTATAAACACAAATCCATCATCCAATAAACTTAACAAACAAAAATCATCATAAATTGAATCAAAAGGTGACATACTCTTCCATGGTGAATCACTCAATACACCATAACTTAACACCAAATTACACAGGAAGATTCATCTTCCATCAATAAACACGAATTCACCCTCAAATCCACCAATAACACACTAATTTAAACCAAATCTAACCAAAACGATGAACACGAAAAACATGAATAAACTCAGATTTAATACCTTAATCGTTGCAACGAGATCATCCGTCAGCTCTGATACCACTGTTTGAAACCCTTAATACCTGATCTCATATCTAAGGATTTGATTAACTATATAAATGGATCTAGTTCATATTTGCTATTGATTATATGTTATATGTATAAGTTATAGTATTAATTGTATGTATGTGTATGTATAATATTAAGATGAAGCTTGAGAGAGGATCTGGACAGAGGTTCGATATATAAATCTCAAAACTTAAATTAACAGTGGACGAAACCACTATATATAGAAGATGAGTCTAGTTCGTTACACATTCCGTAACGAACTAGCCACCCACTTCGTTACATTACATTAAATAAACAAACATACCGAATCACCCCCTGATTCATTAAACATCCTTAACGAATCAGGAGGGAACATAACTTATATTGTAGTTCGTTATACATCTTTAACGAATTAGATGGTTACTTTAACAACGAGCTTAATATCTTAAAAAATATTACATTAAATAACCGATAAATGCATTAACGATAATTACAAAGACTCGAGACGCAAAACCGTGTACTAACCGACACCCCCTCGTCTTGAGCTCTTTTGTCTTTAATTTATTTGAAACGCTTGCTCTGCCAATCTCGGCAGCTGTGAATCCCATGTTCATGACACACACGAACAACACGTTGAAACTGCATTGCTCGGTCATAGTCTTCACGAAACTCAAATAAAATCTTATTCTTGAAAAGCATGTCATTGTTGGCTCTGTCAAGTTCACGAGCCACATCGGATCGATGATCTTTATCAACTCGGTCTTTAATCCTCTACCCAACACAATAACGGACTCGCCAGTTCAGTTGTCGTAGTACCAACGGTTGAATGATAAATACATGTGTTGATTCAGCGTCTTCACCGGCACACGCTTCATAGTCTTTGGCGGCTTTACTTTAAGAACCAACTTCCTCCAACCTGTCCTTGAATCAATCTCATCGATACGCTTGCGAGTTGGATCCTGTGGTTTGAAAAACTTAAATCCATGGTTGACCTCGAACAACAGATGTTGATGAAACCAATCTGCATATCGATCTCCCCCACGGTTCATGAATGGTCTACACGTGTGGGTACGAACATCCCAACGCGGTAAGGAGAGAACATCGGTAATCTTTTCATAGTATTGGATGCATTTCTCCCATTTAATCATACAAACTTTCAAATCAGGATCAAAGAGCCACGAAATAATATCACCTTGTACTTTAGATACAGTTTTGAAGGATGTCATCTGATTTGCTTGGGCTCGAGCAACATCTTTAACCTTATGCTCTTGATCCACATACCGATATGCCTCAATAACGTGATTTCTTGTCATGATAACCAAACCATCTCTGAATGTCAGCAACCGTTGGATCTTGTATCGAATCAAATCTTGTATCAACAACGTTCTTTCCCTTTGAAACTTTTTCCAAATGATCCTCAGCTGCTTTGACCGTTTCCTCAGTAAATACAGGAGCACCCTGATCAACATTGGTGTGTTGAAATAGATTAGGATATTCCTCAGCAGTCATGTCCTCGATCTCCACTTCCTCATCTTCATAAATAAAGGCCGTGTTGATCTCAATAGTTGGATCATTTAAGATCACTTCATCGTTCTCAACTTCCACATCGTCCTTAATTTCTAACACGGTCAATTCATCATCATTCAAACCAAGCAATATAGAAATCTGCTCTCGTGTTAGTGACCTCTCAACAAATTGTCCCACCTCAATCTCATCAGCATTGACTATACTTCTAACCACACCCGTTCCATCAACATAAATAACAGTATTTGCCTCGATCATCTCAATAGGTTTAACATAAATAACAGTCAGCTGTTTTCCCGAATCACCAACACCAGCACTAGTACCTGCACCAGAAGACGAGCCGTGAGTTTGTTTTTCTGTTAATAATTGTTTTTCCGGTTTGTTCTTTAAAAATCAACTAAAATAAGTTAAAGTTTGTTAGTGAGACTGAGAGGTAATTTGACTTTCTTAAACAAGTTTTGGTTGTGTCATCTTTTATAACCGGTGTCTTGAATATTTTCAATCCGTTGTCTTGTTATTTCTGTTAACATGATTCATTCCTAGGTAGACGGTTTTACATATTGAATTTAAATCAAAGGTTTCTAAAAGTGTTTTGTCAAACGTTTTCGTTTAGTTAAATTAATTTATGTAGTTAAATAAAATCTTAAAAATTAAATAAATATTATTTTGGTAAGTCTTGGTTAGAGTTTTCGTAATCATAAACGTTTTCACGTGTCTTTGAGTTCGACATCTGGACTTCCTTGATGCTATACTATTTATGTCGGTACACTTGCCGGTTTTGTGTGGTTTCTATAGGATTTTCGTTTTTATAAATTTAAAGCTTAATTGTGATTCATTCTTTATTTATATTATACATTTTCACACATCAAGTTTTTGGTGCCGTTGCCGGGGACACGGTTTGAAGCGTTTTAAGAACGACTCGAGTCAAGATTTTCCTTGTTTACTACTTGTTTTTCTTAATTGTTTTGTTTGTTAGTTTAAAGTAGTTTAGATAATTATAATTTCTTTTATTTATTTTTAATAGTTGTATGCGACGTACTCGATCTCTAGGACCACCAGAAGTTGAAGGATTTCCCGAACCAGAGAGAGAGCTTCTTTAGAGACGTCGTACTAAACCGTCTTCTAGTTCATCTACATCCATCGGTAATACATTCTCTTCTCCTACTTTATCTGAACCCATCGTTAGGGATAGGATTATGGCCGACGCACCACCAAGGAGGACAGTCACAGATCGGGCCCGTCCGGTCGATGCGGGCGCGATATCCAGCATTGCTCCACCAGCTATAGGAGTTCAAACGACCTGGCAGATTCCATCGAACGTTCTGAATACCATTTCCCATTCTGCTCAATTTCACGGGTTGCTCCACGAAAACCCGCATTCACATCTCACTCGCATCGCACGTATTTGCGACACGTTTCATCTTGCCAACGTATCCGAAGACGCCATCAAACTCCGCATCTTTCCGTTCTCACTCGTTGATCAGGCGAGTATGTGGCTTGAGTCCCTCCCACAGGGATCCATTTCTACTTGGGCCGCCATGCAGACCCAGTTCCTGGAAAAATACGATCCTCCGGCTAAGGCCGCTCGTTTGCGTAACCAGATTCATTCTTTGCAGATGGAGGACACTGAGAGTTTCTACGAGGCGTGGGAGAGATTCAAAACCTACTTGCTTTATGTCCGAACCACGGCTTGCAGGACTGGGCGGTTGTTGAAAAGTTCTATAACGGAGTGACTTACGCGACTCAGAATATGCTTGACACTGCTGCAGGAGGCAACTTATTGACGATAAAGGATACCGATGAGTGCATTGCCTTATTTAATGGTTTAGCCATGACTGGATACCAGCGACCACCTTCTAAGAGCACCAAAACCGTCGACGCGTTATCACGCGGCATACATTCAGTCGACACGAACACCGCCCTCGCGGCACAGGTTGGGGCGTTAGCGAAGATTGTGAAGGACCTGCAGGTAAAAAGTAATTTATGCGAGATCTCCAGAGGGGGATACGATACCGTTCAATTCCCCGTCGGTTTCCAGGTGGAGGTTGTAGACTATGTTAACAATCCGAACCGAAACCCTAATTCTTTTAATTCTTATAATTCAGGTTGGAGAGGTAACCAAAATCCTAACTGGAGGAACGGAAATCATTCCGGCTTCCAGCCGCGTCAGAGTCTATTCCAAGATTCCAGTGAAGTAGCGAGTGGTGGGGAGAAGAAGCCCACGCTGGAGGAGATGATGGCACAGCAGACTCAGATGCTGTCGCAGCTTATGACTCAAGAGGATTCCCGTCACAAAGAGACTCAAGAGAAATTTCGGGAGCACGAGTCATTCATGAGAAATCAGGGGGCGTCAATTCAAAATCTTGAGAGGCAGATGGGAGAGATAGCGAATCATCTGAATGAGAGGCCGCCAGGTACACTTCCGAGTAACACTGAGCAGAATCCGAAGGCCTTCGCGAAAGCCGTGACGATGAGGAGCGGTGCAGGGGCACGTAGTAAGCAAGTGAATTAGGGGCCTGCGGTAGATGTAGAGGAGCAGGTAGACGAGGAGATTCAGATGGAGTCTCCACCGGCCAAGGTGCATCAGAGGCGAAGCCCAGGAAGTACAGCACAGGCCGAGGACCAGCCATTACCCAGCACACCACCGAGAGTCTACAAACCTAGACTCCCATTTCCCGGGAGAGTTCGCAGGGATAGAGACGAGGAGCAGAACACTAAATTTCTTGATCTCCTGAAGCAACTTCACCTTAACATTCCATTCCTTGAGGCACTAACTCAAATGCCGAAATATGCAAAGTTCCTTAAGGATATTCTTTCTAATAAGGAGAAGTTAGCTGAGGTCTCTTCCATCCCGCTGAGTGCTGGTTGCTCTGTAGTTTTGCAGAGAAAGTTACCGGAAAAGATGTCCGATCCTGGGAGTTTCACGATTCCCTGCATCTTGAGTGATAATACGGTTGTTCATGCACTGGCAGATCTTGGTGCCAGTATTAATCTCATGCCGTATTCCGTGTATTGCAAGTTGTGTTTAGGCGAGCCGAGGTCTACCCGTATGAGTATCCAGCTTGCTGATCGTTCTGTGAAATACCCCCGAGGGGTGGTCGAGAACATGCTAGTTCGTGTCGACAAGTTCATCTTCCCGGTGGACTTTGTCATCCTGGACATGAACGATGATGATAGTGTCCCACTTATCTTAGGCCGACCATTCCTTGCCAATGCACAGGCGTTGATCGACGTCTGCGAGGGTAAGTTAATTCTGAGAGTTGGGGATGAGAACGTCACCTTTGACGTTCGACAGTCACTGAAACACCCCAAGTCTGCTGATGACTCCTTATACTTCATTGATACCATCATGGAGCATGTCGGGGAGTTTCTCAGCGAAATTTGTGGAGGATCTGCTTCCGACTCCCAGATTCTCGACAGGGAGATTCCAGAGATTGAAATGGTTTCCGTAACCAATCAGTCCTTAAATGACGACACCGACTCGCATACCCCTAAATCTGGTGTGTCTGCTGAGATCGAACGAGACGATCCGATGGACCGACCTTCGGTCGAGAGTCCTCCTCTTTCCTTAGAGCTTAAGGATTTACCTTCCCACCTTGAGTATGCTTTTTTAGATGAAGAGAGGAAGCTTTCGGTTATCATCGCATCTGCGTTGACCGAGGTCGAGAAGGAGAAGTTGTTGAGGGTGCTACGAGAGCACAAGGAGGCTATTGCTTGGAAGATTATCGACATCAAGGGTATCAACCCTTCGTTCTGCACTCATAAAATCCTCATGGAGGAAAATTTCAAAACTGTCGTCCAGCCGCAACGGCGGCTTAATCCGAAAATGCAAGAGGTCGTAAAAAAGGAGATCATTAAACTCCTTGATGCGGGGATCATTTTCCCCATTTCTGATAGTGCTTGGGTATGTCCAGTCCAAGTGGTCCCTAAAAAGGGTGGCATGACTGTCGTCACCAACGAGAGGAACGAGCTTATTCCCACGAGGACTGTGACAGGATGGCGAGTCTGTATCGACTATCGCCGACTGAATGTTGCCACCAGGAAGGACCACTTTCCTCTCCCATTCATTGATCAGATGTTAGAGCGTTTAGCTGGTCAGCAGTACTACTGCTTCCTAGACGGTTTCTCCGGGTACTTCCAGGTTCCGATAGCTCCCGACAACCAGGAGAAAACCACTTTCACCTGCCCTTACGGAACGTTTGCTTACAAACGTAAGCCGTTCGGACTTTGTAACGCTACGGCCACATTCCAGAGGTGTATGGTGGCCATTTTTCATGATATGATCGAGGACTCCATAGAGGTGTTCATGGACGATTTTTCCGTATTTGGGAGTTCCTTCGATCATTGTTTATCAAATCTCGAAAGGATGATGTCCCGCTGCGTTGACACCAACCTAGTCCTTAACTGGGAGAAATGTCATTTCATGGTTCGCGAGGGCATTGTTCTAGGTCATCGAATCTCAAGTGCGGCGATAGAGATTGACCGGGCAAAGGTCGAGACCATTTCTAATCTTCCCCCGCCTACTTCTGTGAGATGAATTCGTAGTTTTCTAGGTCATGCCGGGTTCTACCGCCGGTTCATCAAAGATTTTTCTAAAATCGCGAGACCCGTGACCAAACTCTTGGAGAAGGATGCTCCATTTATTTTTTCTGAGCAGTGTATCGAGGCGTTTGATTTTCTAAAAGACAAACTAGTTAACACCCCGATCATGGTTGCTCCCGACTGGTCGTTACCATTCGAGTTGATGTGTGACGCGAGCGACTTCGCAGTCGGAGCGGTTCTTGGAAAACGGAAGGATAAGCATTTCCATCCGATCTACTATGCGAGCCGGACCTTAAATGGCGCACAGGAAAGCTATACCACAACCGAAAAAGAGCTTTTAGCTGTGGTGTTCGCTTTCGACAAATTTAGGTCCTATTTGGTTTTGTCCAAAATGATTGTTTATACGGATCATGCCGCTATTAGATATCTTTTCAGCAAGCAGGATGCTAAGCCTCGTCTTATCCGATGGATCCTGTTGCTGCAAGAGTTCGATATAGAGATCCGTGATAAAAAAGGGGCCGAGAATGTGGCGGCCGATCATCTTTCACGACTAGAGGGAGTTGATTCAGGGGATTCAGGAGTTAGGATCGACGATCGTTTTCCGACGGAGAGTCTGATGTTCGTTACTGCACAGGAGGAAGGTTTCCCATGGTTTGCTGATTTCGCGAACTATCTTGCTGACGGATACCTCCCAAAGATGCCTTA
Organism: Bidens hawaiensis; assembly: GCF_021521415.1. Lineage (NCBI taxonomy): Eukaryota > Viridiplantae > Streptophyta > Magnoliopsida > Asterales > Asteraceae > Bidens > Bidens hawaiensis. The sequence goes on from NW_027491014.1 coordinate 8,184,731, forward strand.
CCAGCAAAAGAAGAAATTCTTTGCTGACATCAAATTTTACCTTTGGGACGATCCATATCTTTTCCGCATTGGTGCTTATCAGCTTATTAGAAGGTATGTGGATGTCAAGGAAGGATGGCAAATTTTGAGCCATTGTCATGTGGGACCGACTGGAAGTCATTACCGTGTGAGTTCTACGGCAAAGAAGGTCTTTGATTCTGGTTTTTACAGGCCGACTATCTTTAAGGATGCTCACCTGTTCGTTAAGAGTTACGATCATTGCCAGCGTGTCGGAAACATTTCTTCGCGAAACGAAATGCCCCAGAATGCCATTCAAGTTTGTGAGGTTTTTGATATTTGGGGTATTGATTTCATGGGACCGTTTCCATCTTCCGGTGGAAACAAATACATACTCGTGGCCGTCGATTACGTGTCTAAGTGGGTTGAGGCCAAAGCTCTACCCACCAATGATGCCCGAGTGGTAGTCCGTTTTCTGAAAAGGCTCTTTGCTCGTTTTGGAGTCCCGAAAGCCTTGATCAGTGATCGAGGTACTCACTTTTGCAACTCGCAGATGGATAAGGCGTTGAAGCGTTATGGGGTCACCCATCGGCTTGCGACCGCCTACCACCCACAGACTAGTGGGCAAGTGGAAGTGAGTAATCGGGGAATCAAACGTATTCTCGAGAAAACGGTTGGTTCAAATCGTCGGGATTTGTCCGACAAGTTAGATGACGCTCTGTGGGCCTTCCGTACAGCCTACAAGACTCCGACTGGTTCCACACCATTTTGGATGATTTATGGGAAGGCCTGTCATCTTCATGATGAATTGGAACACCGCGCTTCATGGGCCCTTCAAAGTGTTAATCTGGATTTACCCGCCGCAGAGGGTAATCGTTTCCATCAATTACATGAATTAGAGGAGCTCCGGGATCACGCATATGCACAATCATTTCGGTATAAGGAGCATACGAAGGAACTGCATGACAGGAAATTGAAGGGTAATAAGCAGTTCAAGTGTGGGGATAAGGTTTTACTGTATAACTCACGATTGAGGTTATTCCCGGGAAAGTTGAAATCCCGATGGTCGGGACCGTTCACGGTCACTGAGGTATTCCCGTATGGCACCATTGAGATACAAGATCGAAGCGGGAAGTTTAAGGTGAACGGCCATAGACTGAAGCACTACATTGGAGAGCCGATAACTGATCAGACAGTCGAGGTGTTCTACCTTGACTCATTCACCGAGGATTAGTCGTGATGGGTGCATCACTCGGGAGACAGCCCGAGTTGTAGAATTTGTATTATGATTCCCTTTACTTTCTGTTTTTGTTTGTTTTATTTATAAAAAAAAAATAAAAATTAAATATTTAATAAAAATCAAAAAAATCAAAAAAAATTAAAAAATTCAAAAACAAAAAAATATGTTTATTTCTTATGTTTCTGTTTTGTACGCCGCTACATGCGAGCGAGTTTAAGTTGTTATGCGCATGGTAGCTCTGATGGCGTTTTGGAACTGGTTCACCCGTGGTTGCGACCGCGAATGAAATGGTATACGGTCGTTCGTTCAAATCATAAACAGCTAATGAAGAATCTGCATCTAAACCAGGGGAGTAACGCGTTCTCTATTTTAATTTCTGTACTTTTAAAGTTTTTATTTTATGCTTTACGTTTTGTTTTTATTTTATTTCTTTTCCTTTTTCTCATCGAGGACGATTTCGTTCTAAGTGTGGGGATGGGAATTTATTTTACTTAGTTGTAGAAAAAAATTTAAAAATAAAAAAATTTAAAAAAATAAAAAGTTTTCATTTGTTTTTCGTTTTCGTACGTTGTTCATGATAAAAAAAAAAAAAAAAAAAAAAAAAAAAAAAAAAAGAGAAGAAAAAATGTCCCTTGTTTTTAGTTTCTTTTGCGTTAAAGTCGGAGATGATGATTTTATTCGGAAATCATTTTTTCAAACTACTAATAATATGAGATAAATAAAAGAAAACGCACTTAACTTGGGATGTGTCGGTAGGCTCAGCCTTGAAAATGAAAGGGCAAATTTGATAAAACGGTTAAACGGAAATCTTTTGTGGGTAAAGCGTTTTGTCCGTGGAAAATAAGCAATGAAAGGTCGGGCCATACTCAAGCCTCAAATTTTGGTATGAAAAAGTGAAAATATCATGAGTTTTAAAAAATCTGAATACGTTATCATATGATGCTTGGGTAGGTTTAACGTTAGAGTATGCCGTGTAGCCTGTGATATAAATCTTAAAATGATAGTTTAGTGTTTTACACATCATCGGCATATGGTTTTATAACCATAAATCCTGTATTGATGGGATGCTTCGGGTCCGGAGACCATGGGTCTGTATGCAATCTATTTAGCTGGGTATTCACAATTCCTAAGTGGGGTTGTGAAAATTTAAAATAAAGCCAAAGAGCAAACCCTTTTAAGTCTATAAACATGATCACAACAGTACGAAAGTACAAATACACTACAGACTTGATCATCCACGCTGTTAGTCATGTGGGGTCCCCTTGCTCGCGTCTCATTACCATTAAGAAACGGACCACAAGGGACACGCTACATGTAAGCCCTGCAGATAAAATTTTGCATACTCACCTATGGTTATGGATTTGGGGTATTGCTTGATAACGGGGGTATGTCATGTTGTGGGGAGCACTGTCTATAAATAATTGAACCTTAATCATATCTAATGGCTGCTTGGTAGACTTTGATTCTTAAGCTTAGGTGGATAAACAATACCCCTGATCGTCTTAACTATTCATAAATATTGAGCTACAAAGTTTTAATTCTGCTAATTTTGAGGTTTAAGTCAAGTTGGGGTGGTCTGGTCCGGTAAAAGCAGAAAATAAGCGGGTCTTAATTGTGTAAACCACTGAGTAATATTGTCGGATCTTATTTGCCTCGGTAAAGATTAAGGCATGGGTTTAGGTGGACAACAATATCGATGATCGCGGTTTTTGCGTTTTTCTGAGCTTTAAAATATAACCTAAATGTTTGATTTAACTTTGATTTTCCGATTCTGAACCAACTGCATTAGACTTTTTCAGGGACGAAAAAGGTTTAAGTGTGGGGATGTTTGATGTGTAGTGAAACACACTTACTTTCCGTATCATTTTTATCATGTTTTAATTGCTTTTTAGTATAATTATTAAGTTTTATGGTTAGTTTATGTTTGATTTTACAAATATAATTGTTTACTTGTAGGTTGTGAAGTTTAGTGGAAAAAAGAGGCAAATTGGAATATTCTAGGGGCTTAATTGTCAAAGTTTCAAAGTTTAATCAAGGCCCGGTCCAAGCCCACAAGTTAGGAGCCTAATATAATATTATATTAAGTTAAAATAATAAAAAAATCAGCATTCATCAGCCATTAAACCCGAAATACAGCCAAGAACATAAAACCCTAACCCCTACATAAAGTTCTGATCGGAACTGTTCAGCCGCCGGCAGCAAGAAAAAAGAAGAAAAAAAGAAGAAAAGAAGAGGCGGCTGTGGTCTTTGGCGGCTGGGAAAGAAGAAGGAACTCTTGGGCAGCAGCTAGGGTCATCAAACACTCACAAATCTCAGCCATATTACTTAGTATACATCCTTAAACTTTGTTTATCTTTCAAGAACCCTAACTATCTTGATTTGGTCTTTCGATTTGAATTGTTTTGCAATTGTTTGATGATTGACTTGTTATTTATTGAGTTTGGATCTTGAATGAATTTTATAATGTTTATGATGATGTTTGTGATGTTTTTATTAAGTGTTTGCTGCTGTCCAAAATCTATGTTAGGCTAAACTTGTTTGTTCTACCTAGGATAGATGATTGTTGAATAGTTTTAACTTGTTTAATGGATTGTTAATGTTCAAGACTTAAATTATTGATGTAAAGTTTTACTAAACCATGAATTAGATTGTGTGTTATGGCTGTGTTTTATTTGTTATTACTTATAATCCTCTTGCATTAGTTAATTGAATCGGTTTTGATTAATTGATTGCTTGTTAAGCTCTTTACTTGGTGTTTTGGGTTTATTTGCGGGAAGTACAGCCGTAGGGATAAGTGGGTAATATATCATCTAAAATCAGTTAAAATACACCTTCTTTGAGACCGAGAGGTGATAAGAAGTAATATTGTGTCGTTGCTTTTACTTGTTAGAATTAAGACCTCGCGAGAGCGGGTTTTTGTCTTGTCAAGTTTGAGTGTTTATGTGCAATTAGTTGGTTTAATTTGGGTTAAGTTAAATTGTTCCTCTATCCTTGGTTGCGTAGTATTCGTCTCCATTAGGATAGTGTGTCGAGGAGACCGAGAGGAGAATCGATATTTGAACACGTTAATAATTGTTTTTCCGGTTTGTTCTTTAAAAATCAACTAAAATAAGTTAAAGTTTGTTAGAGAGACTGAGAGGTAATTTGACTTTCTTAAACAAGTTTTGGTTGTGTCATCTTTTATAACCGGTGTCTTGAATATTTTCAATCTGTTGTCTTGTTATTTCTGTCAACATGATTCATTCCTAGGTAGACGTTTTTACATATTGAATTTAAATCAAAGTTTTCTAAAAGTGTTTTGTCCAACGTTTTCGTTTAGTTAAATTAATTTAAGTAGTTAAATAAAATCTTAAAAATTAAATAAATATTATTTTGGTAAGTCTTTGTTAGAGTTTTCTTAATCATAAACGTTTTCACATGTCTTTGAGTTCGACATCCGGACTTCCTTGATGCTATACTATTTATGATCGGTACACTTGCCGGTTTTGTGTGGTTTCTATAGGATTTTCGTTTTTATAAATTTAAAGCTTAATTGTGATTCGTTCTTTATTTATATTATACATTTTCACACATCAAGACTCCCCCTTGATTGATGATTTTCAGGCTTGTGCAGACAAAAAATCTTTATATCTTTTTCAGCAAACTAATAACCTGTAGCTTCTCATATCAGATCTCCCCCTCAAAGTGAGCAACTCTTGAAGATCATTTCGATCATCCACTGGCGTATGATATGGTTAAATCTTTCAACAATCAGCATCAAGTCATCAGTTACCTGTCAGCACCGGTAAAAAAACATATCTTTACGTTTAACCTCGTCACACATCTTCATGAACAACTCGATCATTCAACATCTTTCACTTCGGTTTTCCCTCTTTTGATAACGTGTATCCAAATATACTCTTTGAAGCTCTTCCACATCTCGTTTGCAAAGATGCACTAATATTTGGGCATAAGATTCAGAGTTCCAACCTTCATTAATAAACCCCAAATGATCAAATTCTTCACTCCAATGACAAGACTCGTATATTCTTCAATAAGATCAACTCGTTCGAGAATCGTCCCCCTCAACAGAAGTAATCCGCCATTTACTCGTAGCCAACATAGTCAGGATCAAGTCCCTCAGAAAGAAGTAAACGAACAGACACTCGTATCCCATATAGTCAGGTTTCAATATTTGAACAAATCAATGACCAATCGTAGAACAACTGCAGTCTTGAACTCTGTTAAACGCAGCTTTTCAAACACGAAGTACCACCCGAATTGCAGTAATTTTTCAAGAAACCTTGCAAATGTAGAAAGATACAAGCCAAATAATCTCAAATGAAAGTTTTATCTCCCCCTTTTCTTGACAAATTCGGCAAGGTCTTCAATAATCTACAATGTTCACAAACAAACACACTCCTCCTTAAATTATACGAGATCTTCCCCTCGGCCAGTCGAAACGCATAAACAGTCAGCCGGAAAATATATTACCAAAAGTTGCACGAAGAGTCTCCAATACCTTAGGAACATCCAAGAAAAAATTTCGATTAAGAAAATTTTTCCCGATTTTCCCGCCAAAAATTCAACGAAAATTTTCGAAAAATAAATTTTAACGCCAAATTTTTCAAGAATGAAAACTCACTTACGAGGAGTATTCAAGAAAAAATTCGCGCAAGAAAATTTCGATTAAGAATTTTTTTTTTTTTTACGAATTGCCTCTCTAATTCGTTACAGATATACACCCCATTCGTTAACTTAATTCGTGTTCTCCATTCGTCAACCAGTCAGTTCTTTATAACTTACCAACTCTAATTCATTATAACAGTTACACGAATGGCTCCACATTCGTTAAGATGTCCACAGTTCGTCTTACATAACGAATTGGCCTTAATTCGTTACCCATACCTTAACGAATCAACCTCACGAATCACCTTAATTCGTTTCCAATACCTTAACGAATCACCTTGAAGAATTAACTTAATTCGTTATCTTTAACTTAACGAATCTCCTTAATTCATTACATTTAACTTAACGAATCATCTTCACGAATTACCTTAATTCGTTATGTTTACCTTAACGAAATAACTCTTAATTCGTTAAATATGCCTTAACGAATTGCTACAGTAGATTCGTTAGACTCCTTAACGAATTAGCTACAGTAACAACGAATCAGGTTGTTGGATCTGTTACTGTTCGCTGAAAAAACGAATTTCACCGGAAAAAGTGGGTATCTCGCCGGAAAAACTCAGATCTGGTCGAAAACTGCATTTTCAAGCTGTATCCATGGCAGATCCATCATAAACACATAATTAACCATGAAAATCTACCCGAACACTCGGTTTTTCACCACGATTCCGAATCCACCGTCCAAATAACTTAACGATTACTTATTCATCACCAAATAACTCAACCCGAAACCATGCTCTTTCATGGCAAAACCTTCAATACACCATAACTAACCACCAAAATCCACATAAACATGCTGATTTCAATAATAAACACAAATCCATCATCCAATTAACTTAACAATCACTAAATCATCATTAACCGAATCATAAGTTTACATGCTCTTCCATGGTGAATCACTCAATACACCATAATTTAACACCAAATTACACAGGAAGCATCATCTTCCATCCATAAACACGAATTCACACTCAAATCCATCTGTAACACACTAATTTACTCCAGATCTGACCAAAACCCGAAGAACACGAAAAACACGAAAACTCAGATTTACCTTATTGATGCATCGAGAGCAGCTCCTGCTCTGATACCAGTTGATAACTTTTGATACCAGTTGATAACTTATTCGATCGCTACGGACACCAAAACCGTGCACTAACAGTTGATAACGAATCAACTATAGCGAATTAGGTTGTTAAAAACGGTTGTAACAAACTCTGACAACTATTGCCATATGGCAAAAGTTGTTGGAATTAAAGTTAACGAAGTATGACACGTGTCTCACGAATTGAATGACACGAATTAGAATAGATAAAGAATTAAGTAACGAATTGGTGAACAATACTTAACGAACTGGAAGAGAGTTTAATGAATCTTCAAGCCCAGATGAAGATCTTCATATCTTCAAATATTCATCATATATTTCCAGAATTTTGGACACAATAAGAACACCAAACTAAAACCCAGATTTGTAATACTCTTCCAATTCTACACCAAATCTCACATATTACCTATCTAAATACTCGGAAACACAACACAAATCCAGATCTTAACATCCCGAAACCTAAATCAACTTAACTCGTAATCAGTTTAGCCAAAAACCAGACTTTGTTTTCGACCAAAACAGATCCAAAACAATTCAATCCAAAACCAATTCAATCCAATTTCTAATTCAATCCAAAACAATTCAATCCAATTTCTAATTCCTAACCACAACACTTTCCCAATACCATAAAAAACACAAATCGAATCCAAATCAATCCATAACCAGTCAAATTCACACTCAATTTGATCCAAACTCAAACCGTACACTCTATACTATCCAATTAACCATTAACAGTCCTTAATAACCAATTAACATATGAAATCAAGAGCAATCGAACACCGAAAGCTCTTATACCACATGTTGAAACCCTTAGATACCTAATCTCAGGTCTAAGGATTTGATTAACTATATAAACGGATCTAGTTCATATTTGCTATTGATTATATGTTATATGTATAAGTTATAGTATTAATTGTATGTATATGTATGTATAATATTAAGATGAAGCTTGAGAGAGGATCTGGACAGAGGTTCAATATATAAATCTCAAAAATTAAATTAATAGTGGACGAAACCACTATATATAGGAGATGGGTCTAGTTAGTTACACATTCCGTAATGAACTAGCCACCCACTTTGTTACATTACATTACATTAAATAAACAAACATAACGAATCTGTAAGGCCCCGTTATCGGCGCCTCACATTTAGACGTTGGATTTACTCATAAACGCAGTTCTAAAATCAGAGTTAATTAAAAACTTTCGCGGAAATTAAAACATTCAATCATTCGTTACAATCATCCATAACTTGTCTTTTTAAAACATAACATAAAACATAGTGATAAAACATCATAACAGAATCTTCAGATGCTAGCTTCATCCAACCATGCCCCGTGTCCCCCTCAAGCTAACTGCCTCGTTCTACTCACCTGCGTGCATACTAAAAGTCAGCTACGCTGAGTGAGTTCTAGTTAATACAATCAACATACAATACATTCTTATATTACATACTTGTCCTTCTTTACTTTCTTTCATACATACGTAGGTATATACTAGTATTCTTACTTTCATACTTTCTATCTTTCTTTCATACCTCGTACTTTATCTTTCTTTACATACATACTTTACATTTTAAAGAGCCTTTCGCCCTATAACCTCACAGATATTATTAGGGTCTGCCACCCTTAAAGAGCCTCTCGCCCTATAACCTCACAGAATTATTAGGGTCTGCCACCCTCCTTCACAGATATTATTAGGGTCTGCCACCCTTTGCCGTCAATTCCTTCAAATCATATCTTCCTTCTTGTTTATATATTTTACATACTTTCTCTCACACTCATTTTCTATAACGTACATACAACATATATATAAACAACCACATCATCTAACTATCTCCTGAAAGTACATGCAATATTGAAGATCGTTCATGTACCATCAAGCATTATTCCATAACATACACATATATCATAAATAGGCATACACTTACCACTTAAGGTAAGTGTACTAACTAATCACATCGAGTATGCACACAGCCCCGAAAACATAACTAGGAATGTGGCTAGAAACTCACCTGAATGCGGTTAAGTTCACCGTTAATTGTAATCCCTTTCTTCAGCTGTGCACGGCTAACTGTATAATATTTACATTTATTAATTAACTATTGCTACTCATATTGTATTTCTATCTTTATATAACCCACAACGAACGGGGGTCCGGGGGCAGCGCCCCTGGCAGCGGGGTTCTAGAAGCGGTAGGCCCTAGCAGGGTCCAAGGGGCAGAGCCCCTGGCTTGTTTGCTAAGCCTAAGATAATGGGCTAGTTTGCCTTATATTAAATATGGGCTTAGCCCACTGTCCATTATGGTACTTGGGCCCAACTGGACTCAAGCCTAAAACCCAACATAGGTCTAATCAGCCGAGAACCCTTTGGCAGGGAACTCGTGACCGAGAACCACATGGTTGACCGAAAACGTTGACCGAAATCAGTGGCCGAGAACTCATTGGCCGAAATCTCAGGTTGACTGAGATCCCGTATCTGGCCGAGGACATGGGTTGGCCGAGAACCCTCAACCTGGGCCGAGAACACCCAGTTCAGCCCCTTTTCCATTTTTATGCTTCTACCATGCTCAGTTACTATTTTAAGGTTCGATTCATGAACTTTTAACCTTTAATCATCATTAGTGATACCCGTTTCACACCCATTACTATCACGGCTTCAAGATCTATCCTGTTTTAGGCATGAAGCTTAGACCTTTATACCTTTAAAACGTTCTAGACTAGATCTAGGGTTCATCTAGGAGCCGTATATAACCATGTGTCCATTAAGTCCGTTTTAATCATCAAGTTTGCTACTTTATGAACTAACTAGACCCGATCTACTCTAGGTTTGAGTTTCATGATTATTCGTTCATAAAAACGTAACCTTTAAGATCAAAAACGTACCTTTATGATGTTTTTAGGGTCACAGCTAGCTTGGTTGTGAACGAGGACTTGTTGGCTCCCTTGTATAATCCAAGATTTTATGTTATGAAGCTTGGTTTTGGGATTCCGAATGATGGCCGGCAGCTATGGGGTGTTTATTGCTTAAGTGTGTGTGTTTTAAGGTGTAGAGAGAATAAGATGGAAAATATGGATGGAAATGGAAAGGATTAGGGTTTAAGGGGTATTTATACTCCCTTAAGCCCATGGACCTAAGACCCATCTTTCCTTTTTATTCCATGGTTAATTCCATTTAACTAGCCTACTTATCTTTCCCTTTTACCATTTTACTTTTTACTTATTAACTCAAGTAAACTTTTCTGTCATGACGAGTCAACATGCATTATTATTATTATTCGAAATTTGGGATGTTACAAGTCTTCCCTCCTTAAAAAGGTTTCGTCCCATAAACCTAACTATTACATAAACAGGTTAGGGTAAAACTTGCGCATCTCATCCTCAGCTTCCCAAGTAGCATCTGATTCGTTACGATGCTTCCAAATTACTTTCACCAAGGGCTAACCTTGTGACGAAGTTGCTTCTCCTTACGATCAACTATCTTTATCGGTTGCTCAATGTAGTTCCATTGTTCATCAACCTCAATGTCCATCAATGGCACGTGCGACGTGTCATCTGCCAGACACTTCCTCAGATGAGAAACATGGAAGGTTGAGTGAATTCCTTCTAGCTCATTGGGTAAATCCAGCTTATAAGCCACTTCACCCACATGATCTAGAATCTTAAATGGTCCAATGTACCTTGGACTCAACTTCCCCCTCTTTCTAAAGCGAATGATCCCTTTCCAGGGCGAGACCTTGAGCATCACATTGTCACCAACGTTATACTCGATCGGTCGTTGTCACTTATCAGCATACGAATTCTGTCTGTCTTGAGCAGCTTTCATTCTAGCCTTAATCTGATCAAACTTTGAGGACGTTTCTTGAACAACTTCTAGGCTTCCCATCTCTTTCTGACCAATCTCTCCCCAACACACCGGGGTTCTACATCGCCTACCATAGAGCATCTCAAATGGTGGCATACCAATACTTGAATGGTAACTGTTGTTATAGGAGAACTCTGCCAGATGCAGATGATCATCCCAACTCCCACCAAAATCTAAAACACAAGCACGTAGCATATCCTCAAGGGTTTGGATTGGCCTTTCAGACTGTCCATCGGTTTGAGGATGATACGCCGTACTAGTGTTCAATCTCGTTCCCGTAGCTTCATGGAACTTCCTCCAAAACCTCGAAGGAAACCGTGTATCTCTATCAGACATGATTGATAACGGTACACCATGTTTAGATACAACCTCTTTTATGAACAAGCTTGCTAACGTTTCTGACGAGATAGCCTCTCATATGGGGAGAAAGTGAGCACTGTTGGTTAAACGGTCCACAATCACCCAGATTGTATCATGATGCTTAGTTGTACGAGGTAGCTTAGTTATGAAACCCATGGTGTTGTGTTCCCATTTCCACTCAGGTATCTCAAGCGGTTGCATTTTTCCATAAGACTTCTGATGTTCGGCTTTGACTTGTAAACAAGTTAAGCACTTACTGACAAAGTCTACTACATCATTCTTCATTCCTGGCAACCAGTAGTCTCTTTTCAAATCTTGGTACATCTTCGTAGCTCCTGGATGGATCGAGTACCTTGACTTATAAGCTTCATCTAAGATTCGACCTCAGAGATCTCCATGGCGTGGGATCCACATACGGTCAAACCTAGCCTTAACACCATGAGTGTTTTCCATTAGCTCATGTTGCTGGCCATAAATTCTTTCTTTCTTTACTAACCCTTCATCTGATAACACCTCTAACTGCACCTCGATGATTTCTTCAAAAAGACTTGAGTTCATAATCAGCTGCTATGGCTTTACTGTTGCAAGGATTTCCTCATTCTTACGACTTAGCGTGTCAGCGACCACATTAGCTTTACCAGGATAGTACTTAATGTCGCAGTCGTAATCCTTAATCAACTCCAACCACCTCCTCTGTCTCATGTTCAATTCCTTCTGCTCGAAGAAGTACTTTAAACTATTATGATCAGTGTAAATGGTACACTTAGTACCATACAGATAATGCCTCCATATCTTGAGAGCATGCACTATGGCTGCTAGCTCTAAATCATGTGTCGGATAAGTACTCTCGTGCACTTTCAACTGTCTAGACGCGTAAGCTATCACTTTCCCTCGTTGCATCAACACGCAACCTAACCCACGATGCGAAGCATCAGTACAAACAACCAAATCCTCGTCACCATCGGGTAAGGAAAGGATTGGAGCTTGCGGGAGTCTCTTCTTTAATTCTTGAAAAGCTTCTTCTTGAAACTTACCCCAACTGAATACTATCGACTTTCGGGTCATACCGGTTAACGGTGCGGCTATCTTGGAGAAACCTTCGATGAATCTCCTATAGTAGCTAGCTAACCCTAAGAAGCTTCGTATATCAGTCGGATTCTGCAGAGTCTTCCAATTCGTTATCGCTTCAATCTTAGCTGGGTCCACGGTAATCCCTTCAGGATTAATCACGTGACCTAGAAATTGCACTTCTCGCAACTAAAACGCGCATTTCAAAAACTTAGCATACAACTTCCCTCTCTTCAGAGTCTCCAATACTTCTCTCAAATGCTCGGCATGATCAGACTCGCTCTTTGAATAAATCAATATATCGTCAATGAAGACGATAACTGACTTATCCAACATTGGCCGACACACCCTATTCATAATGTCCATAAATGCTGCAGGAGCATTTGTTAGACCGAATGACATCACGAGGAACTTGTAGTGTCCATACCGCGTTCGGAACACTGTCTTAGGTATGTCTGCCTCCTTCACCTTTAGCTGGTGATTTCCTGATCTAAGATCTATTCGTGAGAACCAACTTGAACCTTGCAATTGGTCAAACAGATCATCAATCCTTGGCAAAGGGTATCTATTCTTTACCGTAAGCTTATTCAACTCACGATAGTCTATGCACATTCTCATACTTCCATCCTTCTTCTTCACGAATAATACGGGTGCGCCCCACCGGGAAACACACTTGGTCTAATAAAACCTTTGTCGAGGAGTTCTTGCAGTTGTAACATCAGTTCTCTCATCTCAGACGGTGCTAGACGATAAGGCGCTTTCGCGACGGGTTGGGCTCCTGGTACTAAGTCTATCTGAATTCTATCTCTCGCTCCGGTGGCAACCCCGGAAGATCCTCTGGGAATACTTCTTAGTAGTCGCACACGATAGGAACATCTTTCATTTCTTTTGTCTCGGCCATAGCGTTGACAACATACGCCAGGTAGGCACTGCACCCTCGCCTTAACAATTCCTCAGCTTTTATCATCGAAATGACGTTAAGCCCAGAACTTTCCTTATCACCGTAAACCGTCACCGCACTACCATCCAAGGACTTTAACCTTATTATTCTACTCTTACACACTATCTGAGCTTCGTACTCAGACAACCAATCCATTCCCAAAACCACATCGAACCCTCCTAAGGTCATAACGTACAAGGTAACAGGGAACTCGTGTCCCTCTAACTCTATCTTAGCGTCCTTAACAATTTTCATTATTTTAATCGGAGTGTCAATAGCGGTTTCTACTATAAAAGTTTCAGACACTCGAAAACTTTTCATTTTAGCTAATTTACTAAAGGGCGTGGCTATGAAACTTTTGTTCGTGCCCGAATCAAACAATACGGAAGCGGAAATACTGTTTACTAGAAGCGTACCTGTGACGACATCGGGAATCTTCTTGGCTTGCTCTTGAGTCAACATGTAGGCTCTGGTCTTCGGCCTTGACGGCTCAACATCTTTCTTTCCAACACTAGCTTCAGTACATTCTCTGGCCATATGACCCTTCTTCCCGCATTTGTAACATGTGGGTTCGGATTTGCATTCGTGAGCGTAATGCCCCGCCTTCCCACATTTGTAACAGGCATTTGACCCTAGCTTACACTCTCCACTATGAGGTTTCCCACACTTATGGCACACCTCAGAACCAGTACCCCACTTGCACTCACCACCGTGCCTCTTACCGCACGTCTTGCACGGCTTCCTTTCCCACACCTTCTGTTTTTTATCCTTGGGGTTCCACGACTGAGTACCAGGTCGTTTAGCAGGAACAACCCATTTTTTCTCTTTCTTCTCTTCTACCACCACATCATCCACTGCAAGATCATCGTAAACTATCTCTGCAAGTTCGACAGCAGAGTCAAAAGTAGCAGGTTTACTAGTCTTGACCAATGTGAGGACGTTCTGCGGTAGTCCTGTCACATAACACTTAATTCGTTTGGCCTCAGTGTTCACCATGTCTGGTACGAGCCTAGATAGGCGGTTGAACTCAGTAGTGTACTCGCGGTGTGTCATCTTACCCGCCTTCAAATTCAAAAACTTCATCTCGACTCTTTCAACTTTTGCGTCAGCACAGAACCTCTTCATTACCAACTCCTTCAGATCCTCCCACTTCATGGCCCTAATCTCGTCCCGAGTATTCCTCTGCTCCACACTTTCCCACCAATACATCGCCTCTTCTTCAAACGATTGGGTGGCATAACCGACAGCTTGGTCAGGTCGGCACTCGCTAATGCGGATAATCTTATCCATGGCGGTTATCCATTGGAGAGTAGCGATTGCGTCACCTAGACCAGTCAGCTTTGGCGGGTCACAACCTTTGAAGGACTTATAGTTGCAACCACCTCAGCCTCTCTTTCTATCATCAACCTTCACCGAATTTACCTCACTTGAAGCCTCCCTCTCTCCCTCATCATCTTTCCTACCACCTCCTCCCGCTCCTTCAGCAGTTCTTTCACGGCCTCCAGCAGACTCCTCTGGGTTCAAGTTCTTCATTGCAGTGGCTACAGCTTGTACAATAGCTGCTTGGATTAAGGGATCAAGTTGAACCCCTTCATTGTTAAGCGGACCTCCTCCAACTGCACTCCCTTCGTCTCTGGTGTTGGAGGCTGTCTCAACCGAAGGTCATCGGACCGTACGTGGCCTACCACGACGTCCAGTGCGACCTCCTCCTCTCACAATCTCCCCAGTTCCAGCCATCGTATTCTAAAAGGGAAAACACAACCGTCATCAATCAAGGAACTATTTAGTACAAGGATAGTAAGGCTAACAGGTAATAACAGTGGCCAGCTGTGATTAGCTGATCACGTTACTTTCCGTGTCCTATGCACTTCCCTTTATGAGTCTATTTGTGCTGGTTCTACTTAAACAGTTAGTCAATTAAAACAATCAATTAATCCTATCCCTATCATTCACATATCATTTATATACATCACTTAATCATACATCTTACTTTTATTGAGCTTGCTTGAGTGACACATGGCATTCTCGAACAGGCATCTTCTTTCTTTTCTTACTTTAATCTCATTCCCTGTTCGAGTCTAAGCATGTAGGATGCTTAAATCTCTCGAACTTTGATCTGATACCAACTTGTAAGGCCCCGTTACCGGCGCCTCACTTTTGGACGTTGGATTTACACATAATCGCAGTTCTAAAATCAGAGTTAATTAAAAATTTTCGCGGAAACTAAAACATTCAATCATTCGTTACAATCATCCATAACTTGTCTTTTTAAAACATAACATAAAACATAGTGTTAAAACATCATAACTGAATCTTCATATGCCAGCTTCATCCAACCATGCCACATGTCCCCCTCAAGCTAACTGCCTCATTCTACTCACCTGCGTGCATACTAAAAGTCAGCTACGCTGAGTGAGTTCTAGTTAATACAATCAACATACAATACATTCTTATATTACATACTTGTCCTTCTTTACTTTCTTTCATACATACGTAAGTATATACTCGCATTCTTACTTTCATACTCTCTATCTTTCTTTCATACCTCGTACTTTATCTTTCTTTACATACATACTTTACATTTTAAAGAGCCTTTCGCCCTATAACCTCACAGATATTATTAGGGTCTGCCACCCTTAAAGAGCCTCTCTCCCTATAACCTCACAGATATTATTAGGGTCTGCCACCCTCTTTCACAGATATTATTAGGGTCTGCCACCCTTTGCCGTCAATTCCTTCATATCATATCTTCCTTCTTGTTTATATATTTTACATACTTTCTTTCATACTCATTTTCTATAACATACATACAACATATATATAAACAACCACATCATCTAACTATCTCCTGAAAGTACATGCAATATACGAAGATCGTTCATGTACCGTCAAGCATTATTCCATAACATACACATATATCATAAATAGGTATACACTTACCACTTAAGGTAAGTGTATTAACTAATCACATCGAGTATGCACACAGCCCCGAAAACATAACAAGGAATGGGGCTAGAAACTCACCTGAATGCGGTTAAGTTCACCGTTAATCATAATCCCTTTCTTGAGCTGTGCACGGCTAACTGTATAATATTCACATGTATTGATTAACTATTGCTACTCATATCGTATTTCTATCTTTATATAACCCACAAGGAACGGGGGTCCGGGGGCAGCGCCCCTGGCAGCGGGGTTCTAGCGGCGGCAACCCCTAGCAAGGTCCAAGGGGCAGAGCCCCTGGCTGGGGTCGAGCTGTTAACCGAAATCGGTGGCCGAGAACCACATGGTTGACCGTAAACGTTGACCGAAATCAGTGGCCGAGAACTCATTGGCCGAGAACTCTGTTGGTCGAGAACTCGTTGGCCGAAATTTCAGGTTGACCGAGATCCCGTATTTGGCCGAGGACACGGGTTGGCCGACAACCCTAAACCTGGGCCGAGGACACCCAATTTAGCCCCTCTTTACATTTTTATGCTTCTACCATGCTCAGTTACTATTTTAAGATTTGATTCATGAACTTTTAACCCTTAATCATCATTAGTCATACCCGTTTCACACCCATTACTATCACGGCTTCAAGATCTATCCCATTTTAGGCATAAAGCTTAGACCTTTATACCTTTAAAACGTTCTAGACTAGATCTAGGGTTCATCTAGGAGCCTTATATAACCATATGTCCATTAAGTCCGTTTTAATTATCAAGTTTTCTACTTTATAAACTAACTAGACCCGATCTACTCTAGGTTTGATTTTCATGATTATTCGTTCATAAAAACGTAACCTTTAAGATCAAAAACGTACCTTTATGATGTTTCTAGGGTCACGCTAGCTTGGTTGTAAACGAGGACTTGTTGGCTCCCTTGTATAATCCAAGATTTTATGTTATGAAGCTTGGTTTTGGGATTACGAATGGTGGTCGGCGGCTATGGGGTGTTTATGGCTTAAGTGTGTGTGTTTTAAGGTGTAGAGAGAATAAGATGGAAAATATGGATGGAAATGGAAAGGATTAGGGTTTAAGGGGTATTTATACTCCCTTAAGCCCATGGACCTAAGGCCCATCTTTCATTTTTAGTCCATGGTTAATTCCATTTTACTAGCCTACTTATCTTTCCCTTTTACCATTTTACTTTTTACTTATTAACTCAAGTAAACTTTTCTGTCATGACGAGTCAACATGCATTATTATTATTATTATTCGAAATTTAGGATGTTACAGAATCACCCCCTGATTCGTTAAGCATCCTTAACAAATCAGGAGGGAACATAACTTATAGTCTTGTTCGTTAAACATCCTTAACGAACTACATGGTTACCTTAACGAACTAGCTTAATATCTTAATAAATATTACATTAAATAACCGATTAATACATTAACGATAATTACAAAGACTCGAGAAGCAAAACCATGTACTAACAGACACCCCCTCATCTTGAGCACTTTGTCTTTAATTTATTTGACGCTCTTGCTCCGTCAATCTAGGTAGGTTTGAATCCCATGTTAATGACACACACGAACAACACGTTGAAACTGCATTGCTAGGTTATAGTCTTCACAGCACTCAAATAAAATCTTATTCTTGAAAAGCACGTCATTGTCGGTCTCTGTCAAGTTCACGAGCCACATCGGATCGATGATCTTTATCAGCTCGGTCTTTAATTCTTGTTAAACCCTTAGATACCTGATCACAGATCTAAGGATTTGATTAACTATATAAACGGATCTTGTTCATATTTGCTATTGATTATATGTTATATGTATAAGTTATAGTATTAATTGTATGTATGTGTATGTATAATATTAAGATGAAGCTTGAGAGAGGATCTGGATAGAGCTTCGTTATATAAATCTCAAAACTTAAATTAACAGTGGACGAAACCACTATATATAGAAGATGGGTCTAGTTCGTTACGCATTCCGTAACAAACTAGCCACCCAATTCATTGCTTTACATTAAATAAACAAACATAACGAATCACCCCTGATTCGTTAAACATCCTTAACAAATCAGGAGGGAACATAACTTATCGTCTAGTTCGCTAAAAATCATAAACGAACTAGATGGTTACCTTAACGAACTAGCTTAATATCTTAATAAATATTACATTAAATAACCGATAAATACATTAACAATAATTACGAATACTCGAGACGCAAAACCGTGTACTAACATTGTTACACATCTTTAACGAACTAGATACTACTTTAACGAACTAGTCTATAATAATAATATGTTTTCCATTATAATAATCAAACAATAAACTATGGTTTTGGAAAGAACTAGGTAGGATCTAAATTTTTCAAAGGCAAAAACTACTGCTAATAACTATTTTTCTAACATAGTAAATTGGGTGAAAATATTTTCTTTGCGTTGTCCGAGTACGGCTCCAACTTCAAAATTAACTTGCATCGCACATGATTTCGAAAGAAAGCTTCCAGTCGGGTGTAGTCATTATTGGTGCGTTAACAAGTTTGTCTTTTACTATGCTGAATGAATAATCACATTCTTTAGAAAAGACGAATGGTGCGTCTTTCTCTAGAAGTTTTTCATAGGTCTAACAATTTTGGTATCACACCGTATCGTATCGTACTGTATCATGTCATGTTATATTATATCTATGTTTTCAAAAATATCATGTTATATCTATATTATATCATGTCATGTCATGGCATATCGTATCGTATTGTATCAAATCGTATCGTATCATATCATATCATATCATATCATATTGTAGAATATCATATCTACGTCATATCATATCATGTCATGTTATATCTAAATTTTCAAAAAATCATGTCATGTCATGTTATATCTATATCATATCGTATCATATCGTATTGTAGCGTATCGTTTCATGTCAAGTTATATCGTACCATATCTTATCATATTAAATAATATAGCACCTCATATCACATCATATAATATAATAGCATACCATATTATATCATATCATATCAAATCATGCCATGCTATGCTATACTATGAGCTATGCTATGCTATTTTATGTTGTGTGTCATATTACATAATATATCAAATCATATTTCTATAATATAATTATATTAGAGTTATTTGCAAATATGTTTCTTGTGGTGGAACGATAATGCAGGTTGCAACCCCGTTATGCCATTTTCGTAAATATGGACCCTTTGGTGGCAATTTTTTTCACCTTTTGGTTGTTTTGTTAGTTTGAATATTTCTCCGACCGTTCAAAAAATCCCAAAATGGTCTTCTCATACGTAAATACAATAATAATAATAATAATAATAATAATAATAATAATAATAATTGTAATAGTAATAGTAGTAGTAGTAATAATAATAATAATATTAATAATAATAATAATACAAATTCTTTAACACCCCCATTTTCCCCCACAATCCACCATGCACACCATGAAAGACTATCTTTTATCTTCAACCTCAAAACCCTCAAACAAGCTCCCATCAACCGTCCTCAAAAGCCTAATTCTTGAACGGATATTTCTTGAGTTTTGACAAAGTTGCAGGTTTCCAACTTCACTTATGTCATCTTTTCCGACAAGACATAAAACTTCCGGGGTTTCAAATTATGATCTCGCATTCTCCTTCACTTGATGAACCACACACACAGCCCACCTGATGCAGGAGCATCCTGTCCATTTAGTCGGCCGGGCCCGGCCCGACCCGACCCAAATGTTTATTTTTATATATAAATAAAGTTGTTAGGTCTTTAGTTTATTTAGTTTTTGATTGAGTTTTATAATAAAGTACTTTGTTATTGGAACCTATGGTTCGGTTCTCGGTCTTTGATTAACTAAAGTGTCATGAGCCATTTGAATGCTTCCATTTCCGCATCATTTGGTATCAGAGCTTTTGGTTCTCAAATGGCTCGACATGAAGATGAATACTTTTTTGCTCGTAGAATCTCCGACAGAAGCAACGGAATGAGGGTTTTCTATTCATGTGCTTGTGGAGAAGATCGATGCCCTATTCGCATATTCGCCGACCGAGGCAGCGGTGGAGTCTGTTCCAACCCACGTGATCTTAGGATTAATTGACTCTGGTAACGAGTACGCGACCTCAAGTTACGACATGAGATTCGGCGACTCAAGAAACGGATCCAAGATCTTAAGGTATCATCGACTTGGAAGGAAACGGAACCGGAAGAACCTGTCAGGGACGAGTTAACCGATCCTCCCAGTGGTGACACTATCTATAATTCTTCACCCGTGTATGACGATTACCGGGATGAGGATTGGCATTCTTGGATGTATGGTGAATCTTTTGATCAGAAGATGATGGAATGCGCAAAAACATCTGCCCTTTTTTGATGTAATACTAAGGGGTGCATCGGCCGATAATGGTGTTTTAATTAATATTGCAGACGATGTGGTTGCTACGTGTGGTTCTCTGGTGGCTGTGGATGGCGTAGGTTCGGATGTTGGTGATGGTCAAAACACGAGGAACAAGGAAGGTCAGTTGGGTAATTTGGTAAGTCAAAACAATTTGAATTTTAAATATAGTGTTATTCACATTGAAGATATGGATGAAGGTGATAAAACTTTTGTGTATGATGATGGTGGTGGAATTCCAATTAATTCAGAAACTGACGACTTTAATGGGTCAATTGAACTTAACAGTTTGAATAATGATAAGAAAGGTGAAACAATCTTAAAAATAAACCCTGTTAGTGGGGAGGTTGTAGGTCCCATTAATTCTGGAATGAAATTCAACACTCTAGACATGCATAGTGATATAAGTTCAAGGAATTTGAACAGTTTCAATGCATTAAAAGAAGATGAAACATATTATCTCTGGCGGGTCGTGATGTCTTTGAATAAGAATCGGGTTGATTTTCCTTTAGAATTTGGTGGCTTTCCTTTGAAGTTTTCAAGTTTGGTTTTAAAGATTTTCAAGTTGTCTAGTAACAAGAACAAAGTAGCCGGCCTTTTATCTCGAGTTTTCAATGATTTTTTCTACATTCTCAAGACTCGAGGACGAGCCTTTTTCGAAGACAGGGAGAGAGATGTGAAGAGATCCGATAACCCTTTCGATCTAGGTGGCTTTTTCAGAAAACAAGACACGAGGAAGAGTTTTTCTCAAATAGGGAGAGTATGATGCAGGTGCATCATGTCCATTAAGTCGGCCCGGCCCAAATGTTTATTTTTATTTATATGTAAAGTTGTTAGGTCTTTAGTTTCATTAGTTTTTGATTGAGTTTTATTTTAAAGAACTTTGTTCTTGGAACCTATGGTTCGGTTATCGGTCTTTGATTAACTAAAGTGTTATGAACCATTTGATTGCTTCCATTTCCGCATCATCACCACCACCACACATAGAATCGGCATCGCCAATGGAGTTAGTTGGAGGGAGAAGGTGGAATACATCTGAAAGGGCATGGCCATTACTCGATCTCACTAACCCGAACGACCCACAATTAATAACTTTATCAGCTCAGTTAACCAATTTCAAAACCCTCATCACTCGTCACCAACAACCCGACTTCAAATCGTTCCTCACCTGCCGAATCAACTCACTAGAGTCTAAATTGACAACTAGATCGATCCAACTCCAACACCAGCACCACTACAAATCACCTACGGTAGTTCATAGGTGACATGGTGGTTGGCCAGAAAAAGTCCACCAACTAGACACGGTATAGATAGATGAGATGAAGAAGATAGTATTGATAATCGGAGGCAGCAGTTACCAGGGTCAGCATCTATTACAATCCATATCCTTCTCATAGGATTTTCTATCAAAGGACTTCACATACCACAAATCATCTTCGAAACCTCCTAATGCCATTATCTGTCATTTCAGTAAATTGTCTATAAGTAATTAAACCGAAACACGTTTTTAAATGGTTTTTGATTATTAAATGTTGTTACATACGGAATGCAGTAGATGGATGGGGTTCTTGCGAAAGAACAAGAATCCGAATTTCTCCATGGTGAATTTTGCATTCTGGTTTCCATGTGAATCCGAACTCAAATCTGAATGGTGAAGATGACGATGTTGGAGAGGGTATAGAAGCTGGTGGTGGGTGGGTTATGATTTGAATAAACATAATTAAACTTTTAACAATCGTCTTTTTCGTATCGTTGGTTGCGAGTGTTGTGCTTAGTGTGGCTAGTCCCGGGTTTGAAACCCATTGTGGACGATTTTGTTATTGTTTTTTGAGGGAGATTATTGAACAAAACCAGGATCCAAATTGCATTTATTTAAAAACCAGAGGTTTGCAAATTGCAAGGGTATTAATGTCTTTTCACTGATGCACTAACATTGTGACTTGAAGGTGGAACAAAAGTGAAATAAAAGTGCCACCATAGGGCCCATATCAACGAAAATGGCACCACGGGGTTGCAACATGTGTTTTGGGTTCCACCACAGAGACCATTTTTGCAATTAACTCAAATATATTACATTACTTATCATGTCCTATCATAATCCATGATCACATCCATTTCAAACACTACTTTTATGTAATATTAACCAATCATCATATCGTTTAACTCTTAAATTCGCATAGAAATATAATATAAACTATAAATTAAAATATTTGTATTTTTCGCCTTTATGACAATTTAACATCTCAACCCCTATATTTCAACAAAAGAGATTTACCTAAAGAAAAGACGTCAAAGGCTAAGATGTTTCAAGAAAATTTTTACCGTTTTAGTTTCTTTTCATCTAAATTTTCATCATTCACAATTCACTAATCAAGAAAAAAGAATTGTGTAAAAAAACAAAACTATCTAACTATTACTTATCCAAAATGACACCTGTTAATTGATTTAACCTACGGTACACCTTCGAAGGTTACTAAGACGACATTTTAAATTAAATTGCTTAAGCCCATCAAATCTCGATGTTTTAGCTACCAAACGAAAACATCTATTGAAGTTAAATTCTAGACGTCTGACCTCGTGTTTTTGGAAGTCTATTCAATAAAACTATATGATTACTAGATTTTCAAATGTAAGGCATGATAAGGTTGATCTTTCACTAGAAAATTGTTAATAGAAGTGAAGGTTGGCAAAAGACATCAAATGACAATACATCATTAAATTTTTTTTTTGAATTATTATCTGCCGGTCGTAGAGTGGATCTCCCTTCCGTGGGGTCTGTAAGAAAGTTTACGGGGGCTTCCTTTTTAGCTGATATCCCAGCTCGCCTTAAGATGTCTCAAAGAACGTCCCGCACCCAATCATGTCGGTATTTGAACCCAGGCATCTCCTTGCCATGAACCGCATGCTCTCCGAATTTATCCAGGCAAGCCTTACGGCAGATCGGACATGTTTCGTCTTCTAGGTACATTGGGACCATCAAACGGTACTTAAGAATGACCCTATACTCGACCGCAGACATGCTTTGGCCCAAGCCATCAATCGGGATAACGGTCAGAAAATCTTGGGCATGAGGACCTTGTAAGCATTCAATAACTGCCTTCTGTGAGAGGACAATCCAAAAACTTCTCCCAGGCTCTGAGCGATTTTGCCAAAAAGGGCATTCGCCAAAATTCTTTGAGGCTTTGGTGGGGCGGTGTCCATATTAGAGAAACCGCCAATGTCAAAGTCTGGGAGAGTGCCATTTAGGCGTTCCAGGGCCTGCACGTAGTCTGAGTCCAGGTCGACAACTCCGCTATTCCTTAAGATGTGATTATGTAGCTTCCAAGACTGAGCCCTCGACACTACAAAAGCGTAAACCCCAACATCATGAGCCGAAAGAAGGCCTAAACCCCCTAAGCGCATCGGTAAAGATGCAAGTCGCCACTGAAGATCACCAAAGAACGGGTCTCCACATACAACTATGTCTTCGATGGCTTCTCGAAGTCCCTTATCATAACAGGATACTGCTTCATCCATCATATGGGGGTGGCATGTTCGTAACCCAAAAAAGCAACTTAGCAACCCCCATGCAAGACCTAAGCAGGAGGAGTTCTCTCTGGGGATCCCTAAGGCAAGGTAAGAGTTTCATAAGATCAACCGCACGAGATGCTCTCCGCCTCTCCAACTCCTTAATAAAGTAGGAATCTCGACTAACAGCCCCTCCAAGGAGCTTTACCCCTCTCTCTGGTCTACCAATCCCACTAGGGAAGAGCCCATCTTTGACTTTCACCCCATTACACGCTGGCCAAAAAACCTCGGTTTTCTTAATATTAAGTTGCAGCCCCAATGATGGCCCTTCCGAGCTGATAATGTCTAGATCTTTAGCGACTTCGTTGGCACCACCAATAATAGTCCCATCATCCAAGTACCAAGCATGAAATGGGAGGTTACAGTCATTTTGTACCTGGAGAACAAGAGGGTGTAATGCTAAGGCAAAGAGGAGGGGCCCAAGAGGGTCTCCCTGCTAAACCCCAGGAGTAGCCCCTATACAGTCATCACCAATGTACAACCTAGCCGGCTGGGCATAAAGGAACTGGACCCATAGATAGATAGATGGACAATGATGATGAACCTCCCGGAGAAGGGCTGTGCGGTCGACCATATTGAAGGCGTTGGAGAAGTCCACGGTAAGCATAGCTAAAGAACCGTCCGCGTGAAAGGAGTTATGAAACCGGATCGCGCTGTGAAGCACCACCTCTGCCCCATTAGGGGTCCCCACCCCAAACTGAAAGTCCCCTAAATACTGATTCATTTCCTTCCCAACCATTTTCATAGCCACTTTAGAAACCAACCTACGCCAGATAGCCCCCACAGCAATGGGCCGAATTCCATTATCCGGCTTTAATAAAGGGGTAAGGGGGGCCGAAGCAATAAACTCAGCGAGCACCTTGGGGCACAGACCCCCTAGCCATAAGTTGACGACTTCAGTGATGGATGAGAGCAGACCCATGGAAGTCACTGATCCCTCACCACTAAGAGCGTCCAACAAGTGTTGCGCCCGCATCCCGTCTCTCCCGCATGAGGTCCCTTTAGGGAATGATGGGATACATCTAAGCACACAGTCCCCATCCACAGAGAGAGTAGGCAGGGTGACAGAGCTAGAAGGCAAGGAAGGAGGCGGCACCACTGGGTGTTTATCAATGAGGGCTTTCATGGTTGAATCTCCGAGAGGGGCAACCCCACTTGAGCATAATACCTTGACTGCAGTTGTGAAATGACCATCCCTGACTTTCCTGAGACATTGTTAATATTGAGGCTGTTTTCAGAACCCTCCTCCCCTCCCACCTCTCTTTTAGAAAAAGTGCTTCCCCCCACGTTATCAAAGAGAGAAAGAACCAAGTCAGCAAAACCAGATCCATCTTTCCACACCGCAAGTGCTTGCTGAATGCTACTACATTGCAAAGACTTTCGATTCCCTGACCTGCGTTCCTGCATAGTGGAAGGTTTCACCACCCTTAAAGTACAACGCGGCAACAATAGTAATTTGTCCCAATTCTCAATCGAGCCTGGTGAATCCACTACCTTGCGTAAAGCGCATGCCAAAGTCTGAGCAAACGCCAAACGACAACTTAGGGGGATGCTCTTAACCGTTTGAATGGGAAGGGAGAAAACCCGTTCCAAAAGGGATACATCCCCAACCACGATTAGGTTTCTGGATCCCAACGATGAATTCTTCAGCATCCCAGAAACCACAGAAAAAGAATAGACACCATCAGCATGCTTGCACCCCCTGCTTAGGGCATGCAACGTCATGCACCTCCCACATAACCATTTATCCCCCGCCCGAAGGGCTTCCCCAACATCTATAAAAACGTCCAAATTCTTGGAGATAGCATCTTTTAAAAGGTTCTTCCGAGTATCCGTTTTGAAATGGGTACTTTGCATGTGCTCAAGTAGGCGGAAAAACCCCGAGGACCCAGGAAGCCCCCGTAAACTTCCTTACAGACCACACGGAAGGGAGATCCACTCTACAACCGGCAGATTTGCTCGTATTTGGTTGGGCCGGGGGAAAACACGCTTGTGTTGACCTCACAGGGGTATCTCCCTTAGCTGGTTTGAGGGATAATGGGTTTGTAGCTGGGCAAGCAATGAAAAGGGCTGAAACGAAGAAGGTGGAGAAACATGCTAAAGCCTCCGAAGAGAACCAACATGTTTCTGTCCCTTTGGCTTTTGATACCTTTGGCTCCTTGGCACCGGAAGCTATCCGTTTCTTAACCAGGGTCCAACGGGTTGTTCATAGCAATGTGTCGACTCCAAAGGGGCAGGGGTATGTCTATCAGCTTGTTGCCCGCCTACCTGCTATGTTGATGTAATATCTATGTTTCTATATAATGAAAAATACAGGAAAAAAAAATTATTATCAAATATAAACAACGCTACATTTGTTTAGGTATTAGTACGTATCAAAATTTTTATTTATATTTTTAGTTCTTTTTAACAATTTTAACTAGTTCTTGTAATACCAGCTAACCAAGAATACAAGTTAAAAAAAATCAGATTATAATTTAAAGAAACACGTATACAAAATTACAATTTTTTTTTATCAATTAAACTATACAATCATTTATTTTAATTACAAATGAACCATAACTAAACTTTCACAAGACCAACATGGATAAACAACTTTGAACCCAATTTGTACCACCTTATCATTGCACAGATTAAAGGCATTGAGAGCATTTTTTTCAAAAAACTTCGGCCTCATGGATCCTACAATACAGATTCGTTAATTAATCTAATAGCAAGTGCACGATTAAGTGGTGAATACTATTGGGTAATAACTGGTTTAAATCTTACAGAAATCGTGGCGCATCACATGCTTCTTGAAAGCAATGAGCTCGGGCCCGATTTTTGTGAAAGCATTACAGGTGACGGTATGTTCGTTGTAGCTTTATGCTGCCCTAAGCTAAAGATACTTAGGCTTTCGGGGTCCCGCATCTCGATACTCGATAACTACTTTAGCTAATCATTGCAAGGATCTTCAAGAAATACCCCCTCAACCCTATGAACAATCGACATGTTATGATCCAATCAAAAAAAGAACACGGCGAAACATATTGAATGTTAGAACAACTGAAAAAGAAATGGATGATGATTTTGATAATGGATTGGAAAGAAAAAGAAAACTAGTATGGAAGAGGACGGATACAATCGTAACTGTAGGAGGTTGGTAGGGTTGGGTGGATAACGTATAAAATAGAGAATGATTTGATTATTCTCGTTAAACCACTAAAAGGTATTTATAATATACAAGAGATAATATAAACACGAGGATAGTTATTATTATATTAAATGCAAAGATATCTCCATACTAATAGTCAAAAGCACTTACATGTATATTAAATGCAAATATATCAAATGAAGGGGCGTCTTTCTAGGCCGCATTATCGTTGTTCCTTGAACATTAAATGCAGGAAAATCACAAAATTTGCATACGGGCCCTACTAGAGAAAAATACTAGCTGACAACAGGGTGAAACAGGATTGGAGCATACACATTTCTTACACTAGCGACTCTAATGTAGCGATGTTTGCTGATTTTTTTGGGATTTGGGTTGGATTCTTCGCCTTTCAAAGTTTTAATTCTATACCCGAAACCAAACCTAAATCTTTCACGGCTTATTTCGGGTTCAGGTTAATCGGGTTTCGAGTATCACAAAAAACAAAACAAAAAAAATATAAACTACAATGCTAAAATTAAAACAACATACTTTTCTTTGCCCGTAACTTAAATAACCAAATAATAAACCATCATAAGCTGATAAAACAACTTAAAAGAAATATATAACAAACTCCAACCATAATTGTCTTCAATTAGACGTGATTTGGTAAACACAAATTAACAAAAACAGTCGATCCGTAATATGTGGAATAACAGCAATCGATTATTCTAATGTTGAGTCTATTATACCTAAAAATATATTTGTTTTTAAATAAAAGTTTATTCGGGTTTTCGACTTGACGCGAAACCCATAAATTAGATCAAATAACCAACCCCAATTAGTTAGCCTATAGAGTTTCACCATGAACGTGGGTTTGCGTTCCCACGATTGTGGATATGAAATTCACACCACAGGTGTGGTTCTCTAAACCTAGATTTGTGTTATTAAGTAGGGTTGAGGCACAAGTATGGGATAGGATGTGGATTTGGAATTCCACGGTTGTGGCTATCAAAGCAAATGACTGTGGTTTGTTCCTTCTAAAAATATTTCCAAGCTGATCATTTTTCCATCTTACTATTTCTTCACATATGATGGATGCCAACTACAATCTCCATTGGCTCCAATTTAATGACGTGTGGTTAACGAGCGTGACTATCTTGATCAACATTAGGAGAGCTAAGAAATGAGACTACCAAGTCAACGTCTCGACCTGTTTTCCCTTAACATTCTTGATTAAATCGAGCATTAGGGGGCTCACATGACTCCACTATGGTCTCGTCTCTTGAACATGCACGAAACTCAATATGTTGAGCTTGTTATGTAATTTTTCACAACATATTCCTTTGTAGCACTATGAAATTTCAATAAGCACAAATGTGTCCGTTTTAAAATGGGGGTGGAGGGGGGTTAGGTTGATTTTAATTAATGACCTTGAAAAGGTTTGCTAGAATGTTAGGATTGTAGACCGCTACTGTGTCACATTCGTTAAATTTCAAACCTAAAATCCGATCCATTTTAAATTTTCGTATCTTCATAGGTAGTAAATTATATTTTAAACTTAGGATAATATTTTTCCACATTTACGGTTTTAATCCTAAGTTACACTTTATGTATTTTGTTAATTCCCTTATTCAAGTCCAGGAGCTATTTGTGATAATAATAACAACAACAACAACAAACTATTTGTAAAAAATATCGTTTTCCAGCGCGCTGCACCACACGGTGGAGCTAACTTCGTGCTCCGCGCGGTGCGGCTGGCTAAATTTCTAGTCCACATCTTGCGTCTCCTGCCAGGCCGTGGGGCAGAACCATCTCCTCTGCGTGGCGCGGGGGAGGGTTTTGTTACATGTTTTCATGTTTGATCTTCAATTAAATCGTTTTAAGACCATTTGAAATGATATCAAAGGTGTTTCAACTCATTGTTATGATAATAAACTTATTTGATTATATATTCCATATGTTTCAACTCAACTTTTATGATCATTTTTAAAGGTTGTGATTGTTATTCAAGTCCATTAACAAGTCTTGATCAAATTTATTTTTTTGTTATCATCTTTGGCCATGTTTACCTATAAATAGAGCTCATTTGCTTCTCATTTAACTTTGCCAAAATTCAATTTCCAAAAAATTGTTATTCTTCTCTCATTTTGGTGAATTTTGCCAACATTAACTTCTAAAAATCAGACCTTGAAGTTCAATACTTTTTCTCTTTTCTTTATGTTATTTTTTCCGGGTATGTTTTATGATGTATTCGAGTGTGTTAGGTTTGTTTAAAATAAAATAATTTGTTGCACACAACTTGTCATAAGTGGTTAGTCATCACAAACGAACCTGACTCGTTTATGCACTTATTTGATTCGGTTTAGTTATTTTTTTACTTAAACATCTAAAACAAATTCATTTCTTCACATCTTCTAAAAATAATATTTTTATCATGCCATAAACGAACCCGACATAAAAAGTTGAGTTCAGGTCTGACCGAAAACAAACCACCCACTTAAATTTGTTCTTGGACCGTTTTGGATTCTTGAAACGGGTCTGACTTATTAACATGACTAACCATTATTATAACCGGAATTTTTATAAATAATTTAAAATGAAACATTAGTCCCTTCATTACCATTAAACACGCATATCTGTTTTTTAAATTCATGCATACTTTCGCATTCATTTTTTTTATCTACACCTTATACTTATAATTTCAATCCATTCATTATTTTAAAATAGTTAATTAATAAATATACAAATGTCCATAAAATATTTTTGCTAGACAAAATATAATCAAGTCATTTTTTCTCAAAAAATAACAACTTTAATTCTAGCCAAATGGTTTATTATCAATATTATCCCTGTTATTAATATAACTATTATTATTATTATTATAATTAAAATTCTTATTATTATTTTTTAATATTAAATGATATCTTTAAAATAAAAGAAAATATTTCTAGGCGACTTGTGGATTCTGAGTGGGAGTCTTGAAACAAGTCCTAAACCCTTTGAGACTATTTTTCTACAACAAGTCATTATATCTGTAATCCTCTATTTCCTAGGACGAGCCCAAAAGAAAATCTTTATTTTACGTTAAAAAATACAAAATTTTCGCAAGCTTTACCGCTAACTAAGGACTTCCGTTGATAATAAATATTTAACTTTTGTTATAAAAGCATCAGGTTGTTATAACCGATTTAACAAACCAACACGGGTCTTAAATCATTTCCCTCTTTTTCTAACGCCAATGAGCTTCGGTTAAGAAATCATGGCACCGCCCCACCATAGCCTTCATACCTCAGACCCACCTACCTTTATATATAATTCTATTTGGATATAATTGAAACAATTCTATGTATCTAATTCCTTCGAATGTTGTTTGTGAAATTTTTATGTAAGTTTGGTTATTTATTGATTGTTAAGCTATTTTCGTTTGTATTTACTCTTAAGCACGAGAAACACAGAAATACATGCATCATTCATAGTACATAGTCACATTTTTGAATTGGTTTACTTTTTGTAACATCAATCTCGTGGTCTACGACCGATTTTCAATGATCGTAATCGTTTAATGGAAATCGGGACTATGAAAATGGTTGTGTAAATAGTTATCTAATAGAAACCATATTCCTACATTTGACTATCTTTGACGGGTTACCTCTGAACGATTTCGTTTACTTAAAATCGGGTGCTATGTTTACAGCTAGCTACCTAATAGAAGTCACGTACAGGTTGAGTTTATATTATATGAATTGTTTTGGTTATTTGTTGGGTTCTTTTTCCGCTCAATGTTTTATCGATTCATCTTATTTTTCTTAATCTCAACGTTTCATCGATTTGAGTCCAATGTTTTACCTTGTTATTCTCAATCTTGATGTTCGAACTACTTACTTGTTATTCTTAATCTCAATGATGTCTTTATCCATGTTGACATCCATTTGTTTAGCGTGTTATTATTAACTTCAAGAAAGTGGTATATTTTGATATTTGTCATCGAAGTTTTGTTTATCTATTTTGATATTCTTGAACCCAACCCTATTTCGACTTACTTGGTTATACTATGCTATTCTCGACCTCCAATATTCCATTTATTTATTTCGATGTTCATGACATTAATATTTACATTCATTATTATTATTATTATTATTATTATTATTATTATTATTATTATTATTATTATTATTATCATTTTTTGTTACTCTAGAGTTTCGCTCATTTCGTTTTAACTACAATAGTTTCGTTTATGTCATTTTAACTTCAATAACATCGTTTATTTTATTTTAACTTCGATAGTTTCATTTATATCGTTTTAATATAAATAACACCGTTTATTTCATTTTAACTTCAATATTTTCGGTTATTTCGTTTTAAACCTCAATAACATCGTTTATTTTGTTTATAATACGATCGTTTATTTATTTATTTTGACCTAATATTTTTGTGTATCCTTGACCTCAAGGGTTTGTTTATATATACTTGTTAGTTTTGATCCTTATAGTTCATTGTTCTTGATTTCTAAGTTTCATACAAGAATTTATTTTATTTATTGTTTATATCTAAAAACCCACACAATAGGACGGATTCCATGGACCATCTGACGATAAAGGTAATTATGGGTCGACACATAATTATCAAAGTTCTCGCGTGGACAATATAATAAGTACGGTTGTGTGCGGTAACTCGGAACATGGAATGATATTGGAAAATAGGACAAATGTAATATTATAAGGGAACGGTGGATACGCCGATGATAATTCCTATATATAAGTGTGTTTTCCATACATTCCGTTCGTGTTGTTTTTCGGGTCATTTAAATATCATTGTTATTTATTTTTTCATATCCATGTAGTATTTGTTTTCTTTTTTTAATTTGTTTATTTTAATTTCAAGACGAAATTTATAAAATTGTGAATCCTGTAACATTCGTTAAATTTCAAACCCGAAACCTGATCCATTTTAAATTTTCGAATCTTCTTGCGTAGTAAATTATATTTTAAACATATGATATAATATTATTCCACCTTTATGATTTTAATCCTAAGTTACACTTTATGTAATTCATTTTATTCAAGTCTAGGGGCTGTTTATTATATTTAATAATAATAATAATAATAATAGAATATATAAAAATTATTATTTTCCAGCGTGGCATGCCACGTGTTGGAGCCACCTTCGTGATCTGCGTGGCGCAGTCGGCTAAGTTTTTAGTCCGTGTCTTGCGTCTCCCACATGGCGTGGGGCAGAACCATCTCCTCCGTGTGGCGTGGGGGAGGGTTCTGTTACATGTTTTCATGTTTGATTTTCCATTAACTTGTTTTAACACCATTTTAAATCATTTCTAAGGTGTTTCCACTCATTGTTATGACAATAAACTTATTTGGTTATATTCCTTTTGTTTCACTCAACTTTTATGATCATTTTTAAAGGTTATGAATGATATTCAAGTTCATTACCAAGTCTTGACAAAATTTTATTCTTTGTTATTAATTTTGGCCATGCTTACCTATAAATACAACTCATTTGCTTCCTATTTCACTTTTCCACAACTCAATTTACAAAGTATTGTTATTCTTCTCTCATTTAGATGTATTTTGTCGTCTTTGACTTTTAAAAGTCAGACCGTGAAGTTCAAGACTTTTTAACCTTTCTTTTTGTTATTTTTACGGGTTTGTTGTATTGTAAGTCCCGAATCTGGATCACTACAATTATAATATCAACTAAACGAGTATTGGTGCGGAATACCAACACTCGGTGATTCAAGAACACGAATAATAACAAGTAAATAACACAAGATTTCTTCAAAACACACGTATATTATTGAATACGTCGGGTGCTTAAGCACTTACAATACTTGATCATAAGACTAGGAAAGAACAACCTTTAACCTTATACATAACATGACTATATATAGGTATATCAACCAACTAGGCCGGCCCAACCAACCAAAAGCCCACCGAGAACATATTAGTGTTCTCGGTTCACACACAAACCCAAAACCCAAGCCCAAATAGCTAGAACTAAATATAAACTAACCTCAAACCACAAAACTAGGCCCAACAATCCCCCCTTGGTTTGTAGCTTTATCTTTAATCTTTCTCCATGTAATCAATATCTGCATCCTTCAACGTACCAGCCCGGAATTTGTTATTGACGATAGACACAACCATGCTCGTGTACTCTTTGGCAGTTGTTTCAAAAATTTGATCGGATGTAATCTGAAACGTGCTGAGAGTCTTGATGTCTCGTTCTCAAAACTTCAACAAATCCTTAGGGTTGACAAACCGGTATTGACCTTTCCCTTTTTGTAGCTTGACAATAGCCGTGGCAGTGATAGAATCATAGAACCAGAATCTCATGTTCTCCAACGTACCATCGGGAATGGCATCTGGTACGATAATGTAAGTAGATTTCTTTGTGGGAGGCCACATTACTTTCACCATTGTTTTTCTTGTCCTCGGATCTTGAACGCCATTAGCTTTCTTCGAAAATGACTCGGCAGTCTTCATATTCGGGAAGCCTCTATCGACTTATCTTTTCAAAAAATCCCAGAATTCTGAGCCCCGCTTGTCATTTGATGGATTTGTAAATGGAGCATTTATTAAGTCACTCAAATCCACTTTAGTCCAGGAACCAAAGTCTTTCATCATTTTATAGTTCTCCATTGTTCCTGACTTTCTCTTAACCCACCACATATACTTATCCGCATCGAATCCCCAGGATAAAACTCCAGATCGATCACCGTATTTGTCAGAGAATCCCTTTTGAAGCGTAACCACAAATCTCT
This sequence comes from Bidens hawaiensis, assembly GCF_021521415.1. Lineage (NCBI taxonomy): Eukaryota > Viridiplantae > Streptophyta > Magnoliopsida > Asterales > Asteraceae > Bidens > Bidens hawaiensis. Next base: position 8,218,776 of record NW_027491014.1, read on the forward strand.
CTGGGTGATCCGATGATACAACATTCTGATCTGAGTTCTTTATCAACAGCAGCTTCTTCTTTCCCTTTTCAAGTACTTTCTTTTGAATTCTGTCAGATTTTTCTTTGGTGACAGATGGTGCATCCATGTATTGCTTTAAAGACTCTGATTCCTCTTGCCGACTAACACCAATGTTAACGTCTGGACGAACATCAGAATCTTTGTCTTGATCAGTAGTGGGAGTTTGATATACCATATCTTCATCACTTTTGAACTCGTCTCCAAATTTCTGAACTAGCTTTTGTTGGAGATCGAGATACATTGCTGTTAAACCTCCCATGCCGGACTGCAGCTCTTTAATCTTGGAGTCTTTATCTGAGTTGCTAGCCTCAAGTTCCTGAATACGGACATCTTTAATAGTTCTCCTGCATAGCAAGGATTTGGGCAACTTTATCTGAATCACCTGAGCTTGATTGATCCTGAACAGATGGACCAGATGAACCAGAGGGAATATCTGAGGGGGTTTGAGCATGGAATTTCTGTCTAAAAAACAAAATCACTGACAAATCACTAGACATCAACTCCTGGAAAGATGGTTCAGTAACATGTTTGATAGATGATTCTAGTGCTGGTATGGGTGTTGATGCTGGTGTTGGTGTTGGTGTTGGTGTTGGTGTTGTTTCGACTCCACTGTCCAACTCGCTAGATCTCAAATCATCCCTTTTTCGTTTACGATGAATAAGATAAGCAGCTGGTTCTTCAACATAATCTTCCTCAATGTTTTCAGTAACCGTCTGAGGAGGCTTCAGAGCAGTTGACTGAAATAAAGCTTTAGCGGCTTCAAGGGCTTTCAATTTTTCATCATCGGTGAGGGTGGTTGACTGACGGTGTTCTTCTTCTTCTTCCTCATCATCAGATATTTCAAATGTTGCAACACGTGGTTTAGCGGGCGCCACGTGCTCGTCAGCAACCTGAGCTACGACAGGCTCAGCTTCGGTCTCAGCAAAACGGCCAAATTTTTTAATAGGGGTTTTAATCCCCTATACACCACTTTGGCTCCCTTCCTTGACAGCTTCATTAACCCAAATGAATTGGGTCCCATAGATTTCATGTCCAAGGTCTCAACAGATTTAACCAGGTCGGTGTAATGAGAATCAAAAATCACCTGCAAGAACCTTGGATACATCAAGAACATCTCCTTCTTCTTTGCCCTTAGATTGCTCATCATTTCATTGAAAACTAATTTGGAATAGTTGTAATTCCAATCCATGATCAGAGCAGCAACGACAGACATTTTGGTGTGACTAATCTCATCTAAACCTCCCTTTCTTCCCGAGATACATGTAAAGAACGTGTGCAGTAGGTATCTCCAGTATGGGTGAAACAACTTCTTGATTGTTGGTGGATAGGTACCTTCGTAACCCATTCTTTTAAGAACTTAAGTAATTTCAGCAGCAGAGTACTCTATTGGGTAGTCTGGTTGATCCCTAAACAAAAGTACCTCTCTGATAATGGCTTCAGTAACAATGACTGGCTTCGTCTGTATTTTGGAGTCGATTGAAATAACTCCATCTGCCAGTTGTGAATTGATCTTTGCATTGTTCCAGAAATCAGTAACCATTTTCTTGCAAATGACAGGGTTCTCCCGAAGAGCATGAGAGATCCTGCAGGTATTGAGTCCGACTATCATCGACTTGAATTCCTTATGAGCCATTGGTGGATCATACAAGTGGCCAGCTATATTATGAGTATCCACAAACTTTAATGGGTTTTGATCAGCCATATCTGCACCAAACGTATCAAGTTAGATATTAAATAGATTGGCTTGATAGTGCATAACTATTTGTCCATAATTAGAAGAGGACTTAAATTTTTAAAAAGGTACAGGCCCAAAGATGTATTAATTGGCCCAAATACGCAATACTGTGTAATTTTGGGCCCAGTCAGCGTGTATTAAGCCCAGTAGGAGGGATCTCGGTAAAATAAATGAGTTCTCGATCAAAAACAACAATGAAAGTTAGCCGAGAACTGAGGTTCTCGGTCAACATTTAACCGAGATCAGGAGTTCTCGGTCAAGGTTTGACCGAGAACAGGAGTTCTCTGCCATGATAGGGAGTTCTCGGTCAACGAAATTCAAACCGAGAACTCCTTGCCAGCTGGGGATAGAGAACCCCTTTGGATTCCACCTCGGGAAAAGTGTAATCGTCTTCAACCCACCGAGATCCCTAAAACCTCCATTAAATCTGCAACATCTTATAAATACTCAACCGAAAACCTTAAATCAACACTAATATATCCATCAAAACCCTAATTACCCAAATAACCAATGGTTAATTCATCAAACCATCCTTGAAAACAGTTTATGGCAACACCAAGATAATCCTCAGTAGCATATAAGTCTCATTTGACCTTGTGCAGTACCTTCTAGTCAAAGAAGAACACTTTAAATTGTGATTAGTGATGAATGTTTTGATCTCGGCCAAAAGGATTTAAATCTTAGTGATGAAAGGTTTGATCTCGGCAAAGAGAGTTTAGAGAGATGAGAGAGGGTTTGAATTTTTGTAATAAAAGTGAAAAGAAAAACCTTTTAGGAGTACTTATATCAAGATCAGCAGGCCGAAAACCCTTAATGGGCTCAAATCAGGCCGAGAACAAAAAAACAACCCAACTATGTTCATGATCCAACATTAGAGAAATCCATATTTTAACCCAAACTTAAGAAAACTTAATTTACACGAACGTATCGAGGAGAGTAATTTCGAGAAAAAGAATAATAAGATTAGACAGGGCAAAACAAAATAAAATAAGATAAAATTGAATAAAACTAAAACAAGAAAAATAAATCCACACAACAATGAAAGACAACTCCCTTTAATATTAAGTCGGGATCAAATTTCAGTTCTTAGTAAAACTTCCGCCCTTTTATGAAAAGTTCCAAACATGGAATCATATCGTTTAAGAGGTTGTCACAAGGATTCATGTTCAGCGTTATTATGACATTAAGAGACAGATTGATAGCGTGTATCCCATACTTAGCATGATTTTTCATCGCATCAGTGATATGATTAATGTTCAGTTAGGCATAAAGCTTAGATGGACATCACTCATGGACCTGTGATGCCTCCTATCTCTTCTCAAAGCATATTTGGCTTTCCCCAGATCAACCCAATTTGACTCCAACCCCCTAGTGCTTGATCAAAAATTATACAAAGCAGGCTTAGTTTTTAAGGTTGAACGTTGGACTTATTGCCAGTAAACTAACAAGCCTTTCATTCGAGACATAACATGACTTATTTGTGTGCCCCCATCTCTGTAGTTCTAGTTTGACCCTTTAAGCCTTGATTATGAGATAACTTTAATGGAAATAAATAAATACAATCATAAAACAATAATTAATTTTTTTTTCAATAATAATAATAATAATAGTAATAGCTTGATGATATAATATTTTTGGTGATCAACACACTAACGGGCTCGTGTATGACTGGGTAATTGCTTTTCTACCTATCATTCGGAGAGATATATCTGGAGACATGCACATGTCTTCAAAATGACTCTCCACATTAAGTTTAGCAAATTTAGTTTATATCACTTTAACTTTTACATATCATGGAAAGCTACCATACACATCAATGACTGTTCTAGCGCCTTTTAAGCTTAATAACTTCACCCGTTAGGCACACCAAAACAATTTATCTATGATCTTCCAAAGGTTGGATCAATTTTAATTTGAAAATATTTTAATGCTTCTAAAGAGCCGTTAACTGAATATTAATATCACTTTCCAGGGAATTAAGTAAAACACACGTGTTAAGAATTCAGTCACTGTAACGATTCCGGCAGAATCAGGTATACCCTAACCGGTATAAACTATTTATGTGTTATTTAATGATGAATATATGAATTATAATGCGTTGATACGAGTATGTATGACTCACAGTACGGATTATACTCGATTATACAGTTAATCGTATCGGAAATACGATTAACCGATCAACGGTTGTTGAAACCCGAACGAATCGAGGATTACATTATAGACGAGATATATAATATTTAGTGATGTTTACGAAGTATTAAAGCTTCGGGATAAGTGAATTAAAGCACAGAAAAAGAATTTCGATTTAATGGTACGTCGGTACGTTAAACGAAACCTTTAATACCAAACCGAGCAAGAGACGATCGATCAAGCCGAAAAAGATGCGCAATTATTATTAATATGATGTTTCAAGTTAATAAATGTCATGGTTTAAGTTTTTGAAGTTTTTAAATCGGTTTTATAAAACTTCCTTTTTAAGCAGAAAAAACGACCGTTTTAGCCTCGTTTTAAGCCGAATTAAACGTTTAACCGAAAAACGAACTGAACCAGATTATCCAAAACATTATCCAGATTACGGAAATCTGAATATGTGGCTAAGGTTGGAGGAGTGGGTCCCACCCCACCCTCCTTTGTGTTCCGATCGGGATAAGGGGGTAAGACCCCTTTTCCTTTTTATTTTTTTTACAACACAATCACAATCTTCAACATTTTCTCTTAATCTCAAGAGCTAAAACCCGAGTTTTGTAGCAAGAACAACGAGGTAAAGGTCGATTTATATTCGTTTTCATCTTCCTTTATCGAGTTTTATTGCAAGAAAATGAGGTTTCAAGTGAAAAAGGGTGAAAACCCGAGATGAAACCGATTCTTGCATGATCAAGTGATGTATACAGGATATACAAGGGATCTTGGTCCAAGAAAGGAGTTAAACGAACCAAAAACGAATTTTTACGGTTTAAATCTTTGTTTTATATCATAACCGAAACCATGAAAGAAATGGCTTGATTTTGGGTGTAACTTGCTTGGTGTGGTGTTATTGTGCGTGTAGGTGTTGTATCTAGTTGATAGCAAAGGCTAGAAAGCGAGATCCTTGCGATTTGAAGCTAGAAACACAAGGTAGTTCGGTTTTTGTGTGATGATTAAGTATTGGATAGATTGTGACTCGTTTAGAGTTAGGTCATGAAATTTTACAGAGGTGTTAGATATATGAAAATATGAGTTCTGTGAATTTTTGGTGATTTTTGGACAAAGGATGAATATTTGGTGAATTTAATGCTCGGTTTTGGTCAAAAATGGTGAAAAATAGTTAAATATCATGAAAAATTCTGGAAAATTCCAGATAAGCTTTTAATAACATGTACAAGTCTCACACAAAATTTGAGGTTAGTTGGAGAAGTCTAAGTAGGCTTTTCGGTTAAACGAGTTCTAGGGTTTTCTAACTCGGTTTTAGTGAAAATGGCATGAAAAATGAGATTTTGGTTCTGGAAAATTACAGGGGACTATGTGGATGGCAGGGGTCATCCAGGAAAAATTTGGGATTTTTCTAAGATCGTTTGGTATTTACGACATATTTAGCGTTTAAATGGTGTTTAAAAATAGATAAATAAATTTTAAATATAAAAATTAATTCTGGAAATACTTTTATAAAATTCCCCACTGTCAAAAAGTGATTTGTGCAAAATTTCAAGATCCGAGACTAAACGGATAATTATTGGTGCAAAAACAAACTTTTAAAGCTTAAAACGCGTAAACCGGGCGAGCTGACTGGTGTATAAAAACCCTAAAAATGGACTATTTTCATATAACTAAGTTAACAAGTAAAAATAAATCATCTGAAAATAATTCGGATGATTTGAGTAATTTTTACCCGATTTAACAGTTTCCGGTGCGCTAAAGACGGAAACGGGTCCCGCGGCCAAACGGGGCGACTAAACCGAACTCTAATTTCACATCTTTAATTAAATTATCAATCAACCACTATATTCGGGTCGTGTGTGACCAAACTCATGTTTGAAACGTAAAAACAGATAACCGTGCTAGACACGCAAAACAGGGAAAACAAACCATTAGTAATTTTGACTAGTGAACTCTAAACGATATCACAATCTGAGTCCTGAGAAGTGTTTCGGGGTTAACATTGCTTCAGAACGGTTACAGTACTGGGTTAACGGTGTCCCTAGATGTACCGGTTAACACGGTTAAAGTTATGTTAATAGTGATTGTATAGTAACGAACTTAGGAATCATATTACAGATCCGGACTAATAGCTGGTGTACTGTGATACCTAATTGCCTACGATAAGGTGAGTTTCACGAGCCCCTTTTTCCTGAATTGTTTTTAAATATTTTCCCGGGGCGGAAAGCATGTTGTTATCAAAATGTTTAAGTACATACTGAACGCATGGACTTGCGTGTATTTATATTTGTTTTATTGTACGGGAATCGTACGGAAATGTACTAAGATGGTAATTGTCTGAGTTGCTAACATTGTAAGGCCCCGGAACACGAGTGATTAACTGAAAGCCGGTAGAGTGTGGATAGTACTATTGGTCTGACAAACCCAACTGGTCCGGCATGGATTTGCTGATGTTTCCCAGCCAGTTGCACATGTCTATTTTGGGTGTATATATATTTTGCTATGTAATGTTAGGCATAGCGGTTTGGGGCAGGTTCGTGGGCGGAGTATGCCACGGGGTTGTGTGTGGATAGTCAGAGGTTTCACTTGTGGGCTCAGCATAATTACATCGCTAATATATGATTTATCATAATGATTTGTCAATGTTTATTTAAATTAGTGAAACTCACCAACTATTCGTAGTTGACCCCGTTTTCTTTGCATGCTTTCTAGGTACTCCCAAGCTAGAATAATTGCTACATGCTTGTTGATGCGTGCTTTTAGTGGAAGCTTAGTGATCATTTTGTATTAAATATGTTAATGTAATGTTGGTAAAACTTATGTGCTATCGCCTAGACGGGAACTAAACTTGGGAACAATGTAATATGATGTAAATTAATGTAGTGGTGTTTTCTTTATAAGCAATGCTGTTGATATCAGACGTGTCTGTTGCATCCCGTTTGCGTTTCCGCTGCGGTTACGGGGTGTTACAGAACTTGGTATCAGATCCATTGGTTATAAAGAATTAGGATGTCTTTAAAAGATACCTAAAATATAACCAGTGGCTCAAGTATTATAGGATCTGAATATCAACTAATAATTTATAGTGACGAGATCTGGATGAACTTGGATGGACAAGTGAGTTATTATGGTCCGGAACATAATAACAGACTTGTCCGCACGAGGGAATTCAGGGGAGGTCACGGGGAACATTAATAGGTAAAATCGGCAACATACGTGTAAGTATATGATAATATTTTTATGTGACAAGGTTGTATAAGTGTGTGAATATTAATTTAATTATGATTTACATTATGGAAGGAACTATATACTTGCTAACTTGTGTACAGGTAAGGATGTCGTGATCACAAAGTCTGTCAGTGGAGGAGGACCAGGTGGAAGCCAGTTCCGGGGACTCTAGGAGCTTACGCTTAGCATCCAGCACTGAGCCTAGTGAGACTAGCCGTAGGAGTGCTAGCCTGTCCTTCCCTACTAGGGTTGCCAGATCCCCCACCCCACCCGCACCACAGGTCACCCCTACCCCTCCCAGACCCGGTCCCCGCCTCACGGCGCTGATCAGTGCCCCTTATGTCCCACCTACCTTTACCCCACCCAGACCCACTTACCACAGAGGCGAGTCCTCCCGCCCCCAGCCCGAGCTTGTGCCTCCACCCGTGTGGGGTACCCCTAGGCTGGAGAGGGATGAACGTCCCTCCACCGAGGCTGCATGGCTCCGAGTGCTCACCGAGCAGATGAATGAGCACACCACCCGCCTTTACGGTGGGTATCCAGAGGAGGAATCACTTGGCGGACTGCATACTGGACAGCCAGTATGCGATCGCTCAGCTGAGGAGGGAGGACGCATAGTCCCAGTGGATGATTGACCGGATGGAGACACGGATCCGGGGTCTGATGGTGGTGTTAGGGGTGATGGTGGCAGTGCTGGTATGGTTGGTATACCACCATGTTTAGTCATGTTAGGGTGGTAGTAGTCAGGGTCCGCTTTTTGATACTCTGTGTAAGCAGTTAGTGGCGATGCTAACATAGAGTGAATCTTGGGTAGTTATAGTACAGCCAATAGCCCATAAGGGGACGATTTTGGGGATGTCATTGTAGATACTCTTGATGTATCATTCAAGCACTGACCCATAGCGGGTTATGTCGAAATGATGCCGATGTAGGACTGATGTATGAAAACTTAATCTATGTACTGATGTTTATGTAAAATGTACTAATGTTTATTAATGAATGGAATATGTGTTGTGTATCGAGATTGGAATTTGTATTAATTATATGTATTTTTCTTAATGTTGTGTAGAATGGCACCAAAACGGTCAGCTCAAATGTCAGAAGTGGATGTGAGTCGTCTGATTGCTCGACAGTTAGAGGCGGCGATACCGGATATAGTATCGCGCATCGCCGCCAGTATTAACAATACGACAAATCCGGACCCTGCGAGCAATCAAACGACCACCAATAATGTTGGGGAACAAAATGTTAATCCTCCACCGAACGATAACCCGATTCCGAGTAAGGACGCACCGCCTAGGGTGGTCGTTACAGACAGTAATGGCCCTATACCTAGTGTGGAAACGAACCGCACTGAACCGACTCCTGCAACAAAGGGGTGTTCAATCAAAGATTTTATGTTGTGCAAGCCCCTAGAATTTAGCGGGTCGGAGGGACCAAATGGGTTGGTTAAGTGGATTGAGAAATTAGAGGCCGTTGTGAACATCAGCAACTGCCCTGAGGATTACGTTGTCAAGTATGCTACCTGCACGTTCACGGACCATGCCTTGACATGGTGGAACACAATAGTGCAAACTCGCGGTCAGGCAGCGACAAACCGCATGACCTGGGCAGAGCTCAAGGCCCTTGTACTAGAACATTTCTGTCCGAAAAACGAACTGCAGAAATTAGAAAACGAATTGTGGAACCTGGAGATGCAGGGGGTAGACCACTTGGGTTATACGAACAGATTTAATGAGTTGTCACGATTGGTGCCATGGTTGGTCACCCCAGAGTCAAAGAGGGTTGAGCGTTATATATGGGGACTAACTCCAATAGTAAGGAGCATAGTCAACTCTGGGGGACACAAGACGTTTGAGGGTGCGGTGACGCAAACTGGTATTGTCACATACGATTTCGTGAGGAGTGGGTCACTGAAGGTGGCAGGAGAGTCTGCTGGGGGAAAGCGAGGTACGTATGATAATAGGATCCAGGAGAAGCGGCAAAATAAACGTGCTAGGCCCGCTGCCCAGAGCTACGCCATGACTAGTTCGGGCGGAAGGCAGGAATCGCAGAAAGGGACGTTCCCTAAGTGTGGAAGTGCGGTTACCAGCATGGTGGCGTGTGCAAGGAGGTAGTGTGCCACCGGTGTGGCAGGAATGGGCACTACGCACCGAGTTGTAGGAGGAACCTGAACAATCTGAACCGACAACCGCAACCTATCAGTGCGCAGCCATTTAGGACCCAACCAGCCCGACAACAATACCCACAAGGAAACCAAATGATGACCACCAGCCGTGCTTGCTTTGAATGCGGCAACACAGATCACTTCAAAAGAAACTGTCCGAAACTGAACCAGGGAGGAAATGGGAGACAAACAGTGGGTTAGGCATCGTCGTCCAATCCGGCGAGAGGCCGAGCTTTTGTGATGGGGGCGAACGAAGCACGCCAGGACCCCAGTGTAGTGACAGGTACATTCCTCGTCTCTGATCATTACGCTTCTGTATTATTTGATACAGGCGCCGATAGAAGTTTTGTCTCTGTTAATTTCCTATCGATAGCAAACCTTCCGATTAGTGAAACCAAAGAACCTTACACCGTAGAAGTCGCTAACGGTAAAACCATGATAGTTAATCAGATAGTTCGGAATTGCCCTCTTATTCTGAATGATCAATCCTTCCTGATTGACTTATTACCGGTAGAATTAGGTAGTTTTGACGTGATAGTGGGAATGGATTGGTTAACACGTAACAAAGTGGATATAAACTGTGAAAAGAAAATCGTCAAGATCCGGGTGTTGGATGACGAAGAGGTGTTAGTGCAAGGAGAGAAGTCAGGCACAATGATACCATTTATATCCCACCTCAAGGTGTTAAAATATATACGCCAGGGATGCGTGGCGTATCTAGCGAGCTTGAGGGCCACAGATTCTGAGGAGAAACGGGTGGATGATATCCCGGTGGTACGCGAATTTCCACAAGTTTTCCCAGAAGAACTTCCTGGATTACCGCCAACCCGACAGGTCGAATTCAGAATCGATTTAATACCTCAAGCTGGCCCTGTTGCTAAAGCACCCTACCGACTTGCACCGTCCGAGATGCAAGAATTATCCAATCAGTTGCAAGAATTGTTGGATAAAGGATTTATACGTCCTAGTTATTCCCCGTGTGGTGCACCTGTATTATTCGTGAAAAAGAAGGACGGGAGCCTTAGAATGTGCATTGATTACAGGGAGTTGAACAAGTTAACCATTAAAAATAGGTACCCTTTTCCCCGAATTGATGATCTGTTTGACCAGCTGCAAGGTGCGAGCTATTTTTCAAAAATCGATCTTAGATCGGGATACCATCAGGTTAGAATTCAGGAAGAGGATATCCCAAAAACCGCATTCCGGACACGCTACGGCCATTACGAGTTCTTGGTTATGCCTTTCGGGCTAACAAATGCGCCGGCAGTGTTCATGGACCTCATGAATCGAGTCTGTAAACCCTATCTCGACAAAATTCGTCATCGTGTTTATTGACGATATTCTGATTTACTCGAAAAGTAAAGATGAGCACGAGCAACACTTAAGAATAATTTTAGAGCTTCTGAATCAGGAGAAATTGTACGCAAAATTCTCCAAGTGTAACTTCTGGTTACAAGAAGTGCAATTCCTCGGTCACGTTGTAAACCATCAAGGAATACACGTTGATCCGAGTAAGATTGAAGCAATTAAGAATTGGCAAGCGCCTAAAACGCCAAAGGAAATCCGCCAATTCTTAGGCTTAGCTGGATATTATCGTCGATTTATAGAAAACTTTTCCAGCATCGCGCAACCTTTAACTCTCCTGACTCAAAAGGATCGAAAGTATGAATGGGGAGAAGAGCAGGAAGCGGCGTTTCAAACGTTAAAGCAAAAATTGTGCCAAGCGCCGATTTTAAGCCTCCCGAATGGAGACGATGGTTTTGTCACGTATTGTGACGCATCGCGTAGAGGGTTAGGATGCGTGTTGATGCAGAATAATAAGGTTATAGCCTATGCTTCCCGACAATTAAAAGTACACGAGAAAAATTACACTACTCAAGACTTAGAACTGGGAGCGGTTATCTTAGCACTTAAAATCTGGAGACATTATCTCTACGGTACAAAGTGCACCATCTTCACCGATCATAAGAGTTTGCAGCACATATTCGATCAGAAAGAACTGAATATGAGGCAACGAAGATGGGTCGAGTTGTTAAGCGATTATGACTGTGACATCCGTTATCACCCCGGCAAGGCTAACGTCGTAGCCGATGCTTTGAGTAGGAAAGATCGGGTTAAGCCATTGCGAGTGCGAGCGCTAGGGATGATAGTCCAGTCGAACCTTTCGGACCTGATTCGAGTCGCTCAACGTGAGGCGTTGAAAGAGGAACAATTGGAAAAGGAGGGACTTTACGGCAATGAGAAGAATTTCGAACAGCGCGTGGACGAAATTCTCTATTTCAAAAATCGGATTTGGATCCCGACCCTCCATGACCTTCGTGAATTAATCATGGACGAAGCGCATAGATCGAAATATTCCATACATCCGGGATCGGATAAGATGTACAAGGATGTGAAGGAGTTCTACTGGTGGCCGGGTGTGAAAAAGGACATAGCAACGTATGTCAGTAAGTGTACGACTTGTGCGAGGGTTAAGGCGGAGCACCAGAAACCCTCGGGGATGTTACAACAACCAGAAATTCCCGAATGGAAGTGGGAGCAAATCACGATGGATTTTGTGACACATCTTCCTAAAACGTCCCGAGGACATGATGCAATTTGGGTAATCGTGGATCGATTACCCAAATCGGCACATTTTATCCCGATTAGAAATAATTATAACACAGAGAGACTTGCACAGATTTATATAAATGAAATTGTGTCTCGTCATGGGATACCCATCTCGATCATCTTCGATCGGGATAGCCATTTCACCTCCAATCTTTGGCAAGCGGTCCAAGAAGCGCTGGGAACGCGCATTGATCTAAGCACAGCTTATCACCCTCAGACCGATGGTCAGTCTGAGAGGACCATCCAAACTCTGGAGGATTTGCTTCGTGCATGCGTACTGGATTTTAAGGGAAATTGGGATCAACATCTCCCACTCGTTGAATTTTCCTATATTAACAGTTACCATAGCAGTATAAAGGCAGCGCCTTACGAAGCATTGTATGGTCGGAAGAGCCGATCACCACTCTGCTGGACTAAAGTGGGCGACACTCAGGTTATTAGATCAGACCTGGTCCAGGAAACGACCAGCAAAATCCTTGAAATTAGGAACAATTTGAAGGCCGCGCGGGATCGGGAGAAGAGTTATGCCGATACCCGTAGAAAACCGTTGTCGTTTGAGAAAGGTGATAAAGTGTATTTAAAGGTATCACCTTGGAAGGGTGTAGTCAGATTTGGAAAGGCGGGGAAGTTAGCCCCGAGATATATTGGACCATTTAATATTACTGCAAAAATCGGTTCCGTAGCGTACCGATTAGAACTACCCGATGAACTGAGTGCAGTTCACAACGTGTTTCACGTATCAAACTTGAAAAGATGTCTGGCGGATGAGACATCGGTGTTACCTTTAGAGGGTGTCCAAATAAGTGATAAGCTCAATTTTGTAGAGAAACCCATAGAAATAGTAGACGGGAAAATCAAGCAACTTAGACACAATAAGATTTCGTTGGTCAAAGTTAGATGGAATTCGCAACGAGGCCCAGAATATACATGGGAACGAAAGGACGAATTCCGGAAGAAATACCCCTACCTATTTCCTCAAAAGGAAGTAGTCGTCGCGTAAAATTTCGAGGACGAAATTTTTATTACGAGGGGAGAATGTAACGATTCCGGCAGAATCAGGTATACCCTAACCGGTATAAACTATTTATGTGTTATTTAATGATAAATATATGAATTATAATGCGTTGATACGAGTATGTATGACTCACAGTACGGATTATACTCGATTATACAGTTAATCGTATCGGAAATACGATTAACCGATCAACGGTTGTTGAAACCCGAACGAATCGAGGATTACATTATAGACGAGATATATAATATTTAGTGATGTTTACGAAGTATTAAAGCTTCGGGATAAGTGAATTAAAGCACAGAAAAAGAATTTCGATTTAATGGTACGTCGGTACGTTAAACGAAACCTTTAATACCAAACCGAGCAAGAGACGATCGATCAAGCCGAAAAAGATGCGCAATTATTAATAATATGATGTTTCAAGTTAATAAATGTCATGGTTTAAGTGTTTGAAGTTTTTAAATCGGTTTTATATAAACTTCCTTTTAAGCCGAAAAACGACCGTTTTAGCCTCGTTTTAAGCCGAATTAAACGTTTAACCGAAAAACGAACTGAACCAGATTATCCAAAACATTATCCAGATTACGGAAATCTGAATATGTGGCTATGGTTGGAGGAGTGGGTCCCACCCCACTCTCCTTTGTGTTCCGATCGGGATAAGGGGGTAAGACCCCTTTTCCTTTTTATTTTTTTTACAACACAATCACAATCTTCAACATTTTCTCTCAATCTCAAGAGCTAAAACCCGAGTTTTGTAGCAAGAACAACGAGGTAAAGGTCGATTTATATTCGTTTTCATCTTCCTTTATCGAGTTTTATTACAAGAAAATGAGGTTTCAAGTGAAAAAGGGTGAAAACCCGAGATGAAACCGATTCTTGCATGATCAAGTGATGTATACGGGATATACAAGGGATCTTGGTCCAAGAAAGGAGTAAAACGAACCAAAAACGAATTTTTACGGTTTAAATCTTTGTTTTATATCATAACCGAAACCATGAAAGAAATGGCTTGATTTTGGGTGTAACTTGCTTGGTGTGGTGTTATTGTGCTTGTAGGTGTTGTATCTAGTTGATAGCAAAGGCTAGAAAGCGAGATCCTTGCGATTTGAAGCTAGAAACACAAGGTAGTTCGGTTTTTGTGTGATGATTAAGTTTTGGACAGATTGTAACTCGTTTAGAGTTAGGTCATGAAATTTTACAGAGGTGTTAGATATATGAAAATATGAGTTCTGTGAATTTTTGGTGATTTTTGGACAAAGGATGAATATTTGGTGAATTTAATGCTCGGTTTTGGTCAAAAATGGTGAAAAATAGTTAAGTATCATGAAAAATTCTGGAAAATTCCAGATAAGCTTTTAATAACATGTATAAGTCACACACAAAATTTGAGGTCAGTTGGAGAAGTCTAAGTAGGCTTTTCGGTTAAACGAGTTCTAGGGTTTTCTAACTCGGTTTTAGTGAAAATGGCATGAAAAATGAGATTTTGGTTCTGGAAAATTACAGGGGACTATATGGATGGCAGGGGTCATCCAGGAAAAATTTGGGATTTTTCTAAGATCGTTTGGTATTTACGACATATTTAGCGTTTAAATGGTGTTTAAAAATAGATAAATAAATTTTAAATATAAAAATTAATTCTGGAAATATTTTTATAAAATTCCCCACTGTCAAAAAGTGATTTGTGCAAAATTTCAAGATCCGAGACTAAACGGATAATTATTGGTGCAAAAACAAACTTTTAAAGCTTAAAACGCGTAAACCGGTAAAGTTCGCATAAGCGAGCTGACTGGTGTATAAAAACCCTAAAAATGGACTATTTTCATATAACTAAGTTAACAAGTAAAAATAAATTATCTGAAAATAATTCGGATGATTTGAGTAATTTTTACCCGATTTAACAGTTTCCGGTGCGCTAAAGACGGAAACGGGTCCCGCGGCCAAACGGGGCGACTAAACCGAACACTAATTTCACATCTTTAATTAAATTATCAATCAACCACTATTTTCGGGTCGTGTGTGACCAAACTCATGTTTGAAACGTAAAAACAGATAACCGTGCTAGACACGCAAAACAGGGAAAACAAACCATTAGAAATTTTGACTAGTGAACTCTAAACGATATCACAATCTGAGTCCTGAGAAGTGTTTCTGGGTTAACATTGCTTCGGAACGGTTACAGTACTGGGTTAACGGTGTCCCTAGATGTACCGGTTAACACGGTTAAAGTTATGTTAATAGTGATTGTATAGTAACGAACTTAGGAATCATATTACAGATCCGGACTAATAGCTGGTGTACTGTGATACCTAATTGCCTACGATAAGGTGAGTTTCACGAGCCCCTTTTTCCTGAATTGTTTTTAAATATTTTCCCGGGGCGGAAAGCATGTTGTTATCAAAATGTTTAAGTACATATTGAACGCATGGACTTGCGTGTATTTATATTTGTTTTATTGTACGGGAATCGTACGGAAATGTACTAAGATGGTAATTGTCTGAGTTGCTAACATTGTAAGGCCCCGGAACACGAGTGATTAACTGAAAGCCGGTAGAGTGTGGATAGTACTATTGGTCTGACAAACCCAACTGGTCCGGCATGGATTTGCTGATGTTTCCCAGCCAGTTGCACATGTCTATTTTGTGTGTATATATATTTTGCTATGTAATGTTAGGCATAGCGGTTTGGGGCAGGTTCGTTGGCGGAGTATGCCACGGGGTTGTGTGTGAATAGTCAGAGGTTTCACTTGATTTATCATAATGATTTGTCAATGTTTATTTAAATTAGTGAAACTCACCAACTATTCGTAGTTGACCCGTTTTCTTTGCATGCTTTCTAGGTACTCCCAAGCTGGAATAATTGCTACATGCTTGTTGATGCGTGCTTTTAGTGGAAGCTTAGTGATCATTTTGTATTAAATATGTTAATGTAATGTTGGTAAAACTTATGTGCTATCGCCTAGACGGGAACTAAACTTGGGAACAATGTAATATGATGTAAATTAATGTAGTGGTGTTTTCTTTATAAGCAATGCTGTTGATATCAGACGTGTCTGTTGCATCCCATTTGCGTTTCCGCTGCGGTTACGGGGTGTTACAGTCACCCCGGTCACTTTAAGCCTTCAGGTAAATTGCTATCCATTATAACCACAAGTGGTTAACCGGACCAAGCATGCATTAAACTTCATGTCCTTCCAGCTCAGAGTTACCGACATAATTTTAAGTGAAAGAATACGAAACACAAAACACATCATAATCGCCTCGGGTGCTTTCAGTCGTTAGGTAAATGGCTATCCTGTGAAACTACAAGTAGAACACCGGACCAACCATATACAAGTACATGTCCTTCAAACTTGAGGAACCGACATAATTTTAAGCGAAAATGAATCTTGAAAGGTTAAAATATATATATATATATATTTTTTTAAATTAAAGACAACGCACACACACTGTTTTTGATATTTTTGATTTTTCAACGCACACACTATTTTTGTCTTTTTGATTTTTCTCCCCCTAAATTTGTGCAAAAATAAACAAATATGTACAAATTTATCCCCAAAAAGACTCAATCCTCGAAACGAAGCATTTTAAGAAAACTCACAAGCACATTAAATTTTGTTGTTCCGACCGGTTTTGTAAATAAATCCGCCACGTTGTTGTCGGTGTGGACTTGTTCAAGATGAATCAATTTCCGATCGAAACAGTCATGAATAAAATGAATTTTAATATCGATGTGCTTGGTTTTAGAATGTTGGACATGGTTTTTCACAATAGCAATGGCCGTATCATTATCACAGAAAATAGGAGTGTCAAGAAATTCCAAACCGTAATCCAGCAACTGGTTTTGCATCTAGATAACCTGAGAACAACAAGCGGATGCCACAACATACTCTGCTTCGGCTGTCGAGGTGGACACTGTTTGTTGTTTCTTACACTTCCATGAGATTAGTCGATCTCCAAGAAACTGGCAACCGGCTGACGTGGATTTCCTGTCAATGTCATCTCCACCATGATTGCTATTAGCTAAAGCATAAAGATCAAATTCTGATTGTTTGGGATACCAAAGACCTAACTTCGGTTGTCCCTTCAGATATCTAAAAATACGTTTAACAACAATTAAATGAGAGAGTTTAGGATTAGCCTGGAAGGTGAGCACATTGACAGACTGCAAACATTATGTCTGGACGGCTAGCTGTGAGATGCATCAGAGACCCGATCATCAGTCGATAGTATGTTTGATCTACGGGACTCCCTTTAGGATCAGATGTCAATAGTTGTCTTTCTGCCATTGGAGTATTAGCACTCTTGGAGTCTTGAAGTTCAAACTTAGCCAGCATATCTTCAACATACTTTCCTTGATGCAACAAAATTCCTGTCGGACTTTGGCGAACCTGTAAACCCAGAACTTTTGTCATTTCACCCAACGAACTCATTTCAAATATTTTCTTCATAACACCCTCAAATTCTTTGCACAAATCAGCACTGGTGGATCCGAAGATGATGTCATCAACATAGATCTGGACCAGAATCAAGTCTTTTCCGACAGTTTTCCTGAACAAGGTTTGATCAATCGTTGCACGCTTGTAACCGTGGTGAAGAAGATGCGCGGTCAGTGTAGCATACCATGCCCGTGGAGCCTGATGTAGCCCTTACAAGGCCTTGTCTAACTTGTAGACATGATTTGTTTTTTTGGAATCAACGAAACACGGTGGCTGATCAACATAAATTTCCTCTTTGACCTCACCATACAAAAACGCTGTTTTAACATCCATCTTATATACTGTGAACCCCATATACGATGCATAGGCCAGAAGAATTCTCATTTCCTCAAGTCTAGCTACTGGAACATATACCTCTGTGTAATCTAACCCTTCAACCTGACGAAACCCGCGAACTACCAGTCGTGCCTTATTACGAACAATAACCCCGGTGTCATCTTGCTTGTTCCTAAAAACCCATCTTGTATCAAGAGCTTCCTTTCCTTCCGGCAGTTTAACCAATCTCCATACCTTCAACTTATCAAACTGATTCAGTTCTTTATGCATAGCATCAACCCAACTAGGTTCTTGAAGGGCCATCTTAACATTCTTTGGCTCGATTTGAGATATGAAAAAGGAAAACATACAACTGTTTATGTGACCGGTCTGACTTTTGCTGGACACACCTGCTTCAGTGGGACCCTATGATGTTTTCAATTGCATGATTCTTTTGGATTCTTGATGGAATTAAATGATCAGAAACATCACTTCTCCCCGGAATCAATAAGGGGGTTTTTCCAGCCAGATGTTGCTGTACTGTGAGAGTACGAGGTGCCGGCAACGTATTCATCTGGAATGGCGTCGGGAAACAGTGTACTCCCGAATATCTGACGAACGGAACTCTCCCCCTCAACATTTGTAGTATTCTCAGAAGAGATTAGTGAGCAATCGGTCTCTGAAGATTTTTTAGGCTGATTATCGGTTGAGGTCGAAACACTGGTAAGCTCAGTAACATCATCATCCAGTAACGGAGAAATATGAGACAGTGACTAAGAACTGTCTTGTGTAACTTCCACTGTGGGACCACTTTGAGAGTCTGTGTGAATGACTGGAAATACATTGAAGGGCTTGAAGAATTCATTTTAGTCGAATAACCAATCGGGACCAACACGCGCGTCAGTCTCATTTTCTTCTAACCACCGGACTTCATAAGACTCTAGAATCTGTTTGGTTGACTTGTTGTAGACCCTATATGTTGTATTTCCCACATATCCAACGAAGTAACTCTCATCTGCAGCAGCCCCAAACTTTGGAGTGGTTTCTAGATTTAATAATGTGCACGGACACCCGAAAGCTCTTAAATTAGCGATAGTGGGTTTATGACCTTAAACAATTTCATACAGAGTCTTCATCTTGGACTTGTTGATAATCACCCGATTCTGAACATAGCAGACCGTATTAATGAATTTTGCCCAGAAAAACATTGGCAGTTTAGAGTCACCTAACATCGTTCTTGCTGCCTCGATTAGAGTTCTGTTTCTTCTTTCAGTGACAACATTTTGTTGAGGTGTCCGTGGAGCACTGTACTGACAAAGCACTCCCTTTTCTGAGCAAAAGTGATTCAAAACTGCATTCTTGAATTCCGTTCCATTATCACACCGGATTCCTTTAAGCTTTAGGTTCAGTTGATTCTCCATTAACACCACAAACTTCTTGATCAGATCTGCAGTTTCACTCTTATTTGACAAGAAAAATACCCATGTAAAATGTGAGTAGTCATCAGTAATAACAAGACAATAAAAGCTACGAGACAAACTTAGAACATGAACCGGCCCAAAAAGGTCCATATGAAGTAACTGAAAAACTGATGAGATGGTATTAATTAACTTAGGCTTATGAGATTTTTGATGATGTTTACCCAAAGCACAAGCAACACATTTTTCAACAGTCACAAAATCCTTAATTGGTAAGCCACGTACTAAGTTGTTTTTAGCAAGACGATTTAGATTTTTGGTATTAGCATGACCAAGCCGACGATGCCAAAGCATCGCATTATGTTCTGACACTTTTGAAAACAAGCAGGTTATTTTGTCAGGAACATTTTTGTTCATGTCGATCACATAAGTATTATCTTTTCGTTGTGATCGAACAAGAATCCATTCTTCTGGTATGATTATACCAGGTTTCAGAATTAAGCACTCCTTTTTAGTAAAATGAGTTGAAAAATCTTTGTCACAAATTTGCGACACACTCAAAAGAATATGCTTTAATTCTGGAACAAATTTATCATTCTTAAACTTTTAAACACCGTTACTTACAGTACCCTTTTGAGTGATCTTTCCTTTCTCTCCTCCCGCAAAGGACACATACCCACTATTAAATATTTGAATATCGTGTAGCTGGGTAATGTCTCCTGTCATGTGACTGGAATGACCGCTATCAACATATCAAAGTCTGATGATATTACTCCATAGTTGTCCCTGCACGAAACGCGGGATTAGTTAGTTTTTGGTACCCAGTCCATACTTACACTGGGTGACACTGATTCGTCTATAGTTGTCACGGATTGCCATGACATATCCTTTTGATCATCAAAAATAGATTTTGTTGAATCATTTGCCGGAGATTTAGGCAACCATCTATGTCTGTGAGACTTGGAGTTATAAGTACGAATGGTTGTCGTAACCTCCGGTGATTTGGACGTGGGAGGAGACGAGTCCGCCCTTTTCTCCTGCTTGGGCTTAGCCTTAGTATTCATATTTGAGTTTGACTTTTTGACATCTTTTCTGACGATTCTTTTGTATCTGTTTGGTTTGGTCTGATGAGGACTATACCTGCCAGATTTGTTTCGATTCCAATCATCGTCAAAAGAACTAGCTGGATAGTGCCTGAATCCTTGCCTGTACGCATTACGAGGCACATATGGCATATTCCTTTGATGAAATCCGTAGTAGGGAATGTACGGACGATGTGGACAGTTTCTGGCAATATGACCAGGAGTGCCACAGTTAAAACATGTTTGACGTTTTATGAAAAATTCATTCTGGGCAACTCCTTGTCTGGACTGGTTGTGTGGACCAGTTTGCTTAGTTTTGCGAGAATTCATGTCACCCCTCTTTAACTTATCACCTTGTTTGTCATTAGAGCATCCCTCCTTGACAAAATTAGGTGCAACATATTTTTCGAAGTTTTTTGAATTTTTTGAACTTTTGTTTTTATTAGAACCCACATTATTAGAGTTTAAAGTTTCAACTGAATCAATCACACTAGTATCCTTGCTCTTTAAAACAGAGCCCACACAAACAGTCGAAATAACAGAATTCAAAACAGGAAGTTCTAAAGAAACATTAGAAACAAAATTATTATCAAAATCAAAGCTAGGGTCGTCATCCTTATCAGTCCACTCCTTCACAATTACTCTTTCTGCACATGAAGTAGACACCTTAGAATCTTTCATACTTGAAGTAGATGGACCGGCATTGGCAGAACCGGTCCCCTCACCCTTATCTTGCGTACCATACTTCAAGTCCTTTATCTTTTCCTCCTGTTCTTTGGTGACAGGAGTTGGGACATAATTGTGGTTGAATGGTGAGGGAACTTGACTGAATCCTATCCCCTCACCTTCATTTTCTTTCCACCATAGTTGATTTTCAATCATTGAGTTGACAACTTTACTGGACCCGTCGAATTTCTTAAAATCAAATTCAGCCTTTTCAAACTTGCTAGTTAAATTTAAAATTTCTGACTTGGAGGCCTCCAATTTAGCAGTCAACTTAGCGATTTCTTGTTTAGAATCTAGATAGTGACAACTCTTTATGCTAAAATCAGACTTAGGTTTTTAATGACTTTGTTAAGAGATTCTATTTTGTCAAAAAAACCTTTTTTATTTTTCTTAAGTTTAAAATTTTCTGATTTTATTCTTTCCATGTCTCTGCTTAGACTGTCATTGTGGAGTTTATACATTTCTATTTTAAGCGCCATGTATTCAAACTAGAGTTCCTTGACCTTCTCCTCAGCAGTGTTTTCCTCTTCAGAGTCTTCAACTTTTGCGAAATTTGCAGCTTGATTTCCAATGTTAAGCGCAGCCATCTGATCTTCCCACGAGAACGTTTGAGCAACCATACCTCTTTCACCATTTCCCGAACTACCTCCAACATCATCCCGAACATTCCCAACTGGAACCAATGCCCTCTCCGTATTTCCATCCTTAGTTGGATTTGTGCATTCACGAGCAAAATGACCCGGCTCGTGACAGTTGTAAACCTGAGGGGCTTTTTGTTAAACCCCACCTTTTGATTATTAGGCATATTCCAATTATTTCTACCCGTCATCTTAGTAAAGTTCTTTGCACCAAAAACTGCTATGGCAATTTGCCACGTGTTGGAACCTGTTGGTTATCAATCCAATAACGATTAACAGATCTCAGATCTGTTTATAAAAGATTAAATCCTTAACTAATAGATATAGCTCATAATTATCTTTGATTCAGTGTTATATGTATGTATGTATTATCAGTATATGTATAATAGTAATTGTATAATATTAGGTTGAAGATTGAGAAAGAATCTGGAAAGAGTTTCGTTAATTAACTTCTCAAAAACTTAAATTAAACGTGAACTGAGTTCACTATATATAGAAGATAGGTCTGGTTCACTAACATCACCTAGCGAACCAGACGCTACTTCATGACATACATTAATAAGACGAAACACCCCTTGATTCGTTAACATCCCCTAACGAATGAGGAGTAAATAAGTTTAAGTCTTAGTTCGCTAACATCCCCTAGCGAACTAGACCTTACATATAACGAACTAAACAATAACTTAACTAAATATTACATTAAGTATAAAACAAATACGTTAACGTTAATTACAAAGACTCAAGACGCAAACCGTGCACTAACAGACACCCCCTCGTCTTGAGCTCTTTGTCTTTAAATTACTTGAAGCGCTTGGACTGCCAGTCTCTGCAACTATGAATTCCATTTTCATGACAAACACGCACAACGCGTTGGAATTGCATAGTCAGGTTGTAGTCTTCATGGTGCTCGAACAGAATCTGCTTCCTGTGTAGCACGTCATTGTCTGTTTCAGATAAATTAACCAACCACATCGAGTCGATTATCTTGATAAGTTCAGCCTTCAGTCCTCTACCAAGGACAATGACGGCCTCGCCAGTACTATTGTCATAGTACCAGCGGTTGAACGAGAGATACATGTTTTGTAGCATCGTCTTCACCGGCACTTGCTTCAACGTTTTCGGCGGCTTTACCTTAAGAACAATTTTCCTCCAGCCAGTCCTTGGGTCGATCTCGTCAATACGTTTACGTCTCGGGACCTAGGGCTTGAAGAACTTGAACACATGATTCACCTCGTACAGTAAGTGTTGATGAAACCACTCAGCTGTCCGATCGCCAACACGATTTATAAATGGACGTCTCGCGAGGGTACGAACATCCCACCGCGGTAGTGTAAGAACGCCCACTATCGTCTCGTAATACTGAATTCCCTTCTCCCACTTAACTATACATACTTTAAGCTCAGAATCATAAAGCCATGAGACAATATCACCATGTACCTTGGAAACAGTCTTGAAGGAGGTCACTTGGTTTGCTTTGAACCAAGCTGCAGCTGTGTCTTTTCGTTCCTGATCTACATAACGATGTGCCTGAATAATCTTACCAGCAGCTTTAAATCTGAACCAACTCAGAATCTCCTCAACAGACGGATCATAAGGCGAACCAGAATAAAAACCCTTTCCTTTGGACTTCTTTTCAAGATGGATTTCTGCTTCTTTGATTATTTCTTCATTGAATACCGGAGCACCTTGATCAACGTTTGTGTGTTGATACAAGTCTGGATACTCCTCAGCAGTTACATCTTCCATCTCAATATCCTCGTCTTCATAAATTAAATTCGGATCATCCGAAATACCTTCTTCATTCACAACCTCGACATCAGGCTCAGTCTCTAAAGCAGTCAACTGATCATCATTCAGCCCAAGCAGTATAGAAATCTGCTCCCGTGTCAGAGATCTATCGACAAACTCACCAACCTCTATCGCATCTCTATTCACCACACTTCGAACCACCCCCGAACCATCCATAAATATCACAGTATTAGCCGCAATCATCTCAATTGGCTTGGCGGCAGTTGGATCTTGATACATAACAATCTGTTTACCCGAATCTTCACCGCCACTTGTACCAGCAACGAAAGATGAACCATGTGATTGTTTAGGCTCACCTCCTGCACCAGACTCGTCAGGATCTTGATCATCATTTTTGAGTTTCTTAAGGGCATCTTCTTTGCAAGTTAACTGCAAGATCAACTCTTCTTGTTCCTTCATTTTCATCCCCTGAGACTCAACAATAGCCCACAGCGCTTTAGTCTCCTTCTGACAAAATGAGATATAACCCATCATCCGTCTTTGATTCTCCATAAGATGTTCTTGATTCTGACGGTCAGCTGCCATTTGGTTTTCATAAAGGTGGAGAAGATTCAACAGCATCTCAGTTTGACGGTTTGGTGGCAAATTGTATAGTGATGGATGAACATGTTGGATTGGTCCTTGAGGTTGAGTGATTCTTATAAAAGAGATATCACTAGGCGGATGAGGAGGAGTGGTAGTGGTAGGAGGAGGAGGTCTCATGGATGGTGTTGGAGATACAATAGATAGTGCAGCAGGAGGTCTTGGTATTTCAGATAACGCCATTTGAGGAATTAAGCCAAGCCTTTCATGGGACACCAACGTCGTTGTCAATGTAAGCATCGGAGTGCTAGTAGTAGACGGCACTACCGAGCGTTGAGGCGTTGATTGACATGGTGGTGGAACACCAATAACTACCCCAGCCACCGCTGAAACACGTCTTTTCTTTGATGGCTCTCCAGTTGCAACCACTTTCCCTTTCCTCTTTCGTTCTTGTTGAGCTACAATGGTGGCAGCTAATGCAGCATTTACTGCTTCTTGTTGTTCTTGAAAAGCAGCATCACCAGCTCCACCGTCACCATCATTACCATCATCATCGTTCCCAGCTTCTCCCCCTTCACGCTCGGAATCTGAGTAGTCATGGATCCACCGTTCATTAGGAGGACAGACATAATTAGGATTAATTATATGGCCAATCATTCGTTTATCCGCTGGCCTCTCCTTTTTATAAATCAACATTCTATGCACGGTATCAGCTTTCATGTGTTCCATAGGAAGTACATCATTCACCTGAGTATGATCAATAACTAAATCGGGAATTAAGTCTTGAATGATCAGCTGTAGAAACCGAGGAAACATTAAAAATTTCTTCTTTTGAAGTGTTTGCTGAACTTGTTCTTTCAGATGATCATATACAAGCTCGGAGTAGTTGAATGGCTTGTTGAGTATAAGAGCAACAAAAGCTGACTGAATGCTACTTCTACATTGGTCAAACCCTCCACGACGACCACTCATACAATGAATCAACACATGGAGAAGATACTTGTATGGTGGGCACAACCCATTCTTGTTCAACATTGATTCATCAATACCTCCACCATAACGTAAACGAGTAAATAAGCCCTTGATTAGCTGCTTGTCAAATTCACTCGGATTGTCATCATTGTCACCAAAATGAAGTACACGGCGAATCACCTCCACATCAATTGTAATAATAGTTCGATTAAAAAATAGACAATCTTTTTGTGTTTTTCAATGATTTATCAAAAACAAGACATATATTTGTATTTTTGTTGAGTTGGAGAAGAGAATCAAATTAACCAAAATGCCCTTCCATCACAGTTTTATATTTCAGCGATATTAAGACTGGCATTAGGTTGGTCATTGATATTGTTGTCCACTTAAATCTTATAACAAACTTTCGAGCATTTTTGTGATATGATTTATGGTTCAATTAACACAATGAATATTAGAAACTATCAGCCCCTAATCTCAGTTCAAGCTTAATTTGATTTTTGCTAAATCACCCCAACTTGACTTAAACCACTATAGGGTTGATCAAAATTTTTGAATACCAATTAAGGAATTTTGAGCAATGCATCAAGTTTCTTTTATCGTGAGTGAGTATGCACGAGTCCATCTGTCGGCTTACATACATTGTATCCCCTGGGGTCCGTTTCTTATTGGTATTGAGACGCAAGAAAGGGAGGAACAGTTGTATGACTAACATCGGATTTTGATCAAGTCAGTAATTTAGATTGTACGAAGTACAGCGGTGATCAAGTTTAATGACATTGGGTTTACTTCTTGAAAGCGAGTGAAATATTCATGCTTATGAATAAACAGATGATTAAGCCGCATAAAGACTCACACTGTCCAGAATCCTAACGCTTGTTATTTGCTTTATTATATTTTGGGTGATCAACAAGTATAAGGCTTGAGTATGACTGGTTATTACATTTCTGCCATCCTCACCGAGACTTTTACTAGAGACTAACACCTCTTTCAATTTGGCTTTTCTTTAAGTTTATATCACTTACTTTACTCTAACAGCTTGTTTAAGACCTATCAATGCACCAATGATTTAGCACTCAGTCTTTTAAGCTTATTTCTTTATGGATTTAGGGTCAAATAATCAATGTACTATCGTTTCTCTTTTTGCTTCAAAACTCAAAACTTTTCGAGGAGCATAAAACAAACTGATTTAAAATTGCCCCAGTTAATTTAAGTTCACAAATTAATGGCTATCCTATCCATCTACAAGTAGAGAACTGAACCAAAACATGCAAGCACGCTTTACAAACTTAAATAACTGACTAAATTCTCAGCTAAAAATAAAGTAGAAAGCTTAACCCGAAGATTTCCATGAAATTATCAGGACCAAACATATACAAGTATATGTTCTTCGAAATAGAAGCAAATGACATAATTTTCAGCGAACATAAGCAAAAAATCTTTTTGGTTTTTTTTTACAAACTGAAAACACAATTTTTTTTTCGGATTTTTCTTTACAAAACGAGAGAATTCACATTCTTTTTGACTTTTTTAAGAATTTTCTAATATTTAAAACAAAAGACATGAAAACACACTATTTTTTGATATTTTTAAAAATTTTCATTGTTTTTGGGTTTTTCAAATTTTTCTAATGTTTTTGGGTTTTCTCTATACAAACGAAAGCACAATATTTTTGTATTTTCTAAGATTCACCCCCCTAAAACCTAAAAACAAAAATTTATATTAGAACAAATGAAAATAAAGATAGTCATCCTAACTTTAGGATATCAGCAAGAGACTTCAATCCATTTAAACCAAGCAGAAAGTTAAAACGTGTTTTATCAAAGGCTTTGGTAAATAGATCGGCTTTTTCAAAATCAGTATGCACTTTCTCAAGGTTAATTAATTTCCTTTCATAACAATCCCGTATAAAATGATATCGAATTTCGATATGTTTTGTTTTAGAATGTTGTACGAGATTCTTGGTAATACTTATAGCAGCAGAATTATCAATCAAGATGGGAGTAGTAAGAAACTTCAAACCGTAGTCACGAAGATGTTGTTGTATCCACAAAACCTGAGAACAGCAACTCGAGGCTGCAACATACTCAGCTTCGGCGGTTGAAGTGGAGACCGTTGTCTGCTTTTCACTGCCATGAAACAAGCCGGTTTCCCAAAAATTGACATCCCGCTGTAGTAGACTTGAAATTGATCTTGCATCCTCCATAATCTGAGTCTGAGTAGGTGGTAAAATCGAAAGTATCATCCATGAGGTACCACAACCCGATGTCTGGATTTCCCCTCAAATACTGAAGAATTATCTTGACCGCATCTAGGTGAGTCACTCGTGGACTTGCTTGATACCTAGCACAAAGACAAACAACAAACATATTATCAGGACGAGAAGCCGTTAAATACATTAACGAACCAATCATGGCACGATAGAGGGTAGGATCAACGATATCCTCCAATTCATCCGATGATAAATTGTGACCCACGGGAAGAGGAGTAGAAGGGATTTTTCCGACAGTAATCTTGAATTACTCAAGACATCGTTCACATATTTTGTCTGATGAATGAAGATTCCCTTCACAGACTGATAAACCTGCAGCCTAAAAAGAAATTCATCTCTCCCATCAACTCATCTCAAACTTGGTTTTCATAAACTTTTCGAACTCCTTACACAATGTATCGTTTGTAGACCCAAAGATAATGTCATCAACATATATCTGAACTAGGAGAAGATCATCACCAACAGTTTTATGAAATAAAGTACAGTCGACAGTCCCTCGTTTGAAACCATTATCCATCAGATGGTCGGCAAGCGTGCCAAACCAATCTCTCGGGACTTGATGTAGACCATATAATGCCTTATTTAAACGGTAAACACGGTGAGGATAATCAGGATCTTCAAAGCCAGGAGGCTGTTAAACAAACACTTCCTCATGAAGATCACCATTGAGAAAAGCACTCTTAACATCCATTTGATACACCTTGATATTCTTGTAAGCAGCATATGCCAGGAAGATTCGAATCGACTCTAATCTTGCAACTGGAGCATAAGCCTCAGTGTAATCAATACCCTCTTGCTGATGAAAACCTTGCACCACTAAACGTGCCTTGTTTCTCACAATTATCCACGATCATATTTCTTACATTTAAACACCCACTTTGTCGGAATAGCTTTCTTGACTCTAGCAGGTTTGTCAATAAGATCTCAAACACCTAAACGCGGAAATTTCTGTAATATTCTTGCATGGCTTCTACCCAAGATGGATCTTGCAGAGCCACACGAGGAGTTGTAGGCTTAACTTGGGATAGAAAACAAGAGAATTTAGCTGTATTTACAATACCAGTGGATTGTAAATCGGCATAAGCACATAAAATATTATTTTCACTAGAGGAAGCAACTTGACTACGAGATTGAACTCCCACATCTAGTTCGCCAATAATGTTTTCTTGTGAATGGTAATTATGAATCCTAAGAGTAGGATTTTCAGAAACCGCAACATTTTCAAATAAATTAGTGTAATGTTCACCCAATTCAGGAGATGAAACCTTATTATCAATCACAGCAGCATTATCATCAGGTGAAGTAGAAGCAGTATCATAATGAACAGGAGACTCATTTTCAGGTTCTTCAGTTGGAGAAATAATTGGAGCTTCAACATCATTTGAACTTGTAAATCTTGGAATTTCCAAATTTTCTTCAAAATAAGCACTAACTAAATCTTCATCTGGATGATCAGTTGATGGAGTAAATGAATTGAATAAGCCATCGTAGTCAAACATCCAGTCAGGACCTTTCCTTTGTGGAGGAGTAGTGTACTTTTGACAGTCAACATGGTACCACTCTTCAACACAACCAGACGTAAAATTAAAAACCCATTTCTTAGTTGATGCATACCCCAAGAAATACCCTTCAATGGCTTTTTCTTCAAACTTACCCACATCCTTTTTCTGCATAGTACAAGGACACCCAAAAGGTTCAAAATACTTTAAGTTAGGCTTACGATTATTCAATAATTCATAACTGGTCTTCTTGAGTCGTTTAACAGTTATAACACGATTGAATGTGTAACAAGCCGTATTCACCGCCTCATTCTAGAATTGGACAGGAAGCTTAGAATCAGCAAGCATAGTTCTTGCAGCTTCAATCAAGGTTCTATTCTTTCGTTCAGCAACGCCATTTTGTTGAGGTACATAAGGTGCACTATATTAACGGGGAATTCCCATTTGAATACAAAAGAAATCCAACATAGTGTTTTTGAATTCAATTCCATTATCACTCCGAATTCTCCTCACTTTTTGTTTGTAAAGTGATTCGATTTTAGTGATAAGGTTTTGCACCAAAACAGGCGTTTGTTCTTTCAAACTCATAAATAAGACCCATGAGTATCTCGAATAATCATCAGTCACGACTAGGCAATACCAGTCTCCAGAAATACTCGAACGATTCACTCGACCGAACAAATCCATATGAAGTCATTCAAGCGGAGTATCAATGGAATTTAATACCTTAGATGGGTGCGATTTCTTCTTCTGTTTGCCTTTATTACAAGCAACACAGTGATCAGATAACTTAAAATTCTTTAATGACACACCCTCTACCAGATCGTTTGCCATCAAGTAATTCATATTTCGAACATGTATGTGACCCATTCTTCTATGCCAAAGCACTGAGTCTTTCTCGGTAGCTTTCGAGACAAAACACGTTTCGATCGATGTGGATACGTTAGAATTCATATTCAAGATATAAATATCATTTGATCGTGCTGATCGCATGACAACCATGTCCTCGGGAATCACATAACCCGGTTTCAAGATAAGACACTCTTTATCTGTAAATAGTGTAGTGTATTGCTTATCACAGATTTGCGATACACTCAATAAATTATAACCCACTTTATCACAATAGTTAACCTTCTCAAACGTTAATAATCTTCCCATTTGAAACATCACCTTCCTGTGTAATCATACCACAGAATTCCCAGCGAACGCCACGTAACCCCCTTGAATATTTCTCACATTTGATTAGAGGTTGAGATTCTAGTAATATGACGAGAACATCCACTGTCCATGATCCAGTTTTCACCAGAAATGGTCTTGGATGAACCCTACACACAAAAGAAAATAATTAGTTCAAAAAGGCAGCCCAGGCCTCGGTCTTGGGCACCTTTTGGTTTTCTTGATAAAAATTAACCTTAGTTGCATTCAATTGTTGTTCAACAACTTGAGAATAAGTTACGGGCTTCCTAGACTTTCGTCTTAAGTAAGCGGCTTGAACCACATTTGAATTTTCATTCTTGCATAAGGGTGCAACAGGAATAAACTTAGGTTTGACAGAACCATGAGTTTCATACATATGAACCACTTTTCGAGGATTTACATCAAAAACATAATATGAGTATCATCGGCATACGACACCAGTCGTTTCAGAATCTCCTTTACCACAGGAACCAGCTTAGAATGGTCATTGATAAAAGGATGAAGATTCTGATAGCTCTTCTGACTGCAATTCCTTACTACATGACCATGCTGACCGCAAAGAAAACAGCTTCGCATGTCTACCCGATGATGTTGAGAGGTAGTTGGAATGAATGAGGCAGATGTTAGATGATGACTCACATTTTTGGTCATGCTCTTAGCAAACTCATCAGATAAATCAGATTTCTTCTTCAAGTAAAAATCTAAATTTGAACAGTTCGAAAAACTTTTCAATGTATCTGTCCAAGTTGACTTCACAAAGTTAATTTTCTTAGCATGTTTTAAAACCTGCTTTGCTTTAGTCAATGGGTCAGATGGAACTGATGTTTTCGCTTGAGCATATCGACGTTCAAGATCTTGAATTTGTGCAGTTTCTTTGATAAATACACTCTCAATAAGTTCAGGTTTGATGATACTTATTGGAATATCTTTTTCTGTGAACATCATATCCATCCCCTTTAACTTAAAAACCCTAGCAGATGATGGCTTAGAACTAGGAGGTTTAATGAAACGCATCAAGTCCTCATCAGAAATTTTCAGTTTTTCTGACTTCTTTGCCTTCACAGAGATTACTTTCATCGGATTTTCCTTTTTCACCAGAGGTTTGTGTGAACCATACACTGCTTCCTCAAATTCGTGAGGCTCGCACAGAATGTTATTAGAACTTGTAATGTTCTTATTCTCGTGTATAATCTCGGGTTCAAACACATCCTCAATAATAACCTTGTCATCTTGTTCAACAAAAACCTTTTTGCTTTGAACATGAGATTTTTGAGGAGCAAATTCGGTCTTAACAGTTTCAGATTTAACAGATTTTAGATTTTCTGAAATCACAGGTTCTTTCACAATTACCTCTTCTTCCGTTTTGGCAAAAGGATTAAGTTTATAATCATTGTGAAATGGTGGAGGAATTTCTACAAAACCTATACCCTTTTTAGAGTCCTTTTGTTTTCCAGAAACTTCAATAATTTCGAAATTTACCCAACTTATTCTTCAACTCAAGAACCTCGTTCTCAAGCTCAGTTATCTTAGAACGATGTTTCAAGATTTCCTGAAACTTTTGGTCATTAATTGTCATTTTCACAGATAACTCGGCTTTCAAATCATGATTACTTATAGTCAAAGCCTCAATCTTTTCTCTTGAGTTAATTTGAGAATTCAAGGATTGTCTATAAGTATCTTTCAATGATACAATCTCTTTCCGTAAGTTGTCATTTTGAAGTTTTAATAAATCAATTTTAGACTTGTTATAATCACAATCAACACATGATACCTTAGAAAAAGTAGATTTACTAACCTCATTTTGGTTGGCTGTGCAAGCAGACGTGGAAGATTCGCTGATCTTCGCCATACAACCAAAATTAATTGGAAGGTTTTCGCTTGAATCATCCGACTCGGATCCAGAATCATTATCAGATGACAAATCACTTCCACTAGCATCTTGAACATTTTCAGTAGGTCCAAACATCGCCAGATTTGCTTGAGTATCATTACACAGTAGTCGTTGTGACCAATCATCTCAATTTTCTAACATTGCTTGTGATCCAGAACTTGAGGGTTTCTTCTTAGCATCATTACCTCGTGGTGTTGACGAATTTGAACTTGACCACGAGGACCAGTATACTCCTTTTTTGGTTTGTCACATTCTTTTGCAAAATGTTCGAATTCTTGACAGTTATAACATTTTACTTTCAACTTGTCAAATCCCAACTTCTTGTTCAGGGTAGGAAGATCTTTTCCAGTCCTTTGCATGAATCTTTGAAACTTTCGAACAATCATTTCCATGTTCCACTTTAAATCCATGATTTCTAAGTCATCTGGATCAATCTGATCATAGTCTTCATTAGTTAGATCACTAGTAGCAATTTTTCTACTAACCAAATTTTCATAAGACGTCATGAAAGCAGATAGAAAAGCGAAATTTTGTTCAGCTTCTTTCATGTTGACGTTTGAAGGTGCTGAGTATTGTTTTGTATTGGATGAACTTCCCGATACTCCAGATGATCCAGAAATACCGGAAGATCAAGTATTTCCCGCTGTGTAGAAACAGGCTCGTGGATCACTATTCAAAGTAGTCGCATTCTCACTTGCCGCTTGAGTAAGGAAAGCAGTTAGTGGAGAAATGGTTGAACTAAGAGGCATACTACCATCATAGAAAGAAGGATCTTGACTTTCCTTTGAAGATTTCTGACACTTGAGATCATATTCTCTGGCTTCAATCTTTTGCAAAAATTCAATTGCCGTCAAATCTTCATTCAAGAAATAATTGTTTTCCTTGAGAACCATTAAGAACGTGTAAGAAGAACTTGGAAGTACACTCTTAATAGTGTCAATTTTATCCCTCTCAGAAACATCTAATTTCATCTTGTCCATTTCAGCAATCAAGTGATTGAATCTCGATGTCATTTCTTCAACTGTCTCACCTTTTAGTAGATTAAAGTTTCTGAATTGAAATTTAAGCATAACCTTTTTGCTTTCAGCAGTGTTTCCCATACTTCTCGTTC
Organism: Bidens hawaiensis; assembly: GCF_021521415.1. Classification (NCBI taxonomy): domain Eukaryota; kingdom Viridiplantae; phylum Streptophyta; class Magnoliopsida; order Asterales; family Asteraceae; genus Bidens; species Bidens hawaiensis. The sequence goes on from NW_027491014.1 coordinate 8,251,611, forward strand.
GAATGTGTTGAAACAAAGAAGCACATATTTTTATGCTACCCACTTGATGCAAAATATTCTCAGACAAAGCCATGGTTAGAGTAGAATAAGCTGTGGTTTCTATCTCTAATGCTTTCTTTTCTTCAACTGAGTATTGTGAGATAGCTTTTGGTGTATAACCAGTATTCTCATCTCCAATCATAGCAACGGTATAAACTTCATCTAAACAGTATGAGCAATCAGGATGAACTGATCCTAAATAGGCACGAAACAGAGGTTCCCATTTGGCAAAGTCACTAAATTTCATCAATCTAGGACATTTCGAATGTGAACCTATCTCGGTATCGAGTTGTAACATTTGTTGCATCAACATGTTTTGAGACGCTAATGCATACATACCAGCCATCTTTGACAAGTTTCAAGAATTCAAGGGTGTAACGAATCGAACAGCGAATAAGATTAACGAACTGCGAACAGTTGTAGCGAACTGTGAACAGTAGAATAACGAATCAAATCTTAACGAAGCTAAGATTGATCAGACAACGAATCACAATTGAGTTTAACGAATGAACCAACGAATTAGAAAGTTAACGAATTAGAAAGTCAAACGAATTGACTAACGAACTGGCCAACGAATTAGCAATCAAACAGATAAGAGAAACTTAACGAACTAGAAAGTCTAGTAGCGAATCACTAAGAAAGACTTAGCGAAAATAGATAACGAACCGGCTACAGTTTATTAGCGAATCAAGTATAACGAATCAGGTTGTTACAACAATTTGTAACAAACTCTGACACCTAATGCCATGTAGCAAAGGTTGTTATGACACAAATCCCAAAGTGGACGCGTGTCACACGAATCAGTTAATCCAAATAACGAATCAGATGACACGAATTAACAAATGATACGAACTGGCTAGCGAATCACGTGAAGATTATGACGAATCAACTAAATTCGACAACGAATCAAAGTGAATAATATAACGAATCATCAGAAAGATGATAGCGAACCATATTCATCTTCAAATCTTCAAATCTTCAAAGAGAATTTCCAGAAATCTGGAAATGATGAACACTAACCCAGATCCTTAAATCTATAATACTAACTCATTTCTTAACCAAAATTCACAAATTAACTACCAAAATACTCGTAACAAAATCGCGAAACCAATACACCAAACCTCGTAACGAAATTCCTCCGATAACCAACACAATTAAACCAAAATACACCCTGTTTTGGACTTAAACCAAAACCGATACCAATTTCACTCAAAACCAAATCAAACTTCAATTCCAACTCACAAACACTTACCAATACCTGTAACAACTCAAATCCAATCCAAATTGTCCATAATTCAATTCAATTAACATAAAATTAGTCCAAATTCAACCCAAACAGAAAACTATCAATATATGAAATTAATTAACCAATCAATACTGGAAATAAACACCAAATCAAGCGTAATTGAGCCCCAACGGCTCTGATACCACTTGTTGGAACCCGATGTGTATCAATACAATAACGATTAACATTTCTCAGATCTGTTTATAATAGATTAAAACCTTAATAAATAGATCTAGCTCATAATTATATTTGATTCAGTGTTATATGTATGTATGTATTATCAGTATATGTATAATAGTAATTGTATAATATTAGGTTGAAGATTGAGAAAGAATCTGGACAGATTTTCGTTAATTAACTTCTCAAAAACTTAAATTAAACACGAACTGAGTTCACTATATATAGAAGATAGGTCTGGTTCGCTAACATCCCCTAGAGAACCAGACGCTACTTCGTTACATACATTAATAAGACGAAACACCCCCTGATTCGTTAACATCCCCTAACGAATCAGGAGTAAATAAGTTTAAGTCTTAGTTCACTAACATCCCCTAGCGAACTAGACCTTACATATAACGAACTAAACAATAACTTAACTAAATATTACATTAAGTATAAAACAAATACGTTAACATTAATTACAAAGACTCAAGACGCAAACCGTGCACTAACACCACGAGATGTCCATTTCTTCAACATCGTCGGGATGAATATGATCTAGTTCAGCAGTAACCACCGGTTGAACCAAGTCTTCGGCCAGAAACGCATGATAACAATTCATGAATCCCGCCATTAGAGCGATATTCTCTTGAGTTTCTTTAGGTATGATGGGAATCTGGCTGGGGTCTAGACTGGGAGTGGTTTTACTAATATCATTTGTAGACTAGCCAGATTTGGTGAAAAACACTGGAGCTGGATTAGCTGAATTTGATGACGATGATTAACTGAGGGTGGATGAAAACATCTGGAAGTTTCCCTGTGGTGTTTGTTGAGTGGGCTTGAACAGTGAAAAGCTATCTTGAAACATGAGAGCTCTGTTAGAAGCAACGTTATAACCAGCAGCACTATAAGAACTAGCATGATTTATTGCCTGTTGTTTATCATCCATATCGCAGGCTTTAATTGTGGCAATCATTTTAGTCATGCTCATTCTGTTAAGATCTTTGGTCTTTTTGATATCTGCAACATTCGTGTCCCAATTTTTCGGCAGAGAGTTTACTAACTTGTTGTTAATTTCTGAGGTTTGCAGAAATATCCCAGCAGTTCTCATTTCAGTTACAAGGGATATAAACCTCTGAAGTAGAGATTCCAATGTCTTTCCCAGAACATGACTGAACATATTAAACTTTTGTCGCAACAAATCTTGGCGACTTCTCTTCATATTCTCATTTCCCTCATAAACTTCTATCAGTGCAGCCCACAACTCCTTAGCTGATTGGAGTTCTCTAAACTGAAGGGCAATCTCAGGTGAGAGTGCCATAGTTAGAGTTGAAAGAGCTTTCTCATCTTCTTCAACTTTTACAAAGTCATCATCATCGTATAGAGCAACATGTTTCACAAGAACCTCTGTTGAACCATCCCTTTGATAGGTGATCCTTTGAGGTCCTCTCACAATGCTTTTCCAAATTTTTGAATATTTCATCTTGGCATAGTGTTCGAAACGGAATTTCTATTCACTGAACCCCTCATGGGATAATAAACGGGGTATACGAGTAGCAGTGCCCATGATGGAATCAAGTTCTTGGTGAAGTGACGAGTTGATGGAGCTGCTGTCATTAGTTAACTGGGACATTTTTAAATCAAGTCCAAATAAGATTAAGTTCAATTTAAGTCCAAATAAAGATTAAGGTCCACTAAAAAGACAGTCCAGTTTAATGGTCCAAATCCAAGTCAAAAAGGGCTAACACAACAGACTGGGCAGAGAACGTTGACCGAAAACACAAACATTGACCAGTTGAAGACCGAGAACTAGAGTGTTAACCAATCTTTTGACCGAGAACTCAGGTATTGACCAAGATTGACCGAGAAATCAGTTTGTTAACCAACTCTTTGACCGAGAACATGAACAAGCCGAGAACTACGATGAGCCGAGAACTACAAGAAGCCTAGAACAGATGTTGTTAATCAGGTCAACAGAAAACACCTTATGGCCAAAAACCAATGAAATCTTCAACTGAATTGTAACAAATTTCCATATAAAGTGGGATTTGATTTAATTTCCAAGTCATATCCAATCTTTATCCTAAAATAGTCCAATATTCTTCTCCGAACACTGCCTCACCGGAAAAATCACCAACACTACCAAACCTTGATATCTTGAATCCGTTGATATCACGATAACGAGCTTGAATAGGTCTAAGGCTCTGATACCAATTGTAAATCCCGAATCTGGATCACTACAATTATGATAACAACTAAATGAGTATTGCTGCAGAATACCAACACTCGGTAATTCAAGAAAACGAATAATAATAAGTATAAATAACACAAGATTGCTTCAAAACACACATATATTATTGAATACGTCGGGTGCTTAAGCACTTACAATACTTGATCACAAGACTAGGAATGAACAACCTTTAACCCTATACATAACATGACTATATATAGGTATATCAACCAACTAAGCCGGCCAACCAACCAAAAGCCCACAGAGAACACATTAGTGTTCTCGGTTCACACACAAACCCAAAACCCAAGCCCAAATAGCAAGAACTAAATACAAACTAAGCTCAAACCACAAAACTAGGCCCAACATGTATTTTGTATTCTAGCATGTTCTTTTGTTTAAAATAAAATACTTTGTTGAACACAACTTTTCATAAGTGGTTGTTCATAAAAAACGAACCGACTCGTTTATTCATATATTTTTTTGGATTTAGTTATTATATTTACTTAAACTTCTAAAACTAATTATTTTCTTCATATTTTCTAAAATTAATATTTTTATTATGTCAGAAACGAAACCTACATAAAAAGTGGAGTTCGGGTCCAACTGAAAAGTAACCACTCGCTTAAACTCGTTTAGGCCTGTTTAGGATTCTTCTTGAAACGAACCCGACTTATTAACATGACTCTGACTATTATTATAACCTAAATTTTTATAAATAATTTAAAATGAACCCACTTATATATTTTACAAAAAAATATCTAAAATGGCATTTATAAAGGAAATATATATTTCTCTATCAAAGGGATAAAACCCTAAACAGTAAACCGAATTCGTCTAAGTCTTGTGTTTCATTTCATTTTCTTGAATCCAATTTTGAACCTTGAAATATTTTCAATGACCGCTCGTCGAACCGAACTCGTCTAGTTCAGGTTGCTTAAACGCATATTTCGCTTTTACTTGCTTACTTTGACAAGATAATTTTTCTTAACCCCTTTTACCGCTATACAATAACTTTAGGGTGTAGCACGTCTCAGCTTGTACTTCTTTAGTTATGCATTTTTTTACAAACCGATTCACATTATATCGTTCGTGTTCGTTAAATTCACTCATATTGTTTATGATATATATGTGTATTATGTGCATCTAGTTTACTGTTTTATGGTGGAAGTTACGCAAACGCGTACACATAGTGGGAGGGTCCGACGGAACATACTTGCGCCACCTAACCTTTCAACTTCGGTTGTTCTGCTTGGTGGTTCTCCTTTCCCTTATTACTACGGCTTCGGCCAAACGAACGGGAGGACAACATATTTTCTTTCATTTGCTTTATGTTTGAAATTATATCGCATGACGACTGTTGAGTAAAACATTATATATGAATATATATATATATATATATATATATATATATATATATATATATATATATATATATATATATAAAACACGCTAATCTACACACTAAGTAATAAATTCTAGACTCTTAAACTTAACTAAAACTACTAATCGGCAAGTGTACCAATCGACTCTAGTACAGCTAAGCACGTCTGGGTATTGAACCCACGAGACTCTTTAAATTACGCAACTAGCCAATTAGACTCGACTTAATGACAAGACAAATTATTAATATTATTTAAAGGGTTTTTTTTTAAACTGATGAATATTAAACTAGACTTAACCCTAATTAATTAAATAATAATAAAATCTAATGGTTACTTAAAACCCTAATTAATTATTAATTAATAAACTAATTGAAACCCTAATTAATTAAAAAACATACTCTAGATTAATTCAGATGATAATGTAACCACCAAGGTTAGAATCCCCTAAGTTATGGCTATCAATTAACTAGAAAATTAAGTTACGGAACTGAGATCGTAAGATAGACCCTTGAAAGAAAACTCGAACATGACCTCTGACCCTTCGTAAGAAGACACCTATGAGTTTTTAACAAGTTTTAAGACACGCCAGTTTTGAATATTAAACTCCGTTACGGTTATTTAATCATTTATGTTTAAGTACCTTTATAGTGAAATCCAACCTCATAGCATGGAAATCAAAGGTAGCTAAGCAAACTCAATTGACTTAATATACTAAGTTGACAATTCAAACCTAGATGGAATCCTTACGAAGAACTAAATCATGCAATCCTAATCAACGAAGATCTATCAATAACCTATCACCTTATGGCTTTCTATGTTAGAAGCTCACTTTTATTTATTTGATTAGTTTTATTGTTTCTATGATCTTATTCGAATTCAATCACAAATTAGTCAAGAACGCACAATAAATGACTTAACAAAACCTTATCCTATGAAAAAATCAACAAGGGTAATGTGAAACAGTAAACCTAAGCAAATAAAACCAAGTAATCTTGAGCATCAATTAAATAAACCACAAAAATTTACTTAAAACATAAAATCAATAACGAAAAGAATTCCAATCAAATTTCAGCCAAACAAAGGTTCATCATGACCTATGTAGCTTAATAAGTTTAGCCTAGCATCATGTAACCAAAAGCAAACAAAACAATAATAAAGCAAACATGGTGAAAGTAATGAAGAATGGAAAATCAAAGGTGATAAATCTCGTAATCTTCACTCTTGAATGTATAGCTCTTCACCGATTGCTCTATTGCCTTCATAACCGCCAAGAATCTTGAATAATATCTCCAATAATCTTCAAATCCGTCTGGTGGTTGTAGGGTATTTTCAGGTTAAGGTTAAGAGTGTATTTATAGTGAACTGAGCCCAAAACCTAACCAAAATCGGAAACTTTCGGGACAAAATAACTGACCGCCCCGCGCTACCAAGTATGATGTAACTGTCCGCGCGGCGCGACGTGCTCCAATGGGGGGCCGGCCCAACTGGTTCTCCTTTCGGTTCATTTCCTGATGCATTCCAGCCTCTCGTTTAGGCTTATTTTGACTCGTTTTTCGCCCTTTTCAACTACGAACAACTTTTGGAACCGAAAAAACACAAATATGTTAGTACTATACAAATCTTAGCTAAAAACGAAAAAAACTAATTAAATATTATATAAAATATGCATGGGAAATATATATATATTTATCATTATATCATATATATATATATATATATTTATATATGTATATATATACTAGATTCAGAGCATGTGTAACACAGGATGATTATATTATGAACTTACAAATAAAGCAATGTATAATGTGTGTGTGTATATATATATGTATATACATGCGTGTACCGTTATACATAAATTGATTTTATTTATATAACAAACCCAAGAACACTCCATCTATTGTGAATTTCATTCCAGGATCATATTTGTATAATTAAAAGATTTTTTGTTATGTACCAATTTCTGAGAATACTTCTCATATAATAATATTTTTGAGCTACACCGTGAAAAAGATTTTGATACGTTTGAGTGGGCTTCTGGACCTTTCCATAATGACAAAAAAAATAACATGCTAACCCATTTAATTTTGTGAATGTTTTATTTCACTTGAACATAATTTTATATGACATGCTTCATATTCAACATCTGATAACTATTCAATTAAAAGTCAACACAAACACAAATGTTTCAAATTTGATAAAAGTTAGAAGCACTGATAGGCCTAAAGGTGGCATGTCGTAAGTGTTTGTCATTTTTCCTTAAATTTTAATAGCCATGGGAAAAATATTCAATGTTCAAAATCCCAAATCTTTTGATTATTTTCAAAAATGTTCTTATTAAATTAAATTCGAAACCCGATCACATTTGAAATTCTAACTTTCATTTGTTTTACATTTTCAAGTCAAAACTTTGAACCCGTAACAAGTTTGACGATAAATCTATTTGCATTCTCAAAATTTTTTAAAATATTCAGATTACATTTCAAAATATTTTTTTTTAATTTAATGATTAAAAAATTACTTTGTAAATTGAAAGCATATTAGAGTTTTTGTTTTTTTATTTACAATTTTCAACAATATATATAGTATAAAATGGTAATGATAGCATTTAAAATTATATTATTTTCAATCTTTAACAAACATGGTTTGTTGTTGATTTTTGAATTTCACCAAGTATTTTGTGAAATATGTTTCAAAAACGTATATTAGTATAATATGTAAATATGTTTTATTAAAGTGTACAGATATAAATTGAATAGAGTAAAAAAGGAGTGAACAATTTAATCATTTAATAGATATAATATAAATGGAGTGTAAAAGAAAAGTGAATAATTATAATCTATGACATATATTAGTTTTGGAGGGAACATAATTGTGAGGATTAACCACAAAGTGCCCACATGTCTATAATCATTTTACTTTATTAGAACACAAGTATATATATATATATATATATATATATATATATATATATATATATATATATATATATATATATTTAGGGTTGGTATCATTTAAGAATTCCAAAAAAGTTAAGAACTCTTAGGAACTCTACACAACCAAGCATTTTTAATTTTTTTTTATATATTAACATTAGTTAAGAGTAGTTTTATCATACTTTATATAAAAAAAATTGATTAAATATATTAATTCACAAGTTTACATATGTGTAAATTTATGTACTAACAAATTTACATATGTATAAAACAAAAAATAGATATGTATAAAAACTAATTTTCAAAATTGTAATCGTAAATATAGATATACAAAATGATAAAACTACACTCAAATAATATTAACATACAAAATTTTTTATAAAAAACGTTAGTTTTCAAGGGTTTCTTCAAGTTCTTAGATAATTTATCAGTTCTTTAATGATACTCATCCTATATATATATATATATATATATAAATATATATATATATAGTGGGGTTATAATAAGAAGTGGAGTGTGTATAAGAAATGTGTTTATTGTGTGGTGTGTTTTATTAGATCTAATGGTGAAAACACACTCCCTACACTTCTTAGAATAATCTACTTCGTATTATAGCAATGTTATAATAAGAATTAGATTTTTCCTAAGAAGTGTAGGAAGTGTGTTTCACCATTAGATCTAATAAAACACACCGTGCAATTAACAAACCGCAACTAAAATAAAACACACCGCACAAACAAACTTTCCATATCCACCGTCATATCAACATATATAGCGCACCATATTACTCTTACACTTCTTATTATAACCTACCCTATACATATATAGGTATTGGATCATTTCAGAAGTTTTTTTTTACAGCGAGAAGTGCGAGAAGTGAAGGTGTAACTCCATTAATACCTAATTTCACTCACTTTCTTATGTGTAGGTGCGTTGTGTAGGTGCATATGTATGTGTGTAGGTACGTATGTTTGTATATGTGTACGTATGTTTGTATATGTTTAAGTATGTTTGTATGTGTGTAGGTACGTAGGTTTGAATGTGGCTTGGTACATTTATATGTTTGTAGGTAGGTTTGAATGTGTAATTAAGACATAAATACAACCAACCTACATATATGTATGTAACATCATATGAAAGGGAGTGAAATTAGGGATTAATGGAGTTATACCTTCACTTCTCGCACTTCTCGTTGTAATATCACTTCTCGCAAGATCCATCCCCTATATAGGTATATATATATATATATGTTTCGGTAAAAAATTAACAAATTAATTTTGTGATCAAATTCGTATCTGAGGTAGAGTGCTTGATCAAAAATATGGTGAACGCAATGATTTGATTTCGAGGGAAAAAGCCATTGATCTTGAGGATCGCCGGCACAAAAAACCTCCGGACGGTGAATACTATCACCGTCTATTTATTAATAACAAAAAAGGTTGATTACAAGTGTTGGAGCTGATAATCGATCGATTGCCAAGTGTTACAATAAGTTTCAGTAGATATGAGTGCGAGGTGTGTGTTCTAAATGACCAATTCAACTCGTTTAAATGAATAAAAGATTACAACTGAAATTCTGAGAAATCCAGGATAAACCCTAGACTAAGTCTTCCACTATCCCTTTCTTCACACGTTCGAATTGTTGGAGCTTCAGAAATAACCGTTGCAACCCCCACGTATTTAGTAGCACATTAAACACGTGGTTATGTTTGCAAAACAAACAAAACAATAAAGGGCGGTTGGATTACCGAAATACAATCCTCTGTATACTTGTATCGGAAGGATAGGCTGAAATCCCTAACACATGAACAATCCTGAGGATAAATATCTGCTCCCAACAATTGCCCCTAATTTTTACAATTATTGCGAGACAGCTGTAAAATTATGAATTTTAAATTCGAAAATATCTCTGCGGTTGAAAGGAAAGGCATGCGAAAGAGAATTCCAATTTGAAGGAGAAATAGGTTATACCAACACAACTGCAGCGAGGTATTTTAAAACTTTGTCTTCCACTAAGTATCCCTGGCGTTTCATAAAATCCTTAGGATGACATTCATTGAGCTTGATATACTTGGATGACATTCATTGAGGACAAAGCTGTGGTGAAACAGGAACACTCCAAAACTCTCACCCCAAAGCCGAGGATTCCAACCACTCGCCACAAGAGTGCCGCCCAGAAGAAAAGGAAGGCTACTACCTCAGCCGAGACTGAATCCTTTGCTGATATGAGCAATGTTGAAGTCGTAGAGAAATTACATGCTCTTGCCAGTCTTCTTGAAATAGTAAGTATCCTTATTTATCCTGAGAATAATAACCTGCAGATAATTTATGTTAACCTGAGGATATCAGGGATTTGAAAATTACAAACAAAGGCTCCAAGATACTGAAGTGGCTCTGAGAGAAGCTGAAAGCAAGATTGCATATCTCCAACATGCAGCAGATACGAAGATCAAACTCATAATCATATAGCTATTAATATTGATAATGTCTAGACCATTTTATTCTTGTAATAAGATCATTTTTCAAGATGTTCCTTCGTTTCTGGGGATATACTCATAGACCTGCAATGTTAAAATTATCCTGGCGACAAGGCTCAAATAAACCGGCGACAAGGCCCAAATAAAATGGCGACAAGGCCTAAATAAATTGGCGACAAGGCCTAAATAAACCGGCGACAAGGCCTAATTAAACTGGCGAAAAGGACTAAATAATCTGGCGACAAGGCCCTTATAAGAGGTGAAAACCCCTTAAACCTTAGGAATGGTACATCTACCATTAAGTTGGGATTCAAACCAATAGCCGAGGATAACAAGGTAACAAGTCACTATATTTCATGTGCTGGCCCCGCCTCTCGAACTACGGCTGAATAAACGTGCGCTACATGTTATCTTAAGAAGAGGTGAAAACCCCTTAAACCTTAGGAATGGTATGTCTACCATTAACTTGGGATTCAAACCAATAGCCGAGGATAACGACGTAACAAGTTACTATATTTCATGTGCTGGCCCCGACTCTCGAACTACGGCTGAATAAACATGCGCTACAGGCGATCTTAAGAAGAGGTGAAAACCCCTTAAACCTTAGAAGGCATTAAATAATACCTTAACTGGCGACAAGGCCTAAATAAACTTCATTCAATGTGGGAATACCACATATCTTCAGGCTACAAAACAGTCAAATCTAGGTGGGGGTGGGATAACACCACTCCGATGCCTAAGTCAGTATCATGATAAAAGAATAATAATATTAAAATTGAATAAAAATATAAATTCGAATACATACCTTAGTTGTTTAATATCACTGTTAAATTTCTCAGGATAGCAATTATCCTCGGGATAGCAGTCTTACATAAAATAGTTTTTGAGATGGATACAATTACAAGCTCTTGGTAACAAGTCACCATCCAAAGTAGACAATCTGTGTGCCCCCCTTTCCTATTTCTAACTCGATCAAGTAAGAACCTTCCCACTTTGGTGCAAGCTTTCCATCCGCAGGATCTGTAGTATTCTGAAAAGCTTTTCGGAGAACTAAATCTCAGGATTTTGGAGAATAGTGCTCTGCCCCCAGTGTGATTCCCACAATCTCCTTCTTGGATATCCTGAAGAACTTCTTGAGCTTCTGACTTCTCCAAGCACCTAAGATATGTTCTTGCAAGAAATTTCCAAAATAATATCATTTATTATTATAGTATATGGGACTACTTTTGTGCGAAAAGCTCTTGGGTTTTCATCCTTGGGGATAACTCCATCCTGAATATATTTCCCGATCGGGATAATCAAAGAATTTTCATTATCCTCAGGATTCTTAGCTCCCATATCTTCATCATCGTCTGCTATTTCATTGACACCCTGCTCTCCTATTGCTGGGCTCAGGATATGTATGACAGGAATCTTGACACCTTCTGGTTTCCTAAAGGATATCAAACATTTCGAAACACTTTGCTAGTTTTTTTACTAGCTCTAAATTTTTGATTAGTTTTTCTCCTCTAACAGCATATGAACCATTAAAATGAATAGTTAATAATAATGAATCAACATGTACTTGAATAAACCTGATTTTCATGTCGATTGCTAATTGTAATCCAGCTATCAAAGCTTATATTCTGCCTCATTGTTTGTGGCTTGAAATTCGCAGGATATGGATTGAGGTATAATGTCCTCCTCTGACGATTTCAGCAGGATCCCGAGACCTATTCCTCTAACATTCGAAGCACCATCAGTTTATAGAGTCCACTTATCTTTGGTTTCCTCAAGTTGTTGGACTTCCAAGTCTGCCTCATCTTTAAGTTCACTGGTGAAATCAGTCACAAAGTCTGCTAATGCCTGAGATTTGATGGCAGTCCTAGGTTCATATGCTATATCATATGCACTTAGCTTCACAGACCATTTTGCCATCCTACCTGACATTTCTGGTTTTCTCAAAACACACTTAATAGGGTAATTAGTTTTAACACATATAGGGTGAGTTTCATAATAGTGTCTAAGTTTAGTAGATGCCATAATAAGTGCTAAAACTAATTTCTCAAGATAAGAATACCTGGTTTCCGCATCCAAAATACTTTTACTTACATAATAGATGGGATGCTGTTGACCTTCGTGAACCTTGGCTAAAACTGCACTCACAGCATTATTTGATACATCTAGATAAAGAGATTGAGGTTCACCTTCTTCGGGTTTTACCAGCAGAGGAGTAGAAGAAAGATAAGCTTTGAAGGATATTAACGCTTCCTCATGGTTATTGGTCCGCTCGAGCTTCTTATTTTTCCTCAGGATATCATGATATTCTTTATACTTTTCTGAGGATCTGGATATGAATATGTTGAGCGCTGCTATCCTGCCCGTTAGCCTTTGAACATCCTTGACTAATGCTGGGGATTTCAGATTCCGGATACCTTTTATCTGCTCTAGACTCGCCTCTATCCCCATTCACTCCGAAATGGCATTTTGAAGGATTCACCTTCATGTTGTATTTGTCGAGGATATTAAATGCAGCCTTGAGATCCTGGAGGTGATCCTCAGCTTTCATGGACTTCACCACCATATATTCTATATAAGCTTTCATCATGTCCCCCAGTTGCTCTTTGAACATCATGTTAACTAACCACTGATAGGTTGCACCTGCATTTCTAAGTCCAAAGGGCATAGCAATATAACAATAAATACTTGTGGGAGTCATGAAGGCTCTTCTTGATCCGAAGGTTCCATTTGGATTTGCTGAAATCCTGAGGATGTGTCCATAAATGTCAGCATTTCGTGGCCAGCTGTGCGTCTACCATTGAATCTATGTGTGGTAAAGGGAATGCATCCTTAGGGCAGGCCTTGTTCAAGTCTGTGAAATCTACACAAACTGTCCATTTGCCATTCTTTTTCTGTACAACCACCACATTTGCTAACCATCGGGGATATTGAACTTCCCTAATCATATTTGCCTTCAAGAGTCTTTCAACTTCTTCTTGGATGATTATGTTTCTTTCAGGTTCAAATTTTCTTCTCTTTTGATGATCAGCCTGAAAGAATTATCAATTTCAACTTTATGTGTTATAATATTTTTGGAAATACCTGTCAAATCTTCATGTTTCCACGCAAATGTTAACAGTCTTGACTTGAAGAAATCGAGCAACTTTGACTCAATATCCTCAGGAATACTCGTCCCTATCAGCACTTTGAATTCAGGATCCTCGGGATAAGGAAGGATTTCTTTAATTTCTTGATCCATGGCGTTCATTACGTCTCGTTCTAGCTTCTCTAATTGCTACGCCTGCTAGGATTTGGCAGTACACTTCATAGATGAGGTGTAGCAATTCTTTGTGTCTTGTTGATCACTGATGACCTTCATAACTCCCCACGGACTTGGGAGTTTCACACATTGGTGATAGGTGGAGGGGACTGCTTCCATGTCGTGTATCCAGGGCCTGCCTAATAAGATATTGCAACAAGAAAAATAGTTAATAACACAAAATTTTTGCATTTTGTTTACCCCTTCAACATATACTGGGAGCTTGATATCCCCAATAGTGTTCTTAGTCTCTCAGCTGAATCCAACAAATACTGAGGACCTGGGGATAATCTCATCCTCAGGAGTATTCATCTTTTTCAGCACATCTAGTTGAATAATTTTGACAGAGCTTCCACCATCAAAGATGATCCTACACACATAATGGTTAGCCACATATAACGTTATTACCAAACTATCATGGTGAGGATCCTGAACATTGATCTATCGTTTTCATCAAAGGATATGGTCTTTGCTTGAGTGAGAATGGATGTCCTTGTTGGCCTATCAACCACTTCTAACTTCCTTTGATCATCATTTCTTTTCACAGCAGAATAAGAGGTTCCACAGATGTCAGTTCCTCCGGATATGAACAACATTTTTTTGCATTTGCTGGTGGAGGAGTTTCCTTCTCAGGAACTTTATCAGGATTTTTTTCTTTTCCCTTCTTCTGGCCAAGTAGTTCTTTCAAGTGGCCCTTGCTGAGAAGATAGCTAATCTCCCTTTTAAATACAATGCAATCATTAGTCAAGTGCCCAAAATCCTCGTGGAAAGCACACCATTTTGACTTGTCTTTCCAGGCTCATTGTTTTTCCGTTTTCTTTGGCCACCTGGCCTTTTCACCTAAGTCCTGCATGGCACACATTAATCCACCAATATAAATAGAAAAACAATATTCAGAGATCTTAGGATATTCTTCATTATCTTCATCGTCTACTGCATTAATCCTGGGGTTGTCAGGCTTGTAGTAAGGTTTTGACCGATATGACTTTCCTGGGGATTCTACTTTCCTGTTCGTCTGATCATATTTTGGGATATCAATCTTCTTATTGCTTTTCTTATCATCCTCTAGCCTGATAAACCTTAGAGCTCTGCTTCTTGCTTCATCTAACGACCTGCATGGAGTAATAACTGTTTTGGACAAAAATCTACCAAGGATAATGTATCCAAATATGTTATGTGAGGTAAGGTGCTAGCTTGATAATGACAAGTGTATAAGCGTAATATTGGTGAACACAAAGGTTTGATTACGAGGGAAAAAGCCCTTAACCAAGATAGTCTTACTTCGGTCAAAACTTATCGAGGTAATCTTTGAAGAAATGACGTCGGTCAAGGATGAATATGTTAATCTTTGGTCAAGTCACTTAAATCAAGGATCAACAAACCTTTGGTCGATGAGTATATGATTATCGTGGTCTCCGGCGCAAACAACCCCCGGACGGTGTAAACTATCACCGTCGATTATATTGATAAACAAAAAGTGGTTACAAATGCGGTGGAAAATATGATCGAGATTACAAAGTATGCTAGTGTAGAGAGAGTGTTTTCTTCTGCTCTAGTGTGTGTGTAAGTACATGTGTTTACCTACTCGATCATATCTCGTTTAAATAAGATAATAACAGTAACAATATTTCCTATCTATCCGGAAATCCTCCACTTAGCCGCTCCACGACCTTTGACCACGTGCCATTAGCCATCCAGTAGCGAGATACATGGGAGAATGAGTCTTATAGCCGTTGTTGATATTTGCACGTTCATCTTCACATGAAATCGTCCATTAACAGCTACACTGAAGTAGGATCTCGGATCCATGTTCCAGCTATAGGATGTCCCGTGAGGATAACTCGTACAAGTACGTCTTAAAGTTGCTACACCTGTCTAACACATCACCATACTAAATGCAATCATTAGTAAACAAGTAATACCGAGGATCGTCGATCCTTTATATCCTGATGTATATTCCAAGGATAAACTATCCATAAGACAGTCAAGGTTAAAGGATCCTCAGTATAAAAATCGTGGCCTAAAAATTGCCCCCAAAATGGCGGGTGACAGTGGAATACAGCTGTCATTTTGAAATTTAAAATCCTGCAAAACAGAAGGTGATTAGACGTGTGTCAGGCAGTATAATATCTACAAACCATAATTACACGCCGCCTATATATGTGATAATCATAATATTCTTATAACCACAGATTTAAGCGTCTTTCAGGTATCCTTCTTCTTTTTGCTTATCTTCCTTCGACATGTCAACTGCTTCTACATCTTCTTCCTCTTCTTTATTCCATCCCGACGACCTTTACTCACAAAATCTCCTTCAATCACCTTCTTCCAAAACCTGTAAATTCACAGATTCAGATATCAATGAAATCCGATCATACTTTCCAGCCGATACAGTTTTCCGACACTTCGATTTCGGAGCTCGTAGTGACAGCATTTCAAAAAACTGGATTTGCTTTCCGGCCCAGCCGTTTCTCATCGGTTATAAGTATCCTTTCCCCAATTTCACTCAAAGGTTCTTCAATTTGGCGGGAATTTTTTATATCCAGGCCACGCCAATATTGTGGAGAGTTCTTCATACCATAGAAAAAATAATCGTTGAGGAGGGAGTCGAGTTCGGCTTAGCAGAATTAGCATATTTGTAAAATCTTGTTACCCACGGTTCCCAACGCTTTATCTTTAAATCGAAACCTTACCAAGAAAATCCCATTTCCAAAGTCACGCTTAATAGTACCCTCTGGAAAAACCAGTTTTTCTTCCTAAGACGAGATTCTATTCCGGGTGGAACTAATCATCCCAAAAAGTGGATACCAAAGGGTAGGATCCAGGATCCTTAGGTTATCAAGATAGGACATTCTACTCTTCTGCTAATAATTTTTATTAATTGTGCAGTTGAAAATTTCGATTTGCTGGCTGATCTTCCGCGAGTTGAAGATAGAGTGAAGAGGTTTCTGTCACTAGATCCTGCAATCAAGACTTTTCAAGCAAAGTTTGTTGAAGCTTTTCAAAGATCAAACTCAGAATTAATTATGTCAAGTAAGAATAATAACTCTTAGTATAAAAGTGTTAGTAATTGAAAACTTATCTGTCAATTGCTGTTTATAGGTTCTCCGAAATCAGAAAAATCTGCTTCTAAATTCTCCCTCAAGGACATCGATCGCATGCTTACCAAGAAAAAGACCCCGAAATCAACCCCTAGGTCCGAGCCTCGCCTGATCACAACTCGAACAAAGTCCGGATCCAAGAGAAAGAAGAGTTCAGATACAGAGAATCCCTTTGATGCCGAAAAGCAGATTCTAGACATGCTTTCTACTGTAAGGATCCTTTATCTTTATCCGTTTCTATTATTCCAAGAATCTTCCCAAGCTTGTTCAACTTTCTTTCATAGGCCATCAATTCTGCCCGACACCACTATGAGAAGACTGTCGCAGAGCATGAAAAGACTCTCACTGTGCTGAGATCAACGGCTGCTGCTAAGGAGAAGGCCCTCTCGAAGATGACCAAAGAGAAAAGAGAGATAGAGGCACATGCTGCTGCCTTGGCTGTCCAGATGCAGGACGAAATCAACCGGGTTGCTAAGAAGCGAAGATATGGGCAGCCAATTCGGTCCTCGAGGCCAGAATCAAATTGGTTACCGAAGCCAATGATCCTTCTTTTGATAAGTCTTCATGGAAAATCAAAGAATGGAAACAAGCCTTGATCGACTTGAATGGAGGCGAGGATGAGATTGAAGCTATAATGGTTGAAGCGGGCGAAGCAGGAACAAGCGCTGTGAAGGGTCTGGAGGCGGAAACAAACGTATGAACGGTCGATGAAGGATAGCAAAGACAAGGCCCAAGCCCGTTTTATTTTGTTTGTTATGGTGTTGATGTTTTTATGAAAAATTTCTATGGTTTGTAATAAACAATAGTATTTAGGATAAAGGATCTATGATCCTTAAAACAATTCTGCGGGGGTGACAAAGGTGGAGGGATCCTCTGTTTGTGGGGATGAAGCCTTTGTTGCCCCTGTATTTAATTTTCCTGCACTTTTGAACTGTTAGTAACTCCTACTTAACCCGGATGGATGGTCCATCTTTTCGTATGGTGAAGTCCGGGTTAAGGATTTTGGATAAGTCCTTGGGGCTTATTCTACTTAATATATAAATCTTTTGACTATTTACTTGTTACTTAAAAACTTGTTAAATATAAGTTCAACATTGTTAATAGTTTGACAAATATTCTTAAGTAAAAGGTTTTTAGGATAAAAGATCTTTAAAAATCGTTTATAATAGAATATCCTTAAACCACAAATCTTAGGATAAGACATCTTTATTAGTTAATAAAATTCATATAAGAAAAAGTTCCCTTAAAGGACAAATTTTAGGATAAAGTGTCCCGAAAATAGCTAAAGACTTTAGTAACCAAATAACTTTAAACGAATAGCCTTTCTAAATGGAATATCCAAATTTATTGCAACAAATATTATACTTAAGTTAATTAAGAAAAATCATACCAGAAGGTCTAGATAGACCTATGTTACCAGAAGTGTTGAACTCTTAATGTTCCTTACAAGAGTAGCTTTAGGATCCGGAATCCTTAGTTTCTTGATCTTCAGGAAAAACTTAGAAAATCCGTAGCAAATAATTCATGTTATTAACTGGGATCAAACCCATCAAACTGGGGACAAGCCCAAAAATATTATGGGGACAAGCCCGTGCAACTGGGGACAAGCCCGTGTAATCTAGGGACAAGCCCGTGTAATCTGGGGACAAGCCCGCGTAATCTGGGGACAAGCCCGTGTAACTGGGGACAAGCCCAACAAACTGGGGACAAGCCCATAAAATAAACTGGGAACAAGCCCAAACTGGGGACTGGCCAAAGATTCGGATGTAAACTGGGGACTCGCCCAAACCGGGATTTAGCCCAAACGTGAGATAACGTGAAAACGTTATAAACCGGAGGTGTGGTACATCTACCATAATTCATAGGATCCTCCATATAGCCGGAGAAAACGAAATTGTCAGCCACTAATCGTGTACTGGTCCCACTGCCCCGAACGATATGTTGGATAGCGTGCGCAACTGGCCCATCATGAGAAAGGTGAAAACCTTTAAACCTTAGGGGATATGACCAACGAGGGTCATATCCAATCTTGGGTAAGGCCAAGGGAAAGATAAATGTACCTTATATGTAAAGGAGAGGTGGCCAACCTCTTAGATATTGAACCTCTTATTGAAATCTGCAATGTTACTTAGAATCTTGGAAAAGATAAATGTTAAGAATATATTATCCTTAGAATAACAAAAATATAAAATGAATAAGTAATCAAATGTATATTACCAATTTTAGGATCCTTAATCATTTAAGGATAATATATCCTCTTAGGATACTGGATCCTGATTAGAAAACGTACTTCTTAAGGTGGATAACATTCCATGCTCTTGGTAGTCTATTGCCTTCCATTGTGAGCAAAGGATATGCCCCCTTTCCTGCTTCAGACTCAATCTGATAAGGTCTTTCCCATTTGGGCGCTAGCTTCCCATCAGCCGGATTTTTTGTGTTTTGGAAGGCTTTCGTCAATACTAAATCTCCTTCCTGCCATTCTGATCTTTGCAGATAAGCTGCCATTCTGATCTTTGCTAGGTCTCTGAGTTATTCTACAGTATCCAAGTCTTCAAGAAGGATTCCTTCATTGGCTTCAGGATCACGGATGTTGGTTCTCGCAATAGGAACCACCATTTCTGTGGGAATTACTGCTTCTGATCCAAACACCAAAGAGAAGGGTGTCTGGCCTGTTGCATTTTTGGACGTAGTTCTATCTGCCCAAAGAACATAAAGAAGTTCTTCAGCCCATTTTCCCTTCTTGGACCCTAGCTTCTTCTTTAGATAGTTGATTATGATCTTGTTGCTAGACTCTGCTTGGCCATTGGCTTGAGGATGAACCGGAGTTGAAGTAATCATTTTGATGCCCCAACTGTCAGAAAAGTTTGTGGTTCTCTTCCCGATAAACTGGGAACCATTGTCACAAACATTTTCAGCGGGAATACCAAATCTAGTTATAATATTTCGTTTAATAAAAGATATTACTTCCCTTTCTCGGATTTGTACAAATGCCTCTGCCTCAATCCATTTGGAGAAGTAGTCAGTCATAGCAAGCATAAAGACCTTTCCACCTTGTGCTTTTGGTAGTTTGCCTACAATATCCATACCCCATTTCATGAAAGGCCATGAGGAGGATATAGGATATAGAGGCTTTGCTGAATGATGAAGGATATTCGCGTGTCTTTGACAAGCATCACATTTCCTTAAATACTCCACTGCATCCTTCTTCATTGTTGGACAGAAGTATCCGGTTCTAAGTATTCTAAAAAATAATGTTCTTCCACCTGTATGATTGCCGCAATGTCCTTCATGAAAATCCTTGAGTACGTCTTGGATCTCAGGTTCCTCAATGCATCTCAAATATGGACCTGCAAGAGATTTTCTATATAGCATATCATTTAACAAAATATATTGGGATACCTTGAGTTTGAAGGAGTTGGGATTTTCTGTGGCTGGAATTTCTCCCGTATGAATATAGTTCTTGATAGGATGGATCCATGATCCTTTTTTATTTGAGGATAAAGGATCCCAGAGCACGATTTCTTTATCATTTGTTATCTCTCCAACTTCCTGTTCTCCTATTGCTGGCGAGAGAATGTGAATTATTGGGATTTTCAAATCTTCAGGAATCTTCAGAGATGAGGCTAAGTTCGCTAAGGCGACTGCCCCAGCGTTTCTTCCCTCGGTACCTGTGTAATACTAAATATTTCGGAGGATTTCGATAATTCCTTCACAACGTCTAAATATTTCATTAGTTTCTCACCTTTAACAACATACGAGCCGTTAAAGAGGTTAGTTATCAATAAAGAATCTACATAAACTTGAAGATACCTGATCCTCATGCTTTTGGCTAATTGCAAACCTACGATTAAAGCCTCGTACTCTCCTTCGTTGTTTGTTGCCTGGAACTCACAAGCTATGGACTGGGGTAATATGTCCAGTAGGATCCCCAATCTTGTTCCTCTTACGTTGGATGCTACATCTATGAAGAGTATCCAAGGATCCTTGGTCTTTTCCAGTTGTTGGACTTCCAAGTCAGTTTCTTTTTGTAGATCACTAGTGAAGTCAGCCACAATGTCCGCTAGCGCTTAAGACTTGATTGCTGTTCTCGGCTCGTATTGGATATCATATGCACTTAACTTTACAGCTCACTTAGCCATTCTACCTGACAATTATGGTTTCTAAGAACATTCTTTACAGGATAGTTAGTTCTCAAAATAATACGGTGAGTTTCAAAATAATGTCTCAGTTTAGTAGAAGTCATAATAAGTGCAAGAATTAGCTTTTCTAAATGAGAATACCTGGACTACGCATCTAGAAGACTTTTACTTATATAGTATACAGGATGTTGTTCACCTTCATGATCTTTTACCAAGACTGCACTAACTGCATTTCCTGAGACAGAAAGATATAGATACAAGAATTCTCCATCCATAGGCTTCATCAGAGCTGGAGCTGAGGACAAGTAATCCTTCAGGGCTCTAAGCGCAACTTCATGCTTTTTAGTCCACTCAAACTTCTTGTTCTTTCTAAGGATATCATAGAAGTCTTTGCACTTCTCAGAGGATCTTGAGATGAATCTATTCAGGGCCGCTATTCTTTCGGTGAGTCTCTGGACGTCTTTGGCATTTGCAGGAGACTTGAGATTGACAATGGCTTCGATCTGCTCCGGGCTTGCTTCAATTCCTCTCTTTGTGACCATATATCCAAGAAACTTTCCAGCCTTAACACCGACGTGGCATTTGGATGGATTTAGTTTCATGTTATAATGGTCAAGGATATTGAATGCTTCCTCAAGATCTCTGAGGTGATCCTCTGCTTTCTTTGATTTTACTACTATATCGTCTATGTATACCTCCATAGTCTTGCCCAATTGGTCCTTGAACATTATGTTGACTATTCTTTGGTACGTCGCTCCTGCATTTCTTAGTCCAAACGGCATAGCAGTATAACAATATATGCCGGTTGGAGTCATGAATGCTGTATCCTCTTGATCAGATGGTTCCATCTGAATATGTTGGAATCCAGGGGAAGCATCCATAAAGGTGAGCATTTCATGTCCATCCGTTGCATCCACCATGGCATCTATATGTGGCAATGGGAAAGGATCCTTGGGGCATGCCTTGTTTAAATCCGTGAAATCGACACACACCCTCCACTTTCCATTCTTTTTTGAAACAACGACCACATTAGCTAGCCATCGAGGATATTGAACCTCTCTGATCAAACCTGCCTTAAGAAGTTTTTCAACTTCTTCTTGTATGATCTTGTTTCTTCTCAGAAGCGAATTTTCTTCGCTTCTGATGGACGAGTTTAACAGATAAATCAAGGCCGAGTTTCTGAGTGATTACCTCTTTTGAAATACCTGTCATACCTGAGTGCTTGAAGGCAAAAGTAGATCTTCTTCGCGCTAAGAAGGATATTATATCCTCTTCGATTTTACTGGGAATACTGGATCCTAGGAACACCTTTATTTCTGGATCTTCGGGGTCCAATGATACTTCTTTGAGGTCTTTCTCCCAAGCTTTCAGCACGTCCCTAGGATGTGACTGTAGTTGTTATGCTATAGTTTGCTTGGCTGTTGGCTTCATTGATGAAGGGTAATAGTTCCTCGCCTCCGATTGGTCACCCATTATATTCACAACTCCCCAAGGAGTAGGTAGCTTGATGCATTGGTGATAAGTTGAAGCTACAGCCTTCATTCCATGGAGCCAAGGCCTACCTGTTTTGGACAAAAATCAACTAAGGATCAAGTATCCAAATTCGTAAATTTAAGGTAAGGTGCTAACACTATAACGACTAATGTATGAGCGTGATATCAGTGAACAAAATGATTTGATCACGAGGGAAAAAGCCCTTAACCAAGATAGTCTTACTTCGGTCAAAACTTATCGAGGAAATCGTTGGTAAAATAGCTCCGGTCAAGGATTAATAGTATAATCTTTGGTCGAAGTATCTTAGTCAATGATCAACAAGATAACCTTTGGTCGATTAGTATATGGTTATCGTGGTCTCCGGCATAAAAAAACCCTAGACGGTGAAAACTATCACCGTCAAGTTTATTAATGAAAAAAGGATGTTACAAACGTTTTTGGAGTATATGATCGAGGTTACAATGCAAGCTAGTGTATAGAGAGAATTGTTGAATCTGCTCTAGTGTGTGTGAGAATACAAGTGTGTTTCCTATTCGACCATTACTCGTTTAAATAACTTAAACAAAAATAACAACATTTCCTAATTAGACGGAAGTCTTCCACTAGCCGCTCCATGACTTTGACCACGTGCGTATAGTCGTTCAGCAGCGAGATAATCGGAAGAACAAGTCACACGGCCGTTGGTAATATTTAAACTTCAATCTTCTAGATAGTTCGTCCATCATCAGTTGTGTTGAATTAGGATCCTATATCCATGTTCCAGCCATAGGGTGTTCCGTGAGGATAATTGATTCTAATGCGTCTCAAAGTTGATATACCTGTCTAACACATCACCATACTAAATACAATTGTTAGAAAATAAACAATACCAAGGAACGTCGATCCTTTATATCCTGATATGTATTTCAAGGATAATCTATCTATAAGACAGTTAAGAATAAAGGATCCTCAGTATAAAAATCGTGGCCTAACAATTGCCCCCAAAATGGCGGATAACAGTGGAACACAACTGTCATTTTGAAATTTGAAAACACTGTGAAAACTGCACGATGGGACGGTTTTGCTAGAAATTTTACCATTTAGCCCCCAAGGTTAATTATAACCGTCTATAGATTCCGCCCTATATCTTTGGTTATAAACACCTTCATCCGACAATCAGGTATTCTCCTAACCCTTGTTTCTTATTTTCTTTATTCATGTCTACCGCTTCTTCTTCTTCTCCGGCCCCTTCTAAACCTTCCGAACAGTCATCCGGTGGTTCCGAACTGGTTGAAATGGAACAACAAGGCCTGCTTTCCAACCCATCCTCTGAAATCTGTAAGCTCACGGATCCTGAGGTCGATAGTTTTCACACATTATTTCCTCCAGAAACACTGTTCCGACCTTACGAATCCAACATTAGATGCGACACTTTTTCCAAAGTCTGGGTCTGTTTCCCAGCAAATCCCTTCCTCATCGGCTACAAATACCCCTTTCCGCCTTTTACCCAAATTTTTTTCGATTCGACCGGCATATCTTACATACAAGCCATGCCTCTCAGCACCATCGAAAGGATCATTCAGGAGGAAAAATTGGATTTTGGCCTTCCAGAGTTATCTTACCTGTATACCCTTACTACCTTTGGTTCTGCCCGTTTCTAATTTAAGTCCAAGCCCCGACAGCCCCACGCGATCTCAAAGCCATGTTAAACGATTCTGTGTGGAAGAATCAATTTTTCTTTGTTAAACGCGACTCGATACCAGGGGGACGATCTTCCTTCCACGTGGGTCACTAAGGGTAGGATCCTGGATCCTCAAGGAATAGCATGATCCTTTATTCTTCAACTTTAATCCTTACTGTTTCTTGTTATCTGCAGTTGAGAACTTCGCTTCACTGCGCAAGTTACCTAGAGTAGAAGAAAAAGCATAACGGTTCCTAGAGCTGGATACCGCGGTTAGGACCTTTCAAGCTCGTTTCGTTGAAGGTTAGGACCTTTCAAGTTCTCTCTTGACAACATCGATTGCATGGTTACTTCTCCTGCTGTCAAGAAGAAGACTCCAAAGGCTGGCACCAGCTCTGAGCCCAAGACCGCCACTACCAGGGCCAAATCTGCCGCTTCCAAGAGAAAGAAATCCTCTGATCCAGAAACTCACTGTGACATTGTAGGTTCCTAGCCGGATCTACACAGGAGTATCTCGTAATACGTATGTGCGGAATCCCTATGTAACACGATACGAGCGTAAGATGTGTAATACGTTAAAACGAACACGAACATACGTTACAATACTGATAAGACACGTTGTATTGAAACACTTCAACACCTGATATCAAATCACAATTACACGTTCTGGAATCGTTTTTAAAAACAAGCCGTAACCTAACCTTATAAAGGCTTCGACAACTTCGCCTAACAGACTAGGCGAAGTTGTCTTTAACTTCGCTTCTCCACAAGTTCGCTTACATTAGGCGAACTTGTGAGATTACATATCTAAAACCAAAACAAACAATCTAACACGATTACAGACACATACAAATCACTAGATACTGAACTACTGACATTATGCATCAACAGACTCCCCCTTGGCAGTAGCTTCATATCTCTATCTTCAATCTCGTGTCTTGTAATCCCAAAAATCTCGTGTCACACGTCTTCAAGCATGAACGCCTTCTCTGACACAAACAGAGACAACTCTCTGATATTTCTTGGCTTCATCTTTCCATGCAGGAATATAGAATATCTTTTTCTCGTTTAGCACCTGCAAGTAAGCTTGAGACAAATTTACCAAGTGCATGGGATCATACACTCTCAGAACTTCTTGTTCATCTTCATCCTCCATAATCGCTTCAGCTGTTTGACTATCAACATACCACCATTTAAGATTCATTAAGACATCCTTGGGCATTGGTTTCATCGGCATTTCTTTCAAACACCGGATCGGCTTATACTTCATTACAATCCAAGGTTTGCCATCAGCACGCATTCCTCTGTCTTTATCTTCAACAAGCTTCCCTTTCTGCGGCTTTAATAACTCGAACTTTTTCTCTTTTATACTTTCTTTCCACACCATCTTCCCAATGATTCTGGCCATATTATCATCACTTCTATTAATCAACCCCAACTTAGCCAAATCCTTCACCTCACATTCAGGCAAGGTATGCAAAGATCTCAACAACCTCTTAAAGTACTAAATCCCATCAAAACGTTTAATCACAAATAGTCTCAACTGCTCATCATACAACCAGCATATAATACCCTTTTTCGAGTCATCATACCCTTTGATATTGTAACTTTTCTTGAACATAGTCGGAACCGCTGGCTTTTTTGTCTTTACGAACCACTGAGCGTAGCCTTCTTTCCATCTCGGCTGCTCTTCCCATTCAGACTGATCAATTTCCATATCTTGACCCACATTTGCCTTATCAACTTCTGGGATATCATGTTCTACATTGTCCTCCACAATCTCTCCCTCTTCAATCTCACTATCAATCACAATCTCAGCTCCTATCTTCTCAATCTCATCAACCAGTAACACATCTTCATCACCCAGAATATCATCCAACATCTCCTCCTCATCTACAACCACAACATCGTCACCACCTGATCCACCTGTTGTACCAGTTGACTACCCCTGAGATGTGGAAGTTCCAAGAGTTTGGTCAGTTCTTGGCAACTCACCACCTGCACCTTTCGATGCATTGGGATCATCGTCTCTGTCATGACTTTTCTTAGTCCTCAACTCATCGCCCTTGCAGCTCGTCTCCCCCTGAGATGCTAAGAACTGTTTTAAAGCATCAAAAAGTTTACCGTGCTCAACCAGGAGGGACGATTGGATCTGATTTTCGGCAACAAGGCGTTGAATAGCTTGAGTCTAGATAAGATTGATTCTTGATTGTTCAGCCACCACCCTTTCAAGAGCCGCTATCCTTTCAGAATCAGATAAGGTAGCATCAAAATCAAACCGCATATGAGAAACGTCTTGCGCATACGGTGGAGGAATTCCCAGACTCGCTGGAATATCCGAAGCATGCAGAAAAGTAACCGCGGATTGTATTGCCACAGATAACCCTGCAGTAGCCACTAATGTCGACTCAACAAATCTTGCAATGACCTCCGATGGAGTAAGAATAGAAAGTGGCAAAGAAACTATCTCAGGAGCCGAAAATTGAAACGTGGTAGGTGGAGTGCAAAATGATGATGATGTAGTTATCACGGGAGCACTTGAGATGATTGTTCCTGTCACAGTCATCGATACAGGAACCATGGTCATACCAAATAACGCGGGTGGAGAGAAACGAACCACCCTTGAGCTTTCACCAGCTCCCGATCCCTCATCAGTTCTGACTCTTTTCGATCGACGTATCAACCGATCTAACTCCTCCTCAAAGTCAGATTCACTGTCATCCGAATCTTTCTTTCTTTTTCCATGAATTCTTTCTTGGGTGACCAGAATCTGTCGTGCTTCAGCAACATCATCAGCTGAGTAGTCAGAATCGGTTCTCTCAGAATCAGCTACAGACGTAGCTACTATCGACACATTTACACCAGAAACCTCTGCTACTGATACCTGAATCTCTTCAGCAGGATCAACTCGCTCCATATCAAAGAATCCTTGGCCACCAAAGGCAGCTTTAAGATCTATCTGTTCTTCCGGTGCCACAACAGGAGCAGCAGGAAAAGCTTGCCGTACCACAGGTGGTGGTTGAGAAACATCAGCTTGTTGCGTTGCCGGATCCCGAAGTTCATCTCCACGAGGAGCAACATACGCAGGGTTTATCAAATAACCAAATAGAGGAGTATGCCGTGGACGAAGCTCTGGTTTACTACGAGCACTCGACGACCTGCATTGCGCGAATATCCTCTTGCTTACACTCTCTACATATCGAATGGGACGGCGTTGAGGTAGCGTAGGAGCTACATGATTCAAGATCATCTGTAAGAATCTGGGATACATCAAAAACCTTTCACGAGCAACCGCGCGTCTCTAACGATCTATCTCATAAAACACCATCTGACTGAAGCTGTAGGGCTTGTTGTATGTCAGTGCTGTCATAGCTGATTGCATCGTTGCACCCATACCGTCAGTACCAGCTTTACGGCCCGGCATGCACACGATCATCACGTGCATCAGAAAACGCCATTGATCCAATAAAAATCCCTTTCGTCTCTGAGTGTCACCCAATGGACCTGAATAGCCCATTCGTAAAAATGCACCATCTCTGAATGGAGCCGAAAAGTCGGTTGGGTCATCTCTAGTTTCAGTCCCGAACTGCAATGCGACCCTGATCTGATCTGATGAGAACTGGACCTCCTGATTGTTTACTGTGGCGCGCATGACTGGAGGCTCAACTCTACAGTCATATTCTACCGTTCGCCAGAAATCTTCAATGTTCGGTAGAGATATGGGTAGAGTGGTAGTAATAGCGTGGAAAATACGCGAGCGAACAAAGAAGGAGATGATCTCGCGAAAATCATCGATACCATTGGCATCCGGATCCAATGTGATGTACATGTTGTGACCCGGAAAGAATTGCCTGTTGTTATCACCACCTTCGTCACCACCAACACCCCCAGATCCCGCTACAGAGCCGTATCTGCACAACAAACGGTCTAAGTTAGATCATCGACAAAGCAGATCATAACTTCGCCTGTTACCATGAGCGAAGTTATGATAACTTTTAAAATGCAGGCGAAGTTAGATAAATGGCGAAGTTGAGTACAACTTCGCCTAAAGATAACTACGCCCCTCAACAACTTAGCCCCTGATTAATTAAATAATTAAAGGAGCAGGCGAGGTTATGCCTAAGGCGAAGTTGAGAACAACTTTGCCTAAAGATAACTTCGCCTGAATATGAAACGGCATATACAGAAGTTGGATCTTGATTTGTTTAGTGAATTTGGTGATTGATGACAAAAACGGATGTTACATTATAGATCTAGACGATCAAATAAGTTACGAACACATTAGAAAGAATTTGGTTAGCGAGTGTTTAAGGTTTGCATGAACGATGTCACAAATCAAACCAAAACGACATGTGATTAACACCATTGACAAGAATTATAAGTTATACCGACCTTACACACCTTTAACACGGAACAAAATCAAATAATAACAAGGTATGATTCGAGAAGCAAGTTCGCTGAGGGTTAGGATATAAGGTACAAGTTCCCCGGGTTTGTGTGAATAAGCAAAGTGTTTGACCATATTGACCCTTATATATGTTTGTAAATGCTCAGGCAATGTTAAAGATAACTTTGCTTATCCATAACTTCGCCCCCAGACAACTTCGCTTGTGAATCTTCCCAGTAACTTCTTCTAATTTAATTTACAAAACAGTCTCTTATAATTTGATCGAAATGCAACAGTATTTTAAAATTCACCGACAAAGAGTTAAACGATATAATCACAGAACCAAGTAACCAAGCTTTGAATCATAAAAAGAAAGATGCAACGAAAACTTTAGAAATTAAATAAACGAGATCAAATTTCAGTCTTGACGGGGACCAACATGTTTTAGAAAAGATCCGAACAGGAATCATACTGATTAAGTGGCTGTCACATAGATCCATGTTCAGCGGTATTATAACATAAAGAAACAGGTTGTAAGCAGGTATACAACTTAGTATGGTTTTCATCGCTTCTGTGATACGGATTAGGTTCAATTAAGCTCAAAATTTAGATGGACATCACATCAGAGACTGTGATGCCTCCTATCTATTCTCCAAGCGTATTTGGCTTTCCCAAATCACCCCGAGTTGACCTCGACCCGTAGTGTCTG
Organism: Bidens hawaiensis; assembly: GCF_021521415.1. Classification (NCBI taxonomy): domain Eukaryota; kingdom Viridiplantae; phylum Streptophyta; class Magnoliopsida; order Asterales; family Asteraceae; genus Bidens; species Bidens hawaiensis. Next base: position 8,280,907 of record NW_027491014.1, read on the forward strand.
ATTAAACAGTAGGTACATATCGATCATTAGAGTCTTCATCCCGTTCTCTTTCTTGCCTCTTGATTGATAAGTGTAACATTATAAGTTTAACACAGCACACATTTTTTTTTTTGATAAGTTTAACACAGCTTCAAACAGTAGACGACTGCAACTCCCGAATCTGGATCACTGCAGGTGCTTGACACACTATCTTCTCGGGAATCAGAACACTCACGGGCTCGTGTATGACTGGGTAATGACTTTTCTGCCTATCATTCGGAAAGATGTATATGGAGACATGCACAGCTTCTAAATGATTCTCCACTTTAAATCGAGAAGATTTAGTTAGTATCACTTTTACTTTTACGCACCATACAAAGCTACCATAACATACAATGGCTGTTCTAGAGTCTTTTGGGCTTAATAACTTCACCAGATAGGCACACAGAAATAGAATTTCTATCATTTTCCAAGGTTGGATCAATTTTCTTTTAAACATTGTATTGAAACTTCCTACGAAGTTATAGACTTGAAAAATTATATCATCTCCCCTAAAAAAAATTTTAAATTCTATCGCCCCGATCAAGTCGAAGTCTTCAGGTAAACGGCTATCCTGAAGATCCAATGGATCAGCTGGACCGACCACAAACGAGTATGTGTCCTAACTAAGTATGAACGACTATTTTTCAGCGAAAGAATAAAAACACATCTTAAACCGCCCCGGTCACTTTCAGTCATCTGGTTAATGGCTATCCTCATAATCTACTAATAGAAGTAAGGACCAAACGTATCCGAAGATATGTCCTTCAAACTGAAGCAACCGACATAATTCTAAGCGATAAAGATGTTTTTTTTTTTTAAAAAAAAAAAAGAACGAAAAACCAGGTTACTCGGGATTGATCATCCCATTAAGTTCAACAAGATTTTGAAAACGTTTTCGGTCAAACGCTTTAGTAAAAAGATCGGCGAAATTATCCAACGAATCAACCTTTCCTAGCACTATTAATTTCTTCTCAGCACAATCCCGTATAAAATGATGACGAATGTCAATGTGTTTAGTTTTGCTGTGTTTGACGGGATTGTTAGTTACTGAGATTGCAACAGTGTTATCAATACAAATAGGAGTTAGAGTGAAATTCAGACCGTAATTGCGCAATTGCTGTTGAATCCAAAGAACCTGGGAGCAGCAGTTTGATGCTGCCATGTACTCTGCTTCACAGGTGGAAATGGCTACTGAGGTCTGCTTCTGGCACTGCCATGACACCAATCTTCCTCCCAGAAACTGACATCCACCGGTTGTCGACTTCCTGTTCTGATTGCAACCTCCATGGTCAGAATCCATGTAGGCTACCAAATCCAGTTCTCCCCCTTTCGTGTACCATAACCCCAACTTAGGCTTGCCATTGAGATACCTCAGTATTCTCTTCACTCCCTTCATGTGGGATTCCTTTGGGCTTGCCTGAAAACGAGCACAAAGACAAACTGCAAACATAATATCAGGTCTAAATGCAGTTAAATACATTAAAGAACCTATGATTGCTCGATATTGGGTGGGGTCCACGTCTTCATCACAGTCCGAATCAGCACCCAGTTTGTGGTTGACGCAAACTGGAGTATCAAATGGAGTGCTGTCCTCCATCTTGAAGCGTTTGAGTACGTCTTGGACATATTTTGTTTGATGGATGATCATCCCATCTTTCTTCTGATCAACCTGCAATCCTAAAAAGAAAGTTAATTCGCCCATGGCACTCATTTCAAACCTCTTTTTCATGACTGCTTCAAAATCCTGACACATGGCGACTTTGGATGCAGCAAAAATGATGTCGTCCACATAGACTTGCACTAGTAGAAATTTTCCTCCTTTTCTCTTGACGAACAACGTGCTATCGATCTTTCCTCTTTCGAACCCATTCTCAAGCAAATAATCGGACAGAGTTGCATACCAGGCACGAGGTGCCTGATGTAGCCCATATAAAGCTTTACTCAGTTTGTACAAATGATCAGGGAAGTCTGGGTCAGGGAAACCTGGAGGTTGTTCAACGTACACCGCCTCATCGACTTTACCATTAAGAAAGGCACTTTTCACATCTAACTGGAACACCTTCATCTCATTGTGTGCAGCAAATGCCAAAAATAGTCGAATTGCCTCCAATCTTGCCACAGGAGCAAACACTTCATTGTAGTCAATTCCTTCTTGCTGATTAAACCCTTTTACTACTAGCCTCGCCTGGTTTCTTATGATTATCCCTTTCTCATCTCTCTTACATTTAAAAACCCACTTTGTTCCAAGCATGTACATTCTTTGGTTTTGCAACTAATTTCCACACTTCCATCTTCTCGAACTGTGCTAACTCTTCTTGCATGGCTTCGACCCACGAGCTATCCTTTAGAGCCATTTGATAATTCTTTGGTTCAATCTGGCTGATGAAGCATGTGTATAAACATTCATTTATGATACCCGTTTCTTTAATGCTTGCGTAACACACGTGTGTTCATTCAGACTTCTTCTTGTTTGAACACCGTCAGACAGATCCCCTATCACGTTCTCCAACGGGTGATTTTTGTGAATTCCGGTAGTCGGAACTGTACTGACCTCCAGATTGTTTTCTAAGTTCGAAGAGAATTCATCTATGGGAGATTGATGTTGAGAGCGAAATGGATTGTAGAATTCTTCTTCAGTTGAAGCAGCAAAAGTATCAACGACACTTGACGAAGAAGGTTGACTTTCATCGCATCGCGGATGTTGCACAATATTTTCCTCCTCGTCATACAGAATCTGTGAAGCAATTTTCTCATCACCTTCTGCAAAATCCAAGTAAGGCAAATTAAAAGATTTAAAAAGTTTATCATTGTCGAAAGCTTCAGCCGGTCCCGTGCTAGGCTTTGGTGATTTGTAACTTGTAATGTCCGTGTTACATACCACCTCAACCTTGTTGTTCGATAAATTAAAGACTCTTCTGTTGGGTGTACCAACAACATATCAGACTAAAATACCTTCGTTGGCTATCTCACCAAATTTTGAGTTTGTCTTTAATATCATACATGGGGACCCGAAAGGTTCGGGACCATTCAAGTTTGGCTTTCTACCATGCATGAGTTCATAACAAGTTTTATTTAATCTTTTAACAGTTAAAACACGATTAAGGATATAACAGGCTGTGGCAACAGCTTCAGCCCAGAACACCACGGGAAGTTTAGCATTAGCCAGCATGGTTCTGGCTCCTTCAATTAGCGTTCTATTCTTCCTCTCAGCCACCCCATTTTGTTGCGGAGTATACGGGGCGCTGTACTGATGGTCTATCCCTTTCTGTAAGCAGAACATCTCCATCTGGTAGTTCTTGAACTCTGTTCCATTATCACTCCTGATGTACTTAACCTTTCTCCCAAAAAAATTTTCAACCTTGGTAATCAAGTTAATTACCAACTGAAACGTCTCATCTTTTGCCTTCGGTTACTACTAAGCAGTATGACGTTCCACCTAGACTCTTTACATTCACGGTACCGAAGAGATCCATGTGAAGTAGGTCTAGGGTACTGACAATCGAGTTAACCTTCTTGGAGTGATGAGGTTTCTTGTGTTGCTTTCCCTTCTTGCACGACAAGCATTGATCTTCAAAGTTAAAATTCTTCAAGGGAACTCCAAGAACTAGCCCATTCTTGACAATGTAATTCATTTTACGAAGATGTATATGTCCCATTCTTCGATGCCATAACTCGGACTCGGACTCAGTTGCCTTTGACAAAAGACATGACTCTTCTGTTGTCATTTCAGTTGACCTCATATCCATTACATACGTGTTCTTTTCTCTTGGAGCTTTCTTCACCACGCATTCCTCTGGAATCTTGAAACCCGGATAAAGAACGATTGCTTCATTTTTAGTAGAGTGCACTGTGTACTCTTTGTCACAAATCTGAGACACACTCAACAAATTATGCTTCAGCTCTTCAACAAAATTCACCTTCTCTAACTTCATTTTTCCATTTATCACAGTTCCAATACCAGTGATTCTACAACCACTCTCTCTAGCGAAACTAACTCTTCCTCCTTGAACAAGTTTCCATTCATGTAACAAATTCTTGTTACCAGTCATGTGCCGGGAACAGCCACTGTCAACAACCCACAGATTGTTTACAGTCCTGTTCAACTGTTCCTGCACAATTAAAGCAAAAGTTTAAAATCTTGGGACCCAAGACCTACTGGTCTTGGGTCGATTAAATCTGTTAAACAGCATCCCATACTTTGGTTGCCCAAAGTCAGTTTGAGGATGATTTCTGTGAGTTCTGAAAGGAAACCTTCTTGAGGATTGACTATGAGGCCATCCAAACCTTAGTGAATTAACTGAATTATAATTGTAAGTTTGGTTGTTAACTGGGAAAAACTGAGATCGATTTCTTTGAAATCTTGGATTTGTCCAATGTCTGAAGTTTGGTGGGTTCGCATTCTTACCAGTATAATAATTACCATACTTTTTATACTCAGTTTTCGGAGGCCTCATTCCTCTAAATTTTCTCTGGTTTAGAGGTCAATCAGCAATAAGGTGTCCTACTTGATTGCATCTAAAACAACTCCTGTGTTCAACTTTCGTCTCAACAGTTGTTTCGGATGTTGAGGTTACATTACTACCCGTTTGTCTCACATACGGTGGGACGAACGGGTTTAGGGAAGAACTCTTTTCATCAGGCTTTTATTCCTCCCCCCGTTTTAGTAATGTTACCTCTTCCTTTATCTCACCCGATTCGGATGACTTGTCCGAATTTGATGAGACAGAACTAGGAACAGAAATCTTAACATTTGGAATTGGCTTACTCGTTTCGCTTTTACTAACTTCAGGTTCTTTAGTCGAAATTTTGACTGGAACTGTCTGAATAATCTCAACATTAGCAGATTTCTGATTACTAGGATTATAAGTATAGTTATGGTTATACTGTGGTGGAACTTCAGAAAATCCAATTCCCCCTTTGTTAACTGGGGAACGTTGAACACTTACAATGTGATCAAGCATTGCCGAGGAATTTGTAATTTGTTCAATTTTTCTGTTTAGTTCCACCACTTTTACCTGGTAATCAGCAATCTGTTTATCTCTTTCAGCAATTAGTTTGGTTTTCTCTTCTAACACTTCATAACTAAGATCAATTACTTGTATTTTATCAGCTAGACTTGCTTTAAGACTTCTGATATCCTTTTCACTAGCTTTTATTTTTACCGAGTAACTGTTTTCTCTAGTTTTAGTATAGTGATGATCTTCTTTTAACGTTTTAAATTATGCGTCCAAACTAACAAACTGATCAGTTATTGTTTTCAATTGTTCAGCCAGATTTTCACATTGCATGCAATGAAGTTCAGAACTTACCTCAGAGAGCTGATCGTTGACTTCTGCCATATAGGCTTGATTTTCTCCCGTCTCCCTCCTACTTCCTTCAGTCTCTATGTTTACCAAATTGGCCTGTTCGAACACTTCCTCAACTTGCAGGTTCCAGTTGTATCCACCATTCTGTCTAGATACCATAGCCCTGTTCTCGCTACCTCCCCCATCCTGTTGTGCAGGTCTGTTCTGACTACGTTCGACTCTCTCATTTGTACATTCCTTGGCAAAGTGACCATTTTGTTGACAGTTGTAACATCTAACTTTTGATTTGTCAAACCCTGGTCTTTCTCCAACAAACTTTCTACCTGTTTTCTTCATGACTCTTTTAACCCTTCTTACAATCATAGCCATCTGCCACTGCAGATCCATCTCTTCTAAATCATCAGCATCGATCTGATCGTAGTTTTCATCCAAAGTTGCAGGGTCGACTATTTTACCTTTGATGTAGTTTTCATACGATGCAATGAAGGATACATAGAGAGCAAACTGCTGTTCAGCTGATTTAACACTCATGGGCATCTGTGAGTAATTGTAGCTCGGAACGTTTGAGGATACATTACCAGTTGTTGCGTGAGGTTTTGAAGAACTACTACCTCCAGCTACGAAACATACGTCGCCGTTCATATTGAGAATCACATGACCATCTCGAGTTGAGTTGGAGTTTGATTCTCCCTTTGAGTAGTAGGTAGACGATTCTGATTTTGAAATTGAACTTGGAGAGACTTTTGCACAATACATTTCCGGATCCTGAACCTGATCAGTTGGTGTCTCCTTTCGAACCATGTTGATCTCAAAATTTCGTAACTTATTGACTACTGTTTCAAGATCAATATTGGCAAATTCTGTATCCTCTCTCATTAAAACCGTATACATTTCCCATTTTGGTGGAAGATCATCAAGAAGTTTCTCTACTATCTCATCTTCTTTGTATACAATGGAGTAATTGCTGAGCTCGGTCATCAAATGGTAATATCTGGTGATGATATCGTCAAGGGATTCATTTTTCAGATACTTGAATACAGAGAATTGGGTTTTTAGTAGCTTGGTTTTGGAAGCACGGATCCCCACATTACCTTCAAATCGATTTTCAAGTGCTTCCCATAGCTCTCTAGCAGTTTTGTACTTCTTGAATGTATGAAGAATCTCTTGAGGAAGAGCCATCGTTATTGCAGCATAAGCTTTACTTTCTGCTTCATACATCTTCTTTTCCTCCTCTTCCATCTTATTGTACTTCTTAATCTGTTCACGACCCTCAAACAAGGCCGTTGGTGGAATGTATCCATCCTGTATGCACACCCACATCTTAGCATCTTGGTAGTTCACATACTGTTTAAACCGGTCGTTCTAAGCAACGAAATCGGTACCCTTAAGCATTTTTGGAGCCTTAGTTGCTGAACCGGCTTCAACCTCCATTTTCACCAGTTCCTTAATGTTTATTGAAGTCATCGTTGAAAGAAACACGACTCGAAAACACAACAAAAGTATAAATTTTTTTTTTACTGATAAGTGATCACAACAAAAGTTATGCTTAACTTCGCTTAAGCTTAACTTCGCTTGTTTCTTCAACTTTCCTTAAATATATAACTTCGCTTAAATCTATAACTTCGCTTAACTTCAACATCGCTTAACAAACAACTTCGCTTAATTGATAACTTCGCTTAACCTTAACTTCGCTTGATTGATAACTTCGCTTAACCTTATAACTTCGCTTAAACCCTACGAACAGTGACGACAACTTCGCCTGATGAACACAAGGTTTTTGCAGGTTTTAATTTGACATATTGCGAGGTATGCGAAGGTGTAATTGGTTATATTTGATGGTGGGAGATGGGTAAAACACAGAAACTATGTATTTCAACGTAAGCTCGTTCCGCGAATAGTCGAACGGAACGATCTTCACACTCGTGTGATAATCCCGAACCACACAATCACGAGCAAATGGCTCTGATACCAATTGTGGGTTCCCAACCGGATCTACACAGAAGTATCTCGTAATACGTAGGTGCAGAATCCCTACGTAACACGATACGAGCGTAAGATGTGTAATACGTTAAAACGAACACGAACACACGTTACAATACTGATAAGACACGTTGTATTGCAACACTTCAACACGTGATATCAAATCACAATTACACGTTCTGGAATCGTTTTTAAAACAAGCCGTAACCTAAGCTTATAAAGGCTTCGACAACTTTGCCTAACAGACTAGGCGAAGTTGTCTTTAACTTCGCTTCTCCACATGTTCGCTTACATTAGGCGAACTTGTGAGATTACATATCTAAAACCAAAATAAACAATCTAACACGATTACAAACACATACAAATCACTAGATACTGAACTACTGAAATCATGCACCAACAAACATTGTCTGCTCTGTATGTACCCCGTATTTTTTCCTTTATGAACTTAGGATCCAGTATTGTCCCGATTTTGACACGAAATTTGTTGGTAGGCTGTGATTGCTATTAGGGACCATTATGAGAAGATCATTCACCAGATGAGTGAGAAAATATTAGGGTTAGGAAAAGCTGTGGTTGTTAAGGACAAAACAATGATCCAGCTCTGCAAGGAGAAGAAACAATTGGAGGATCGGCTATCCTTAGCCGAAGCCCAGCGTCATGAGGCAGTGGAGCAGGCAACTGATGAAGCCAAGGTGTGGGCTGCTAGGCCAATCTTCTATGCGCGGATCAAGATGGCGACAAAGGCCGGTGATCCCGCTTTTGACAAGTCGTCCTGGGATGTGGAGAAATGGAAGGCTGCTCTTGATGACCTTGGTGGTGATGACGACGAGGATATGGTTGAGAACACCAAGGCTGGGCCCAGTGGCGTTAAGGAGGCGGTCGAAGCCGGCAAGAGAGAAGATGATGCTGCGGTTGAAGATGCAGCTTAAGTGGGCGATGAAGGATATTATTAAAGACAAGGCCCGAGCCCACTTTTTATTTGGTATTGATGTTTTTAAGAACAATTTCTATGGTCTGTAATAAACAATAGATATTTAGGGTAAAGAATCCATGATCCTTAAGACAGTCGGCGGGGGTGACAAAGGTGGAGGGATCTTCTGTTTGTGGGGATGAGCATTTGTTGCCCCTGTTTTTTAATTTCCTGCACTTTATGAACTATTAGTAACTTCCGCTTAACCCGGATGGATGGTCCATCTTTTCGTATGGTGAAATCCGGGTTAAGAAATTTTGGATAAGTCCTTGTGGCTTATTTAGTTTAATTAATATAAATCTTTTAAGTATTTGCTTGTTATTTATTTCCAAAAATTTGTTGCATATAAGTTTAGCATTGACGATAGCTTGATAAATAATCTTTAAGTAATAGATTTTCAGGATAAAGGATCTTTTAAAAATCATTTAGAATAGAATATCCTTAATTAATCAATAAAATTCAGATAAGGAAATTTTTTTAGAGTAAAGTATCCGTAAATTAGCCAAAAATTTCAGTAATTAAATAACTATTCTCAAAAGATTAGCCCTTTTAACCGGAATATCCAAAGCTATAATAAATATCAAACATAAGTAAATCAATAAAGATCATACCAGAAGGTCTAAATAGACCTAGGTTACCCGAATTAGTGAACCCCTATCATTCCTTACGGGTGTAGCTTTAGGATCTGGGATGTCACACCCTCAAAATCCACTAACGGAGTTTTACCGTCAGAGGGTGTGAACTAACAGGATCGGAATCATTAGTTATAATCAAACCATAAAACAAAGTTTCAAAACCATGAAAAACGTTTACGAGTAATTTAATGCGGAAGCGTAAAAACATAGAAACCAATGTTGCGTCACGCAGGACGACTTAAAACCCAAAGATAACAGTTTAAAATAAGTTTGCAAAATTAAAAATGTTTCAAGCAATGCATGTTCCTAAACCGCGCGCCCGCCTCGGCTACCTGAGAATAACATACTAAAAGTGTCAACACAAGGTTGGTGAGTTCACAAGTTTAAATAAAAATAAAGCGTTTAGCGTTTGCGTTCAGCGTTTTGCGTTACAGCGTTTTACGTTACAGCGTTTTGCGTTACCAGATAGTGTTATGTCAATTATATATCTATAGGTAGCTAGCCTATAAAACAAATATCACTAAGTGTTCGACACCGAAGCTGACTGTTTATTCATTTGCCTTGCCACCAGGTCATCCAGACCATGGTACGTATTTAGCCAAGATTACACCCACTCGACATCCAGTCGAGTTTAGCGTTGGGTGGGGTTTGTCAAACCCAGTAGTACTACTCAACAGTGACTCGCTATTATCCAAATATTAACCGGTTCGATGTTATGAAGGACTTTAGTTATTGCGTTTGCCACTTAGTCTTTACAAGTGATATATAATCTATATTAACAAAATCTTAAATGCGTTTCGGAGTATGTTATCTCCCCCAAGTGAAAAGCGTTTAAAAAGTTTAAAAGGGGAAAGTGAAACTCACTATTTGCGAAGAAATTCCCAAATTAAATCACCAAGATGCGCGTCACAGAAAAACTCTCTCTAGCGTTCTAAAACAACAAAGAGATTTCTCTAAGTGTCGGAATATTTATCGAGTCTCTAGACCCGGCACATAATACCTATGCACATAACATGTTTCGTGTTTCATTTGTGGATCGTGTGTGACTTTAACAAGTGTAGTTGTGATACATTACATGTGTAAGCAAGTATTTTCGTGTCATGTATTCATAAAGTACATCACTAGCAATTACTCCCCGTAAGGGCAATTTGGTCAACACATAACAATTAACTAGTCATTATTCCCCACGAGGGTAATTTGGTCAAATCATGACAATCAATTAGCAATTATTCCTGCAAGGGCAATTTGGTCAAAACATAACAATTATATAGCAAGTATCATGTTTCATGCATTTTCACCAAATTCAGCAGCTAGTTTCACCGAGACAGAAATTCTACTTGAAAGATTGTACTATCTCACCGATCATGGCATCACAATTAATTTACCAAATATCATCACAAAAGCATATATGTCTTAGGTTTCCAGAACATATTTTATTATATTTTTATTCCACAGAGGTTTCTCACAATCATCAAATCATTACAGCAAACTCATAACAGTCAAATTCATGCGCAATAGAATGTTATTTGAAATTCCCGTTAAACAAAATATCCAATAAATGCAAGACCACTTGAGTTAGGTTTCTAACTCAATAATTCAACTTACAGAAGTGGAACCAACCCAATTGGTCTCGTAGTTCATCAGATATAACATTTACAAAACAACCTAACAGCAGGTCTAACAGCTCAGCTTTGCACAACGTTTTTGTAAAATCATAAAAGTTAACTTCTACACGTCCAAAAATTGCAAATTTATATTATATAGAAATTAGACTCAACCTAGTTTACTGTAGTATCAATAATCTCAACCAATTTTCACATTTACACTTCGTTACAGTCAATTAAACATCAATAACACAATCGGTCCAGAAACTGTTTGCATCCAAACTCAACATATTAACTATCTATGGACCATCATGCATTCATATAACACTCTAGACTCCATAAACACTATCCATGCACATCAATTACACATTACATACATGATTAGGGTTTTTGTTTGAACTCAATTCAAAGACACAACAATTAACATGTAACAATATCCAATCTAGTTATCAAATCATCATCAAATCAACAACAATCATATTAGTTACATACACACATGAAATCGGCCATCTAGGGTTTTCAATTAACCCATTAAACATCAAAATCAAGTATAAAGGATGCATAGGATAGTAGTTTATACCTTCCTAGCACCTTAATCTTCGATCAAAAGTTGAAATTGATGGTTGTATGTGTGTGTATAGGTGACGGCAGCCAAGGAGCCAAGGGTCTGGGGTTCCGATCGGGATGTGTGGGAAAAGAAAAGAATAGTTAGGGTTTATTATTATTATTATTTATAATAATACTATGTTACACTTTGGCCCCTCCACTTCTAAGTATTACTTTTCCTAGCTTAAACTAACTTGTTTACATCTTGAGTTAACGTTTATAACCATGTTATTACATAACACATAAGTTTAACACATAATTATCACATAATTACTGTTTTGACGTTTTTCGTTTATTCACCAATCGTTCGCGTTAACTCGTTTGCGTTTCGGTGCAAATCCCGAAAAACTACACATGTAGTAAGTGTTAAGCGTCATTTAAACCCTAGTTTAAATGTAATGAGGTGTGCGTTATAGATTTAGTGATCTTAAGTTTGAATTGACGGAGTTGAGTTAACGGAGTTAACCTGAAATTGACGATTGTCACATCATTCCCATGTTAAAGAATTTTCGTCCCGAAAATTTGAGTCAAGTCGTGATGAGTGTCTGAAAAAGTAAGAAAAATTTTCAGTTTGTCATATCATCCCCTAGTAGAAAGAAATTTCGTCCCGAATTTAATTCATACCTTCGGTGATTTCTGACGGTTTGCCGGGTTTCGCGGTTTTCTGTGTTTGGTCAGCCCTTCAAAAAGGTGAGGATACTTCTTCATCATTTGATCCTCGCGTTCCCACGTGAACTCCGGTCCACGTCTCGAGTTCCAACGAACCCTAACGATTGGAATTTTGCTGTGCTTGAGCGTTTTGGTTTCCCAATCCAAAACTTCGACTGGTTCTTCAATGAAACGTAACTGTTCGTCAACTTGCAGTTCCTCTAAAGGGACTACTTGGGTTTCATCAGATAGGCATTTCTTAAAATTGGACACGTGGAATACATTGTGTACGCCACTGAGTTCCGTTGGTAGTTCCAGTCGGTACGCCACCGGACCAATGCGCTCAGTTATCCGGTAAGGACCAACATATCGTGGGTTGAGTTTGTTTCGCTTACCAAAGCGGACCACACCTTTCCAAGGTGAGACTTTGAGTAACACTCGATCGTTCACTTGAAAATCGAGAGGTTTTCGGCGCTTGTCGGCGTAACTCTTTTGGCGATCTCGTGCTGCTGCCATGCGATTTCGGATTTGAACAATCTTTTCCGAAGTTTCGAGTACAGTTCTGGACCAGTGATTTGGCTGTCACCCACCTCTGCCCAGCAGAGTGGTGATCGACACTTCCGTCCATACAACGCTTCAAACGGCGCTGCTTTAATACTTGCGTGGTAGCTGTTATTATACGAAAACTCTACCAAAGGTAAGTGAGGTTCCCAACTTTTTCCGAAATCCAATACGCATGAACGCAACATATCCTCCAGGGTCTGAATACTTCGTTCACTTTGCCCATCCGTCTAAGGATGGTATGCTGTGCTCATATCAAGACGGGTGCCTAGTGCGCTTTGCAGCGACATCCAAAAGTGCGAAGTGAAACGAGAATCTCGATCTGAAATGATTGAGACAGGCACTCCGTGCCTAGACACCACTTCTTTCATGTAGACGCGAGTCAGTCTCTCCATTTTGTCCGATTCCTTAATCGCTAAGAAGTGTGCAGACTTAGTCAACCGGTCAACGATCACCCAGATGGTATCGCATCTCGTCGGTGTCTTAGGTAAACCCGTGATAAAATCCATTGAGATGTGTTCCCATTTCCACATTGGGAGTTCCGGTTGTTGCAGTAGACCAGATGGTTTCTGGTATTCTATCTTGACTCTGGCACAAGTCAAGCATTTGCTCACGTAGGTGGCAATGTCGGCTTTCATGTTCGGTCACCAGTAAAGTGCCTTTAAATCATGATACATTTTATCTGAGCCAGGGTGGATAGAATATCTGGACTTGTGTGCTTCGTCCATCACCAGATTTCTCAACTCTCCAAACCGTGGAACCCAAATCCGGTTCTCAAAATATCGGACCCCGTCCGATCTGGTTTCAAGTTGCTTGTTCATGCCCCACATGAGTTCCGATGGAAGGTTATCATCTTTTAAAGCTTCGAGTTGGGCATCGCGAATCTGGTCGGGTAAGTTGGCATGAATCGTGAGTTGCAATGCTCGCACTCGTCTGGGTTTATCTGTTCCTTTTCTGCTGAGAGCGTCGACCACTACATTAGCCTTGCCAGGGTGGTACTTGATGGCACAATCATAATCCTTGAGTAGCTCGACCCAACGACGTTGTCGCATGTTCAGCTCCTTCTGATCGTAGATATGCTGGAGACTCTTGTGGTCGGTGTAAATGGTAAACTTGGTACCGTACAAGTAATGCCTCCATATCTTAAGGGCAAACACCACAGCTCCGAGTTCCAAATCATGGGTCGTGTTGTTCTTCTCGTGAACCCGTAGTTGTCGAGAGGCGTAAGCTATAACCTTCTCGAGTTGCATCAGCACACAACCGAGACCTTGTATCGATGCGTCACAGTGTACCTCGAAATTTTCCGTTCCCTTGGGGAGGGCTAGAATAGGGGCGCTACAGAGTTTGGTTTTCAATAGTTGAAAAGCGGATTCTTGCGCGTCACCCCAATTGTACTTAGTGCCTTTGTGAGTCAAAGCGGTGAGGGGTTGAGCAATCTTTGAAAATCCCTCGATGAAACGCCGGTAGTAGCCGGCCAGTCCTAGGAATTGCCGCACCTCAGTCGGAGTCTTAGGTGCTTCCCAGTTTTTGATGGCCTCTACCTTACCGGGATCGACATGGATACCATTCTCGTTGATCACATGTCCTAAAAATTGAACCTCGCGAAGCCAAAACTCACATTTCGAGAGTTTAGCATACAGTTGTTCCTTCTTCAATAATTCCAGAATTACCCTTAAGTGTTCTTCATGGTCAGCTTCGTTCTTGGAGTAGACGAGAATATCATCAATGAAAACAATCACAAACTTGTCGTGGTACGCCTTGCATACTCGATTCATGAGATCCATGAATACGGCTGGTGCGTTGGTTAGTCCAAAAGGCATAACCGAAAACTCGTAGTGACCATACCGTGTTCTGAAAGCCGTCTTTGAGATATCTTCTTCGCGCACTCTTAGTTGGTGATAACCAGATCGCAGATCGATCTTGGAGTAGTAACTCGATCCTTGAAGCTGGTCAAACAAATCATCAATTCGGGGTAAAGGATAACGGTTCTTGACCGTCACCTTGTTCAACTCCCGATAGTCGATACACATGCGGAAAGTCCCGTCCTTCTTTCGGACAAACAAGACAGGGGCTCCCCATGGCGATGAGCTAGGTCGGATAAAACCCTTATCCAACAAATCTTGCAACTGAGTGGACAACTCCTGAAGCTCCGCCGGTGCGAGCCGATACGGGGCTCGTGCTATGGGTGCTGCACCGGGTGTCAACTCGATTTGGAATTCGACTTGTCGTATAGGAGGGAGTCCAGGCAAATCATCCGGGAAAACTTCCAGAAAATCTCGCACAACAGGTATATCTTCAATTCTCTTCTCCTCCGCGGGTTTCTCAACAATCTGCGCCAAAATTGCCGGATGACCCTTTCGCAGGTACTTCTGCGCCTTCATGAGGGTAATGACGCTGGTGGTCATGCCGCTTCTCTCACCTCGGACCGAAATGATCTCGCCGGAAGGGGAAGTAATGTGAACTATCTTGCCGTGACATATAATCTCCGCTCGGTTCTCGGATAACCAGTCCATTGCGACCACGACAACGAAACTACTAAGCGTAAAAGGAATAAGGTCGATATCAAAGACATGACCTGACAGTTTTAACTTACATCCCGCAATTACATGAGTCGTTACTATAGTCTTACCGTCAGCTAACTCAACAGGAAACTTAGCGTCTAACAGAGTTGGAGTTAAGTCTAAGAGTTGGCTAAAGGCTTTCGACAAAAAACTCCTATCAGCTCCAGTGTCAAACAATACAGAAGCAAAACAATCGTTCACAGGGAACTTACCAGTCACCACGTACGGATCATTGCGGGCTTGACCCGACCCAATTACTAAAGCTTTTCCTTTGCCATTGCTTCCACCACTACTGCCACTTCCATTACCTCCATTGTTGTCGTTTTGTTTCAGCTTGGGACAATCTTTCCTGAAATGACCTTCCTGCCCACATTCGAAACATCCATTCGTCGTCATAGGTGGCTTAGGAGCACCCTTTGCCGCAAGGTCTCCTCTACATTCCTTCGCCTGGTGACCCATCTTTCCGCATCTCTGACACTTGACACGGTCACATGGGCCAACATGATGATAGTTGCACCTATTGCACTTCGGATATTTCCCAGCATATCCGCTCGAACCCTGCCCGCTACCGTTGTTATTGTTGTTGTGACTCTGATTGTTAAATCTCCGAATGAATTCAGGCTTACGGAAGTGTTGTTGCGGTGGGAGGTTCGAGGACAAGGATCTGGTGTTGTCAAACTTCCTCTTTCCGCTGCTCGGGTTGCTGTTGCTGTTGTTGTCATTACTCCGGTTGTCACGGGCTTTAGTGGTTGAACCCCTAGGTGGTAACGCACCTTAGGTCACAGCCTGATCCGTCAGTTTGTGAGCTAAACGGATCGCTTGTTGAATCGTGGCTGGTCTGGAAGACGTCACCATGCCCTGAATCTGCAGTGCTAACCCATCAATATACATTTCAATCCTCTTACTCGGCGGATCTACCATCCGCGGACACATCACCGCTAACTCGTGAGAACGGGTAGTGTAGGCTTCGATTTCTGAGCCCACCATCTTCAGCGACCAAAATTCTGACTCTAACTTTGAAATCTCTTCTCACGGACAGTACTCCTCTCGCATCATGTTCTTGAACTCCTCCCAGTTCATAGCGTTAGCCAGTTCCAATCCAAGGATCTGCACATTCGAATTCCACCAAGTGAGGGCAGAATCCTCAAGTGTTCCAGCAGCGAATTTGACCCTACTGGCAAGGGGACAATTACACATCTCAAATGCCGACTCGGCTTTCTCAGCCCAACGCAGGAAGCCTATAGCTCCCTCAGTGCTCTTAAACGAACTGGGCTTGCAGTCAAGGTAATTCTTGAAAGTACACGATCCAGTTGGACCTCTAGCTTGATTCTGAACGTGTGCGGCTAGAGCGGCCGCCGCATGGTCGTTCAGCAGAGTTTGGAGTTCAGCTGCAGTCAAGTTGATGTTACCACGTCCTTGTCCAGCGTTTCTTCCAGCCATTTCCTAGAATCACAGTATAAAATGTTAAACATGAATTTTTCTTTCATATACAACACACCATACATGTAATAAAAAGATAGGTAAGAAAGACATAAGAAACAACATCACATCACAACCATATATTAATCTAATTAATAATTCATGATTAAAACCATTGTATTCGCTACAAAGTATTTCCAATCAATCCTTAAAATCATAGAAAATAATAGTTCGGATGGAGACAACCCCTCCATCTAGGTGTCATTATCACTAGATATCATCATCTGAGGACACCTCTGAGTGTGCCTTCTCCTCAGCCAGTTCTTCCTCCGGTTCTTCTTCAGGTTCCTCCTCGGGATCCTCCTCGGGCTCCTCTTTGGGATCTTCTTCAGGATCCTCTTCAGGCTCTGCCTCGGGCTCGGCCTCAGGCTCTGCCTCAGGTTCTGCTGCGTTCTGAGCAAGTTGCATTTGTAAGACATCGCAACGCTCTAGAGCTATTTCGGTTCGGGTCCTTGCTACTTGGATTTGCTCTTGCAAATCTATCATCTCGGCTTGCATCTTTCTCATAATCTTCATCTGTTGATCACTAGCCTCTTGCATTTCCTTCATTGCCGCTGCCATGCGGGCAATCTCCTCCTTAGTCTCGGTTTCGTCTTTTAACAGTCCGGAAACGTTCGCTCTCGTATAGCGCATGTAACCCACATCACGCTCCAAACATGAAACAACAGCTGCGAGAACTCGCTCTACAGTTTCGGTTATGGGTGGTAGGGTGTTGGGGTAAGCAGGGTGGTTCGGGTGAGGTAACGGGGGAACTTGTTCGCGATAGACCATACGTCTGATCATGTTAGGGTACCAATCCCAGCTAACTTCGTTTTCGTACATGCCTCCGGATAAGCGGTACCTCTTCGGTGCAGGAGCTTCGAGTTCCGGGACTACACGGGGTGGCAATGCGGTAGGTAACTGCGGTTCCTTCCCGTGAGCATGAGTCGTCGGATCAGATGAGGATGAGGGTGGCGGCGTCGACATTCCTACAGGTAAGCCGTGTATGCGCGCGCGTATGAGTGAAAGAGGTAAAGAGATAAGATAACAAAGACTACACAAATCTATGCAGTGCGTATCATTATAACTAATGGGTCGTCGCGGTTATAGTCTAGTATGCATGCAGCTTCTAGTTCGCTATAACCAATGGCTCTGATACCAATCTGTCACACCCTCAAATTCCACTAACGGAGTTTTACCATCAGAGGGTGTGAACTAACAGGATCGGAATCATTAGTTATAATCAAACCATAAAACAAAGTTTCAAAACCATGAAAAACGTTTACGAGTAATTTAATGCGGAAGCGTAAAACCATAAAAACCAATGTTGCGTCACGCAGGACGACTTAAAATCCAAAGATAACAGTTTAAAATAAGTTTGCATAATTAAAAATGTTTCAAGCAATGCATGTTCCTAAACCGCGCGCCCGCCTCGGCTACCTGAGAATAACATACTAAAAGTGTCAACACAAGGTTGGTGAGTTCACAAGTTTAAATAAAAATAAAGCGTTTAGCGTTTGCGTTCAGCGTTTTGCGTTACAGCGTTTTGCGTTACCAGATAGTGTTATGTCAATTATATATATACAGGTAGCTAGCCTATAAAACAAGTATCACTAAGTGTTCGACACCGAAGCTGACTGTTTATTCATTTGCCTTGCCACCAGGTCATCCAGACCATAGTATGTGTTTAGCCAAGATTACACCCACTCGACATCCAGTCGAGTTTAGCGTTGGGTGGGGTTTGACAAACCCAGTAGTACTACTCAACAGTGACTCGCTATTATCCAAATATTAACCGGTTCGATGTTATGAAGGACTTTAGTTATTGCGTTTGCCACTTAGTCTTTATAAGTGATATATAATCTATATTAACAAAATCTTAAATGCGTTTCGGAGTATGTTATCTCCCCCAAGTGAAAAGCGTTTAAAAAGTTTAAAAGGGGAAAGTGAAACTCACTGTTTGCGAAGAAATTCCCAAATTAAATCACCAAGATGCGCATCACAGAAAAACTCTCTCTAGCGTTCTAAAACAACAAAGAGATTTCTCTAAGTGTCGGAATATTTATCGAGTCTCTAGACCCGGCACATAATACCTATGCACATAACATGTTTCGTGTTTCGTTTGTGGATAGTGTGTGACTTTAACAAGTGTAGTTGTGATACATTACATGTGTAAGCAAGTATTTTCGTGTCATGTATTCATAAAGTACATAACTAACAATTACTCCCCGTAAGGGCAATTTGGTCAACACATAACAATTAACTAGTCATTATTCCCCACGAGGGTAATTTGGTCAAATCATGACAATCAATTACCAATTATTCCCGCAAGGGCAATTTGGTCAAAACATAACAATTATATAGCAAGTATCATGTTTCATGCATTTTCACCAAATTCAGCAGCTAGTTTCACCGTGATAGAAATTCTACTTGAAAGATTGTACTATCTCACCGATCATGGCATCACAATTAATTTACCAAAAATCATCACAAAAGCATATATGTCTTATATTTCTAGAACATATTTTATTATATTTTTATTCCACATAGGTTTCTCACAATCATCAAATCATTACAGCAAACTCATAACAGTCAAATTCATGCGCAACAGAATTTTATTTGAAATTCCCGTTAAACGAAAAATCCAATAAATGCAAGACCACTTGGGTTAGGTTCCTAACTCAATAAGTCAACTTCCAGAAGTGGAACCAACCCAATTGGTCTCGTAGTTCATGAGATATAACATTTACAAAACAACCTAACAGCAGGTCTAACAGGTCAGCTTTGTACAACGTTTTTGTAAAATCATAAAATTTAACTTCTACATGTCCAAAAATTGCAAATTTATATTCTTTAGAAACTAGACTCAACATAGTTTACTGTAGAATCAATAATATCAACCAATTTTTACATTTACACTTTGTTACAGTCAATTAAACATCAATAACACAATCTGTCCAGAAACTGTTTGCATCCAAACTCAACATATTAACTATCTATGGACCATCATGCATTCATATAACACTCTAGACTCCATAAACACTATCCATGCACATCAATTACACATTACATACATGATTAGGGTTTTTGTTTGAACTCAATTCAAAGACACAACAATTAACATGTAATAATATCCAATCTAGTTATCAAATCATCATCAAATCAACAACAATCATATTAGTTACATACACACATGAAATCGGCCATCTAGGGTTTTCAATTAACCCATTAAACATCAAAATCAAGTATAAAGGATGCATAGGATAGTCGTTTATACCTTCCTAGCACCTTAATCTTCGATCAAAAGTTGAAATTGATGGTTGTATGTGTGTGTATAGGTGACGGCAGCCAAGGAGCCAAGGGTTTGGGGTTCCGATCGGGATGTGTGGGAAAAGAAAAGAATAGTTAGGGTTTATTATTATTATTATTTATAATAATACTATGTTACACTTTGGCCCCTCCACTTCTAAGTATTACTTTTCCTAGCTTAAACTAACTTGTTTACAACTTGAGTTAACGTTTATAACTATGTTATCACATAACACATAAGTCTAACACATAATTATCACATAATTACTGTTTTGACGTTTTTCATTTATTCACCAATCGTTTGCGTTAACTCGTTTGGGTTTCGGTGCAAATCCCGAAAGACTACACATGTAGTAAGTGTTAAGCGTCATTTAAACCCTAGTTTAAATGTAATGAGGTGTGCGTTATAGATTTAGTTATCTTAAGTTTGAATTGACGGAGTTGAGTTAACGGAGTTAACCTGAAATTGACGATTGTCACATGGGATCCTTAGTTTCTTGATCTTCAATAAGGACTTAGAAAATTCGCTGCAAATAGTTCATATTATTAACTGGGATCAAACCCATTAAACTGGGGACAAGCCCAAAAAATATTCTGGAGACAAGCCCTTGCAACTGGGGACAAGCCCGTGTAATATAGGGACTAGCCCGTGTAACTGGGGACAAGCCCGTGTAATCTGAGGACTAGCCCGTGTAACTAGGGACAAGCCCAATAAACTGGTGTTAAACTGGCGACATGGCCCTTGAGAAGAGGTGAAAACCCCTTAAACCTTAGGATTAAACTGGCGACAAGGCCCTTAAGAAGAGGTGAAAACCCCTTAAACCTTAGTAAATGGTACGTCTACCATATATCGTAGGATCCTCCATATAGTCGGAAACAATGAAATTGTCAGCCACTAAGCGTGTACTGGTCCCGGTGCCCCGAACTATACGATGGATAGCGTGCGCAACTGGCGATCGTGAGAAAGGAAAAACCTTTAAACCTTAGGGGATATGACCATCGGGGATCATATCCAAACGTGGGCAAGGCCAAGGGATATAGTAAATACCTTATATGTGAAGGAGAGGTGGCCAACCCCTTAGATATTTAACTTCTTATTGAAAACTGCCTTGTTACTTAAGAACTTGGAAAAAATAAATGTTAAGAATATATTATTCTTAGAATAACAAGAATAAAAAATAAATAAGTTATTAGTTAGATATTACCGATTTTAGGATCCTTGATCCTTTAAGGATAATATATCTTTCTGGATACTGGATCCTGATTAGAAAAAATACTTCTTGAGGTGAATGGCATTACATGCTCTTGGTTATTTGTTTCCTTCCATGGTGAGCAAATGATATGCCCCCTTTTCTGCTTCAGACTCAATCTGATAACGTCCTTCCCATTTGGGTGCTAATTTCCCATCAGCCGGATTTGTGGTGTTCTGGAAGGCTTTCCTTAGTACTAGATCTCCTTCTTGAAATCTTCTGATTCTGATACTTTTGGTATATGCCCCAGCTAACCTTTGTTAATACGCAGCCATTCTGATTTTTGCTAGATCTCTGAGTTCTTCTATGGTATCTAAGTCTTCAAGGAGAATTTCTTTACTAGCTTCAGGATCACGGATGCTGGTTCTAGCAGTAGGGACCACCATTTCTGTGGGAATAACTGCTTCTGATCCAAACACCAAAGAGAAAGGTGTCTGGCCAGTTGCATTTTTGGGTGTAGTTCTGTCTGCCCAAAGAACATAAGGAAGTTCTTCGGCCCATTTTCCCTTCTTGGATCCTAGCTTTTTCTTTAGATTGTTGATGATGATCTTGTTGGTAGACTCTGCTTGGCCATTGGCTTGAGGGTGAATAGGAGTCGAAGTAATCATTTTGATGCCACAACTGTCACAAAAGTTAGTAGTTCTTTTCCCAATAAACTGGGAACCATTGTCACAAACAATTTCAGCGGGAATACCAAATCTAGTTTTAATATTTCGTTTAATAAAAGATATTACTTCCCTTTCACGGACTTGTACAAATGCCTCTGCCTCAATCCATTTGGAGAAGTAGTCTGTCATGGCGAGCATAAAGACTTTTCCACCTGGTGCTTTTGGTAGCTTGCCCACAATATCCATACCCCATTTCATAAAAGGCCATGAGGTGGATATAGGATATAGAGGCTCCGCTGATTGATGAAGGATATTTGCGTGTTTTTGGCAAGCATCACACTTTTTTGAATACTCCACTGCATCTTTTTTCATTGTCGGCCAGAAGTATCCGGTTCTGAGTATCCTGGAAAATAACGCTCTTCCACCTGTGTGATTGCCACAGTCTCCTTCGTGAAAATTCTTACGTACTTCTTGGATCTCGGGATCCTAGATGCTTCTTAGATACGGACCTGCAAGATATTTTCTATATATCATATTATCTAATAAAATATATTGGGATACCTTGAGCTTGAAGGACTTGGGATTTTCTGTGGCTAGAATTTCTCCAGTCTGAATATAGTTCTTGATAGGATGGATCCATGATCCTTTATCATTTGAGGATAAAGGATCCCATAGCACGATTTCTTTATCTTTTGTTATCTCCCAAATTTCCTGTTCTCCTATTGCTGGCGTGAGAATGTGGATTATTGGGATTTTCAAATCTTCAGGAATCTTCAGAGATGAGGCTAGGTTTCCTAAGACATCTGCCCCGGCGTTTTCTTCCCTTGGTACCTGTGTAATACTAAATATTTCGAAGGATTTCGACAATTCTTTCACAACATCTAAATATTTCATTAGTTTCTCACCTTTAACAGCGTAAGAGCCATTAAAGTGGTTAGTTATTAATAAAGAATCTGCATAAACTTGAAGATACCTGATCCTCATGTTTTTGGCTAGTTGCAAACCTGCGATTAAAGCTTCGTACTCTGCTTCGTTGTTTGTTGCCTGGAACTCACAAGCTATAGACTGGGGTAATATGTCCCCCTGTGGCGATTTCAGTAGGATCCCTAATCATGTTCCTCTTACATTAGATGCTCCATCAGTGAAGAGTATCCAAGGATCCTTGGTCTTTTCAAGTTGTTGTACTTCCAAGTCAGCTTCTTTTTGTAGATCGCTAGTGAAATCAGCCACAAAGTCTGCTAGTGCTTGAGACTTGATTGCTGTTCTCGGCTCGTATTGGATATCATATGCACTTAACTTTACAGCCCACTTAGCCATTCTACCTGACAACTCTGGTTTTCTAAGAACATTCTTTACGGGATAGTTAGTTCTCAAAGTTATAGGGTGGGTCTCAAAATAATGTCTCAGCTTAGTAGAAGCCATAATAAGTGCAAGAATTAGTTTTTCTAAATGAGAATACCTGGACTCCGCATCTAAAAGACGTTTACTTACATAGTATACGGGATGTTGTTCACCTTCATGATCCTTTACCAAGACTGCACTTACTTTATTTCCTGAAACAGCAAGATATAGATACAAGGATTCTCCATCCACAGGCTTCATCAGAGACGGAGCTGAGGATAAGTAATCCTTCAGGGCTTTGAGAGCAGCTTCAAGTTTTTCAGTCCATTCAAACTTCTTGTTCTTTCTCAGGATATCATAGAAGTCTTTACACTTCTCGGAGGATTTTGAGATAAACCTATTCAAGGCTACTATTCTCCCGGTAAGTCTCTGGACGTCTTTTGCATTTGCAAGAGATTTGAGATTGACAATAGCTTCGATCTGCTCCGGGCTTGCTTCAATTCCTCTTTTTGTGACCATATATCCAAGAAACTTTCCGGCCTTATCACCGAAGTGGCATTTGGACGGATTTAGTTTCATGTTATATTGGTCTAGGATATTGAATGCTTCCTCGAGGTCTCTGAGGTGATCCTCTGCCTTCTTCGACTTTACCACCATATCATCTATGTAGACCTCCATAGTTTTACCCAATTGGTCCTTGAACATCATGTCGAATAATCTTTGGTATGTTGCCCCTGCATTTCTTAGTCCAAACAGCATAGCAGTATAACAATATATGCCGGTTGGAGTCATGAATGTTGTATCTTCTTGATCAGATAGTTCCATCTGAATTTATTGGAATCCAGAGGAAGCATCCATAAAGGTAAGCATTTCATGTCCAGCCGTTGCATCCTTGGGGCATGCCTTGTTTAAATCGGTAAAATCGACAAACACCCTCCACTTTCCATACTTTTTTCAAACAACGACCACATTAGCTAGCCATCGAGGGTATTGAACCTCTCTGATCATACAGGACTTAAGAAGTTTCTCAACTTCTTCTTGTATGATCTTGTTCCTCTCAGGATTGAATTTTCTTCGCTTCTGATGGAAAAGTTTAACAGATAAATCAAGGACGAGTTTATGAGTGATTACCTCTTTCGAGATACCTGTCATATATGAGTGTTTGAAGGCAAAAGTTGATCATCTTCGTCCTAGGAAGGATATTATATCCTCCTCTATTTTGTTGGGATACTGGATCCTAGGAGCACTTTATTTCTGGATCATTGGGGTCCGATGATACTTCTTTGAGGTCCTTCTCCCGAGCTTCCAATACATTCCTAGGATTTTGCTGTAATTGCTATGCTATAGTTTGCTTGGCTGCTGGCTTCATTGATGACGAATAGTAGTTCTTAGCCTCTGCTTGGTCACCTACTATATTTACAACTCCCCAAGGAGTTGGTAATTTTATGCATTGGTGATAAGTTGAAGCTACGGCCTTCATTCCATGGAGCCAGGGCCTGCCTAAAATAACATTGCAACAAGAAAGGTTATCTATAACACAAAATTTTTTGTACAAATTTAACCCTTCGATATAGATTGGGAGGTTGATGTCCCCCAATGTCTTCTTGGTTTCACCACTGAAACCGACTAGCACCGATGTTCTGGGAATGATTTCTGAATCCGGGATGTTCATCTTTTTGAGGACGTCATGATGGATAATGTTGACTGAGCTACCCCCGTCTACTAGGATCCTGCGTACATAATGGGTAGAGATAAATAAAGTAATGATCAAACCATCATGATGAGGATCCTGAATGTTTAGCTTGTCTTCCTCGTCGAAGAATATTCTTTTGTATGTTGTTAATGTGGTTGACACTATAGGATGATCGTCGTTATCCATCTTGATTTCCTTGGCGAATCCTTTTGCTGCATAGAAAGAAGTTCTGCATATGTCTGAACCTCCCGAGATGAAATTAATTGCTCGAACATGCGGCTTGTCTTGTTGAGGATCCTGGATTCTTGACTTGGAAAAGATTCTTTGGTCAGTCATTCGAGTGGTGGGGATGAGTGGTCTTCTTTCATCATCCAACTCGAATTCTTCCGAGGGACTTTCTTCTACGGTACAGGAATCTCGAAATAATTCGTAGTCCCTGGAAACAAAGTTGATCACATGTGCATCTGGCGGTGGTGGCGTTGCTTTTTGTGGAAGGTCTTCAGGATCCTGGATCTTGGATTTCTTCTTTCCCAAGAGTTCTTTAAAGTGACCCTTGCTTAGGAGGTACCCAATTTCTTTCCTTAACCCGATGTATTCGTCCGTCGCGTGGCCAAAGTCTTCGTGGAATGCACACCACTTAGACTTGTCCTTGAAGCTGACGACCTTCTCATTCTTTCGGGGCCACCTTGCCTTTTCTCCCAGATCCTTCATGGCACAAATCAAGCCGTGAGTATCTACAGAGAAACAGTAGTCGGAGATGCAAAGGTAATCTTCATCGTCATCTCCTTCTTCAACTGCCCGCACGTTCTAATTGTTGAACTTCGCGTATGGCTTTGGGGCAATTGTTTAGCCACGATTTTTATACTGAGGATCCTTTATTCTTAACTGTCTTATAGATAGATTATCCTTGAAATAAATATCAGGATATAAAAATCGTGGCCCTTGAGAAGAGGTGAAAACCCCTTAAACCTTAGGAAGTGATACGTCTACCATATATCGTAGGATCCTCCATATAGCCTGAAACAACCAAATTGTCAGCCACTAAGCGTGTATTGGTCCCGCTGCCCCGAACTATACGATGGATAGCTTGCGCAACTAGCGATCGTGAGAAAGGAGAAAACCTTTAAACCTTAAGGGATATGACCATTGGGGATCATATCCAAACGTGGGCAAGGCCAAGGGATATAGTAAAGTACCTTATATATGAAGGAGAGGTGGCCAACCCCTTATATATTGAACTTCTTATTGAAACCTGCCTTGTTACTTAAGAACTTGGAAAAAATAAATGTTAAGAATATATTATTCTTAGAATAAAAAGAATAAAAAATAAATACGTAATCAGATAGATATTACCAATTTTAGGATCCTTGATCCTTTAAGGATATTATATATTTCTGGATACTGGATCCTGTTTAAAAAAAAACTTCTTGAGGTGAATGGCATTCCATGCTCTTGGTAATCTGTTGCCTTCATAGTTATCAAATGATATCCCCCTTTCCTGCTTCAGACTCAATCTGATAAGGTCCTTCCCATTTGGGTGCTAATTTCCCATCAGCCGGATTTGTGGTGTTCTGGAAGGCTTTCCTTAGTACTAGATCTCCTTCTTGAAATCTTCTGATTCTGATACTTTTGGTATATGCCCCAGCTAACCTTTGTTGATACGCAGCCATTCTGATTTTTGCTAGATCTCTGAGTTCTTCTATGGTATCTAAGTCTTCAAGGAGAATTTCTTTACTAGCTTCAGAATCACGGATGCTGGTTCTAGCAGTAGGGACCACCATTTCTGTGGGAATAAATGCTTCTTATCCAAACACCAAAGAGAAAGGTGTCTGGCCAGTTGCATTTTTGGGTGTAGTTTTGTCTGCCCAAAAAACTTAAGGAAGTTCTTCGGCCCATTTTCCCTTTTTGGATCCTAGCTTTTTCTTTAGATTGTTGATGATGATCTTGTTGCTAGACTCTGCTTGGCCATTGTCTTGAGGGTGAACAGGAGTCGAAGTAATCATTTTGATGCCACAACTGTCACAAAAGTTAGTAGCTCTTTTCCTAATAAACTGGGAACCATTGTCACAAACAATTTCAGCGGGAATACCAAATCTAGTTATAATATTTCGTTTAATAAAAGATATTACTTCCCTTTCACGGACTTTTACAAATGCCACTGCCTCAATCCATTTGGAGAAGTAGTCATGGCGAGCATAAAGACTTTTCCACCTGGTGCTTTTGGTAGCTTGCCCACAATATCCATACCCCATTTAACAGATAAACCAAGGCCGAGTTTATGAGTGATTACGTATTTCGAGATACTTGTCATATCTGAGTGTTTGAGGCAAAAGTTGATCTTCTTCGTCCTAGGAAGGATATTATATCCTCCTCTATTTTGCTAGGGATACTGGATCCTAGGAGCACTTTTATTTCTGGATCTTCGGGGTCCAATGATACTTTTTGAGGTCCTTCTCTCGAGCTTCCAATACATTCCTAGGATGTTGTTGTAATTGCTATGCTATAGTTTGCTTGGCTGCTGGCTTCATTGATGACGAATAGTAGTTCTTAGCCTCTGCTTTGTCACCTACTATCTTTACAACTCCCCAAGGAGTTGGTAATTTTATGCATTGGTGATAAGTTGAAGCTACGGCCTTCATTCCACGGAGCCAGGGCCTGCCTAAAATAACATTGCAACAAGAAAGGTTATCTATAACACAAAATTTTTGGTACGAATTTAACCCTTCGATATAGATTGGGAGGTTGATGCCCCCCAATGTCTTCTTGGTTTCACCACTGAAACCGACGAGCACCGATGTTCTGGGAATGATTTCTAAATCCGGGATGTTCATCTTTTTGAGGACGTCATGTTGGATAATATTGACTGAGCTACCCTCGTCTACTAGGATCCTGCGTATATATTGGTTAGAGATAAATAAAGTAATTATCAAACCGTCATGATGAGGATCCTGAATGTTTAGCTTGTCTTCCTCGTCGAAGAATATTCTTTTGTCTGTTGTTAATGTGGTTGACACTATCGGATGGTCGCCGTTATCCATCTTGATTTCCTTGGCGAATCTTTTTGTTGCAGAGAAAGAAGTTCCGCATATGT
Source organism: Bidens hawaiensis (assembly GCF_021521415.1). NCBI lineage: Eukaryota > Viridiplantae > Streptophyta > Magnoliopsida > Asterales > Asteraceae > Bidens > Bidens hawaiensis. The sequence goes on from NW_027491014.1 coordinate 8,308,552, forward strand.
CTGAACCTCTCGAGATGAAATTAATTGCTCGAACATGTGGCTTGTCTTGTTGAGGATCCTGGATCCTTGACTTCGAAAAGATTCCTTGGTCAGTCATTCGAGTGGTGGGGATGAATGGTCTTCTTTCATCATCCAACTCGAATTCTTCCAAGGTACTTTCTTCTACGGTACAGAAATCTCGAAATAATTCGAAGTCCCTGGAAACAAAGTTGATCACATGTGCATCTGGCGGTGGTGGCATTGCTTTCTGTGGAAGGTCTTCAGGATCCTGGATCCTGGATCTTGGATTTCTTCCTTCCCAAGAGTTCTTTAAAGTGACCCTTTCTTAGGAGGTACCCAATTTCATTCCTTAACCCGATGCATTCGTCCGTCGTGTGGCCAAAGTCTTCGTGGAATGCACACCACTTAGACTTTTACTTGAAGCCGACGACTTTCTCATTCTTTCGGGGCCACCTTGCCTTTTTTCCCAGATCTTTCATGGCAAAAATCAAGCCGTGAGTATCTACAAAGAAACAGTAGTCAGAGATGCAAGGGTAATCTTCATCGTCATCTCCTTCTTCAACTGCCCGCACGTTCTGATTGTTGAACTTCGCGTATGTCTTTGCGTTGTTGTTCCTATTCTAGGATCCTTTATTCTTCTCGGGTGTTTCTTGTTTTGTTTGTCCCCCGAGATGATCCTGGATTTTTTTATCTTCTTCCAAGCGGATGTACCTTAATGCCCTGCTTCTGACTTCATCTAATGTCCTGCGTGGAGTCATCACTAAATCATCATAAAAAGGGGAGCTCTTTTGAATTCCCATCTTGAATGGTTCAACAACAGTAGTCATATCAAGGTTTAGGATATCTAGAGCTTCCTTTCCGAACTTGGTAACGAAATCCCTAAGGGATTCATCACTATTTTGGAAAATACGATATAAATCACTGGTCAACCTCTCAAATTTCCGTCTACAGGAAAATTGTGTGTTAAACAAATTAACTAAATGAGAGAAAGATGTAACCGAGAAAGGTTGGAGACTTAGTAGCCATTTTAGTGCAGCTCCTGTTAGAATGGCTCCAAATCTTTACAAAGGCAAGCCTCCTTGAGTCTTTAGGAACAGGATTAATCTTCATCCTTTCCCTATATTGAGCAACATGTTCCTTAGGATCGGTGCTCTCGTCATATGTCTTCATGTTGGGGGTTTGGAACCGCTTCGGGATTTCAGAATCACATATGGGCGGAGCAAATCTGGATAGTTTGTGACTTCCCTCTGGTACCTCAGGAATTGGACGTATGACCCTCGGGACACTGGATATCATATCCTTTTGCTTTTGTAATTCCCTGGCCATGGCCTGATTGATACCTGAATCCTGCATGGAAACTCGGTTAGTATCTAAGGATGTAGCATCATACCAGTTACCTCTCTGTTGGGAGGAATTTGATATTCCAGACGAGTATCTGGGATAAGAGGAGTCAGCAATCAGAGTGGGTCCTCCAGAAGCTATGGTCTGCATTGGGGATTATATCCCCTTCGTGGACATCAGAGGATCGTTGATGTTGGACCCCTGAGGCTCCTTGATTTGGAAAGAAGGACCCGTGCTTGGGATATGTCCTAGTAGATCCTGACGGAAAGAAGGTGTCATCTTGTCGATAATATGAGGATCCTTGATTTTGTTGTCCCATGGATCCTTGATGGAAGTTGGAGGACATTGGCTGAACTAGCGAGAATCCTTGAGCCTGTTGACCCGTGGACCCTTGTTGAAGAATATGTGATCCTAACTAAAAGAGTGAGGATCCTTGAGCTTGCTGACCCATGGACCCTGGTTGCAGGATAGAAGATCCTGGCTGAAACATCGAGGATCCCTGAATCGGTTGACCCAAGGACCCTGGTTGCATGATAGAGGATCCTGGCTGAAACATCGAAGATCCCTGAGCCGGAGGGCCCATAGACCCTGGACTGGTGAAATCCAGCATCCTGGGCACCAGGGGAATGAGATCTTCTGCTAGCCTCTTGTTCTTCCTGAGATCTTCTATCTCACGAAGGAACCTTTGGTTGGTCTTGTTCTGCTGCTCCATGTATGCTTTAACCTGCGAAAACATAGATGAAACATCACTGTTAGTACTAACCACCGGGGTAGCAGCAGCGGTTTTTGAGCTCTGGAAGACTAGTAGTTGTTTCTTTCTCCCAGCAGCTGCAGTTCGTTGTGCTCCCGTGATTGGCGGAGGCATCGGTGGCAAGGTCCTTGATGAGAGAGAAACCGATGATGGTATGGTTGATAAAGCAGAGGTTGATTGAGAGGCCATTAGTAGTGATATGGGTATGGAAAAGTTGAAAATGATAAGAATAATATTGATTATAGCACCAATTGCCCCACGGTGGGCGCCAAATTGTTTTGGAAAAAAATCAACTAAGGATCAAGTATCCAGATTTGTAAATGTGAGGTAAGGGGCTAACACAATAACGGCCAATGTATGAGCGTGATATAAGTGAACAAAATGATTTGATCACGAGGGAAAAAGCCCTTAACCAAGATAGTCTTACTTCGGTCAAAACTTATCGAGGCAATCGTTGTTAAAATAGCTCCGGTCAAAGATTAATAGTATAATCATTGGTCGAAGTATCTTAGTCAATGATCAACGGGAAAACCTTTGGTCGTTAGTATATGGTTATCGTGGTCTCCGGCACAAAAAACCCCCGGACGGTGAAAACTATCACCGTCAAGTTTATTAATGAAAAAAGGATGTTACAAACGTTTGTGGAGTATATGATCGAGGTAACAATGCAAGCTAGTGTATAGAGAGAATTGTTGAATCTGCTCTAGTGTGTGTGAGAATACAAGTGTGTTTCCTATTCGACCATTACTCGTTTAAATAACTTAAACAAGAATAACAACATTTCCTAATTAGACGGAAGTCTTCCACTAGCCTCTCCATGACTTTGACCTCGTGCGTATAGTCGTTCAGCAGCGAGATAATCGGAAGCACAAGTCACACGGCCGTTGGTGATATTTAAACTTCAATCTTCTAGAGAGTTCGTCCATCATCAGTTGTGTTGAATTAGGATCCTATATCCATGTTCCAGCCATAGGGTGTTCCGTGAGGATAATTGATGCTAATGCGTCTCAAAGTTGATATACATGTCTAACACATCACAATACTAAATGCAATCGTTAGAAAATAAACAATACCGAGGATCGTCGATCCTTTATATCCTTATATGTATTTCAAGAATAATCTATCTATAAGACCGTTAAGAATAAAGGATCCTCAGTATAAAAATCGTGGCCTAACACTACCTAAAATAACATTGCAACAGGAAAGGTTATCTATAACACAAAATTTTTGGTATGAATTTAACCCTTCGATATAAATTGGGAGGTTGATGTCCCCCAATGTCTTCTTGGTTTCACCACTGAAACCGACTAGCACCGATGTTCTAGGGATGATTTATGAATCCGGTATGTTCATATTCTTGAGGACATCATGTTGGATAATGTTGACCGAGCTGCCACCGTCCACTAGGATCCTGCTTACATAACGGTTAGAGATAAATAAAGTAATAATCAAACCGTCATGATGAGGATCCTGAATGTTTAGCTTGTCTTCCTCATCGAAGAAGATTCTGTTGTGTGTTGTTAATGTGGTTGACACTATTGGATGACCCCGTTATCCATCTTGATCTCCTTGGAGAATCTTTTTGCTGCAGAGAAAGAAGTTCCACATATGTCTGAACCTCCCGAGATGAAATTAACTGCTCGCACATCTAGCTTGTCCTGTTGAGGATCCTGGATCCTTGAATTGAAAAAGATTCTCTTATCAGTCACTCGAGTAGTGGGGATGAGTGGTTTTCTCTCATTATCCAACTCGAATTCTTCTACGGGACTTTCTTCTATGGCACATGAATCTCTAAACACTTCGTAGTCTCTGGAGACAAAGTTGATCACATGGGCATCCGGCGGCGGTGGTATTGCTTTCTGTGAAAGATCTTTAGGATCCTGGATCTTGGATTTCTTCCTTCCCAAGAGTTCTTTAAAGTGACCCTTGCTCAAAAGGTATCCAATTTCTTTCCTTAAGCCGATGCACTCGTTTGTCGCGTGGCCAAAATCTTCGTGGAAGGTGCACCACTTAGACTTGTCCTTGAAGCCGACAACCTTCTCATTCTTTCGGGGCCACCTTGCTTTTTCTCCCAGATCCTTCATGGCACAAATCAAGCCATTAGTATCTACAGAGAAACAATAGTCGGAGATGCAACGATAGTCTTCATCGTCATCTCCTTCTTCAACTGCCCGTACGTTCTAATTGTTGAACTTGGCGTATGGCTTCGAATTGTTGTTCATATTCCAGGTTCCTTTATTCTTTTCAGGAGATTCTTGTTTCGTTTGTCCCCCGAGACGATCCTGGATCTTTTTTTCTTCCTCTAAGCGGATGTATCTTAATGCCCTGTTTCTGACTTCATCTAATGTCCTGCACGGAGTCATCACTAAATCATCATAAAACGGGGAGCTCCTTTGAATTCCCATCTTGAATGCTTCTACAGAAGTAGTCATATCAAGGTTTGGGATTTCTAGAGCTTCCTTGCCGAACATGGTAACGAAATTCCTAAGGGATTCATCACTAGGCTGGATAAGACAATATAAATCACTGGTTAACCTCTTAAATTTCCGACTACAGGAAAATTGAGTGTTAAACAAATTAACTAAATGAGAGAAAGATGTAAACGAGAAAAGGGGAGACTTAGTAGCCATTTTAGTGCAGCTCCCGTTAGTGTGGCTCCAAATACTTTGCAAAGGCAAGCCTCCTTGAGTCTTTCAGGAACAGGATTAATTTCCATCCTTTCCCTATATTGGGCAACATGCTCCTCAGGATCGGAGCTCCCATCATACGTCTTCATGTTGGGAGTTTGGAACCGCTTCGGGATTTCAGCATCACATATGGGTGGAGCGGATCTGGATAATTTGTGACTTCCCTCTCGTATCTCAGTAATTGGGCGTATCACTCTCGGGACACTAGATATCATATCCTTTAGCTTCTGTTACTCCTTGGCCATGGCCTGGTTGACACCTGAATCCTGCATGGGAACATGGTTAGTATCTAAAGATATAGGGTCGTACCAGTTACCTCTCTGCTGGGTGTAGTTCGGGATTCCAGACGAGTATCTGGGATAAGAGGAGTTAGCAATCAGAGTGGGCCCTCCGGAAGCTATGGTCTGCATGGGGATTATATCCCCATCACGGTCTTCGGACGATCGTATGTGCTGGATTCTTGAGGATCCTTGATCCTGAATAAAGGACCCTTGAGGTTGAGAATTATAGGACCCTTGAACATATAACCCAGAGGATCCCGGCGGAATGACTGAAGACCCCTGCTGAAATAGCGAGGATCCTTGAGCCTGTTGACCCATGGACCCCTGCTGAAGGATGGACGATCCTGGCTGAAAGAGTGAGGATCCTTGAGCCTGCTGACCCATGGATCCCTGTTGAAGGATGGATGATCCTGGCTGAAATAGTGAGGATCCTTGATCCTGCTGACCCATGGATCCCTGTTGAAGGATGGATGATCTTGGTTGAAAGAGTGAGGATCCTTGAGCCTGCTGACCCATGGATCCCTATTGAAGGATGGATGATCCTGGCTGAAACATTGAGGATCCTTGAGCCTGTTGACCCATGGACCCTGGTTGCAGGATATAGGATCTTGGCTGAAACAGTGAAGATCCTTGAGCCTGCTGACCCATGGATCCCTATTGAAGGATGGATGATCCTGGCTGAAACATTGAGGATCCTTAAGCCTGTTGACCCATGGACCCTGGTTGCAGGATGGACGATCCTGGCTGAAAGAGTGAGGACCCTTGAGCCTACTGACCCATGGATCCCTGTTGAAGGATGGATGATCCTGGCTGAAAGAGTGAGGATCCTTGAGCCTGCTTACCCATGGATCCCTGTTGAAGGATGGATGATCCTGGCTGAAAGAGTGACGATCCTTGAGCCTGCTGACCCATGGATCCCTATTGAAGGATGGATGATCCTGGCTGAAACATTGAGGATCCTTGAGCCTGTTGAACCATGGACCCTGGTTGCAGGATATAGGATCCTGGCTGAAACAGTGAAGATCCTTGCGAAAGCTGAGCCATGGATCCTGGACTGGTGAAATCCAGCATCCTGGGCACCAGGGGAGTGAGATCTTTTGCTGGCCTCTTATTCTTCCTGAGATCTTCTATCTCACGAAGGATCCTCTGGTTAGTCTTGTTCTGTTGCTCCATATATGTTTTAACCTGCGAAAACATAGATGAAACATCACTGTTAATATTAACCACTGGGGCAGCAGCAGCGGTATTCGAGCTCTGGAAGATTGGTAGTTGCGTTATGCTTCCAGTTGCAGCAGTTCGTTATGCTGCCATGATTGGCGGAAGCATCGGTTGCAAAGTCCTCGATGAGAGAGAAGCTGATGATGGCATAGTTGACGATGAAGAGGTGGATTGAGAGGCCATTGCGAGTGTATAGGGTATGTAAAAATGAAGGTTAATGAGAATAATATGGATTATAGCACCAATTGCTCCACGGTGGGCGCCAAATTGTTTTGGACAAAAATCTACGAAGGATAATGTATCCAAATCTGTTATGTGAGGTAAGGTTCTAGCTCGATAATGACAATTGTATAAGTGTAATATTGGTGATCAAAAAGGTTTGATTACGAGGGAAAAAGTCCTTAACCAGGATAGTCTTACTTCGGTCAAAACTTATCGACGTAATCTTTGAAGAAATGACGTGGGTCAAGGATTAATATGTTAATCTTTGGTAAAGTCACTTCAATCAAGGATCAACAAGGTAACCTTGGTCAATGAGTATATGATTATCGTGGTCTCCGGCACAAAAACCCCCGGACGGTGAAAACTATCACCGTCGATTATATTGATAAACAAAAAGTGGTTACAAATGCGGTGGAAAATATGATCGAGATTACAAAGTATGGTAGTGTAGAGAGAGTGTTTTCTTCTGCTCTAGTGTGTGTGTAAGTACATGTGTTTACCTACTCGATCATATCTCGATTAAATAAGATAATAACAATAACCATATTTCCTATTTATCTGGAAATCCTCCACTTAGCCGCTCCACGACCATTGACCACGTGCTATTAGCCATCCAGTAGCGAGATAAGTGGGAGAATGAGTCTTATAGCCGTTGTTGATATTTGCACGTTCATCTTCACACGAAATTGTCCATTAACAGCTACATTGAAGTAGGATCCTAGATCCATGTTCCAGCTATAGGATGTCCCGTGAGGATAACTCGTACAAGTACGTCTTAAAGTTGCTACACCTGTCTAACACATCACCATACTAAACGCAATCATTAGTAAACAAGTAATACCGAGGATCGTCAATCCTTTATATCCTGATGTATATTTCAAGGATAAACTATCCATAAGACAGTCAAGGATAAAGGATCCTCAGTATAAAAATCATGGCCTAACAATAACAAGATCATCATAGAAAGAGGAGTCTTCTCTTACCCCAACTTAAGAGCTTCCATTGCCGAAGCAGGATTTAGATTTGGAATCTCTAGCGACTCCTTGCTAAACCTGGTAATAAAATCTCTCAAGGATTCCCCAGGATTCTGGGTAACCCTATAAAGATCACCTGTCATATTCTCAAATGTTCTACTGCAAGAAAACTGGTTATTGAAATAGTTAACAAAATGAGAAAAGTAGGTGATGGTGTTAAGAGGAATACTCAGTGGCCATTTCATGGCTGCTCCAGTCAAGGTAGACCCAAATCCCTTGCATAGACATGCTTCCTTGATTTCTATAGGGATTGGGTTGATCGCCATACGCTCCCTATACTGTGCAACATGTTCCTCGGGATTCGTTGAACCATCATAAAGTTTCATATTTGGGGATTGAAACCGTTTTGGGATCTGCACGTCACTAATTGATGGCACAAATCGGGATATTCTGTGACTATCACTGGGAACTTCGGCTATGGTATGGATTACACCAGGAACATTTGAGATCATGTCCTTAAGCTTCTGTAATTCCCCGGCTAAACATGAACTTATGCCTGCATCCTGCAAAATCCTTGATTAGCATTAAAGGGAATTGTATTGAAAGTGTTACCCTGATTAATATTCTGAGGAACAGTCTGGGTGTTGTAGCTTGCATTCCCAAACATAGTATTTCCTAGAGTAGCAAATGGAGTGGTCGTAGTGTTAGCCTGCAATGAGATAAAGTCCCCCTGGTGCATCTCAGAGGATCCTGCAAACGGTTGAGTCTGAACAAATGGTTTCTAAGGAGTAGAGAATCCTGATGAAGGCACTCCTGAGGATCCTGCCTGTTGCTGAAATCCTGAGGATATCGCCTACTGTTAAGGACCCGAGGATCGCGCCTGATGGAACAATCCTGAGGATCCGGACTGTTGAAACAATCCTGAGGATCCTCCCTGTTGCGACAATCCTGAGGATCCTGCATGTTGAAACGGCCCAGCAGAAGATGCATGCAAGTACCTTTGGGATCCAGATGAGTGCAATGCTGCTGACCCTGAGTGCTGGAAAAATGAGGATTCAGAGTTGTATGCCATGGTCGACTCCGGACGCACCAATCCTGTGGATCCTAGAGGAGTGAAATCCAGAGATCTCGGGACTAGTGGTGTGAATTCTTCCACCGGCCTCTTGGCTTTCCTGATATCTTCCAGTTCCTTCACGAGCATCTGGTTGGTCTTGTTCGGGCGATCCATCTGTTCCTGTAACTGTCTATACATAGACAGAAGGTCGTTGTTGGATACCCTGATGGGATCCTAGGGAGACGGTCTCCATCCTAAGAACACGGGAGTAGCAGGTTTATTCTGAGTGTTGTCAGGTTTCTTCGGGATACCACCCGCAGGAGGAGGAGGCATAGAAAGCCTCACAGAGGAATCTAAAGCTACGGCAGAAGAGGAAACATTATTCGGTTTGGAAGACATGTTGTGGATGTTTAAAGTAGGGTTTAATTTGAGGGTTAATAATGATCAAAGCACCGTCTGCCCCAGGGTGGGCGCCAAATTGTTTCGGTCAAAAATTAACAAAGTAATTTTGTGATCAAATTCGTATGTGAGGTAGAGTGCTTGATCAAAAATATGGTGAACACAATGATTTAATTTCGTGGGAAAAATCCCTTGATCTTGAGGATCGCCGGAACAAAAAACCCCTGGACGGTGAAAACTATCACCGTATATTTATTAATAATAAAACAGGTTGATTACAAGTGTTAAAGCTGATAATAGATCAATTGCTAAGTGTTACAATAAGTTTCAGTAGCTATGAGTGCGAGGTGTGTGTTCTAAATGACCAATTCAGCTCGTTTAAATAAATAAAAGACTACAACTAAAATTCCGAGAAATCCGGGATAAACCCTAGACTAAGTCTTCCACTATCCCTTGCTTCACACATTCGAATTGATTGAGCTTCATAAATAACCGTTGCAAACCTACGTCTTTAGTAGCACATTAAACACATGGCTATGTTTGCAAAAAAAAACAAAACAATAAAGGATAGTTGGATTAGCAAAATATAATCCTCACAATACTTGTATCGGCAGGATAGGCTGAAATCCCTAAAACGTGAACAATCCTGAGGATAAAAATCTACTCCCAAATATATATATATATATAGGATTGATTTATTTTGAGAACCACTTTGAGTTTTAAGAACTCGAAAGAACTCAACGTAAAAAAAATTTTTCGAATTTTTTTTACACATGTGTAATACGTAAGTGTAAGTGATGTACAAAAAATTACAGTATTTTTGTACACACCGAATCGACTTTTTACACATGTGTAACTAACGTTTAAACTTGTGTAGTTATCAAAAATACTTATTTTCTCTTCTGCTTCATTTTATAATCAAATTTAATCTCAGCCATATATTTCATATCATTTAATTAAATGTGTGGTTTAAAATTTAGTTCTTAAAATTCTTAAAACTCACAATGGTTCTCAAAATAACCCTCCTATATATATATATATATATATATATATATATATATATATATATATAATGCTATTATTTTACAAGAAAACTAGATCTCTCACTTAAAGGGTGAAGTTATCCTTATAAACTTGGTCTCTCCTATTGCAGTATCACTTTTTAGAGCTATGTTTTACATCAATCGACCTGTATCCTCCTTCCGATCAAAAGCCCTAAAAATTAGTTCGAAATTCCGAAAAAAAAGTATAACGTCGTTAAGTCCTTTTTAATAGGGGACCACTAGGCCAACTTTTTAAAATTTAGGACCACAAGTAGCGATAAAATAAATACGGATTATTATCGGTCAAATATCAATCAATTGGAATTATTAAAATCCAATAAACCAAAATTTTTAATATTTTTTGAAATTGGTTATGAGTTGAGAAAATACAAAAGATAATGATAAATTTATAAAAAAAGTATTAATTAATTGAAAATAAGATAGAAAAGTTAGTGATTTCTATCCACGTAGCTAAGTTACCCGAAATATTGAACATTTATGCTTCATCGGGGAATAGCTTTAGGATCCTGGATCCTCAATCTCTCGATCTTTAGTAAAAGCTTAGAAAATTCGCTGCAAATAGTTTACGTTAATAATTGGGGTTAAACCCGTTAAACTGGGGACAAGCCCAAAAATAAACTGGGGACAAGCCCAACAAACTGGGGACTAGCCCGTGCAACTGGGGACAAGCCCGTGTAATCTGGGGACAAGCCCGTGTAAACTGGTGTTAAACTGGCGACATGGCCCTTAAGAAGAGGTGAAAACCCCTTAAACCTTAAGATTAAACTGGCGACAAGGCCCTTGAGAAGAGGTGAAAACCCCTTAAACCTTAGGATATGGTACGTCTACCATAAATCGTAGAATCCTCCATATAGCCGGAGACAACGAAATTGTCAGCCACTGAAAGTGTACTGGTCCCGCCGCCCCGAACTATACATTGGATAACGTGCGCAACTGGCGATCGTGAGAAAGGTGAAAACCTTTAAACCTTTGGGAATATTACCGTCGGGGATCATATTCAAACGTGGGCAAGGCCAAGGGAAATAGTAAAGTACCTTAATTGCAACGGAGAGGTGGCCAACCCCTTGAACATCAAGTGACTCGTAATAATCCTGCATGGTTACTTAAACCTTGGAAAAAAAGAAAAGTTAAGAAGTAATAATAAATTAAATAGCATAATAGATCAGAAAGATGTTACCACTTTAAGGATCCTTGATCCTATTTCTGGATGTTATATCCTCTCTAGATAGTGGATCCTGATTAGAAAAAATATTTCTTGAGGTGAATGGCGTTCCAAGCTCTTGGTAACCTGTTGCCTTCCATTGTGAGCAAATGGTATGCTTCTTTTCCTGCTTCAGACTCAATCTGATAAGGTCCTTCCCATTTGGTGCTAATTTTCCATCAGCCGGATTTGTGGTGTTTTGGAAGGCTTTCCTTAGCACTAGATCTCCTTCTTGAAATCTTCTGATTATGATGTTTTTGTTATATGCCCTAGCTACCCTTTGTTGATACGATGCCATTTTGATTTTTGCTAGGTCTCTGAGTTCTTCTATAGTATCCAAATCTTCAAGGAGAACTTCACTGTTAGTTTCTGGATTACGGATGCTGGTTCTGGCAGTGGGAACCACCATTTCTGTTGGGATTACTACTTCTGATCCAAAAACCAAGGAGAAGGGTGTCTGGCCTGTTGCATTTTTGGGTGTAGTTCTATCTGCCCAAAGAACATAAGGAAGTTCTTCAGCCCATTTCCCCTTCTTGGATCCTAGCTTCTTTTCTAGATTATTGATAATAATCTTGTTGCTAGATTCTGCTTGGCCATTGGCTTGAGGGTGAACTGGAGTCGAAGTAATCATTTTGATGCCCCAACTGTCACAAAAGTTTGTAGTTCTTTTTCAAATAAACTGGGAACCGTTATCACAAACAATTTCAGCGGGAATACCAAATCTAGTTATAATATTTCGTTTAATAAAAGAAATTACTTCCCTTTCACGGACTTGTACAAATGCTTCTGCCTCAATCCATTTGGAGAAGTAGTCAGTCATAGCAAGCATAAAAACCTTTCCACCGGGTGCTTTGGGTAGCTTGCCCACAATATCCATACCCCATTTCATGAAAGGCCATGAGGAGGATATAGGATATAGAGGCTCCGCTGATTGATGAAGGATATTCGCGTGTCTCTGGCAAGCGTCACACTTTTTAGAGTATTCCACTGCGTCTCTTTTCATCGTTGGCCAGAAATACCCGGTTCTGAGAATCCTGGAAAACAACGCTCTTCCACCAGTGTGATTGCCGCAATCTCTTTCGTGAAAATCCTTAAGTACCTCTTGTATCTCGGGATCCTCGATGTATCTTAGATATGGACCTGCAAGAGATTTTCTATACACCATATTATCTAACAAAATATACTGGGATACCTTGAGCTTGAAGTTCTTGGGATTTTTTGTGGCTGGAATTTCTCCAGTTTGAATATAGGTTTTGGTAGGATGGATCCATGATCCTTTATTGTCTTAGGATATAGGATCCCAGAGCACGATTTCTTTATCTTTTGTTATCTCTCCAATTTCTTGTTCTCCTATTGCTGGCGTAAGAATGTGGATTATTGGGATTTTCAAATCCTCAGGAATCTTCAAAGATGAGGCCAAGTTTGCTAAGGCATCTGCCCCAGCATTTTCTTCTCTTGGTACCTGTGTAATATTAAATATTTCGAAGGATTTTGACAGCTCCTTCACAACATCTAAATATTTCATTAGTTTCTCACCTTTAACAGCGTAGGAGCCGTTAAAGTGGTTAGCTATCAATAGAGAATCTACATAAACTTGAAGATACCCGATCCTCATGCTTTTGGCTAATTGCAAACCTGTGATTAAAGCTTCGTATTCTGCTTCATTATTTGTTGCCTGGAACTCACAACCTATGGACTGGGGTAATATGTCCCCCTGTGGCGATTTCAGTAGGATCCCTAGTCCTGTTCCTCTCACGTTGGATGCTCCATCTGTGAAGAGTATCCAAGAATCCTTCGTCTCGTCCAATTTTTGTACTTCCAAGTCAGCTTCTTTTTGTAGGTCACTAGTGAAATCAGCCACAAAGTCCGCTAAAGCTTGAGACTTGATTGCTGTCCTTGGCTCGTATTGGATGTCGTATGCACTCAACTTTACAGCCCACTTAGCCATTCTACCTGACAACTCTGGTTTTCTAAGCACATTCTTTATAGGATAGTTATTTGTCAAAATAATAGGGTGAGTTTCAAAATAATGCCTTAGTTTAGTAGAGGCCATAATAAGTGCAAGGATTAATATCTCTAAATGAGAATACCTGGATTCCGCATCTACAAGGCTTTTACTTACATAGTATACTGGATGTTGTTCACCTTCATGATCCTTTACCAAGACTGCACCCACTGCATTTCCTGACACGACGAGATAAAGATACAAGGATTCTCCATCCACAGGCTTCATTAGGGCCGGGGCTGAGGATAGGTAATCCTTTAGCGCCTTGAGAGTGGCTTCATGTTTTTCAGTCCACTCGAATTTCTTGTTCTTTCTCAGGATATCATATAAGTCTTTACACTTCTCAGAGTACCTCGAGATGAATCTATTCAAAGCTGCTATTCTTCCCGTTAATCTTTGGACGTCTTTTGCATTTGCAGGAGATTTGTGGTTGACAATAGCTTCGATCTGTTCTGGGCTCGCTTCAATTCCTCTTTTTGTGACCATATACCCTAGATACTTTCCAGCCTTGACACCGAAGTGGCATCTGGATGGATTTTGTTTCATATTGTACTGATCAGGGATATTGAATGCTTCCTCGAGATCTCTGAGGTGATCATCTGCCTTCTTGGACTTTACCACCATATCATCTATATACACTTCCATAGTCTTGCCCAATTGGTCTTTGAACATCATATTGACCAACCTTTGATATGTTGCTCCTGCATTTCTTAGTCCGAAAGGCATAGCAGTATAACAATATATACCTGTTGGAGTCATGAATGCCGTGTCCTCTTGATCAGATGGTTCCATCTGAATTTGTTGGAATCCAGAGGAAGCATCCATAAAAGTGAGCATATCATATCCAGCCGTCGCGTCCACCATGGCATCTATATGTGGTAACGGAAAAGGATCCTTGGGACATGCTTTATTTAAATCTGTGAAATCAACACATACCCTCCACTTTCCATTCTTTTTTAAAACTACGACCACATTAGCTAGCCATCGAGGATACTGAACCTCTCTGATCATACCGGCCTTAGGAAGTTTCTCAACTTCTTCTTGTATGATCTTGTTCCTTTCAGGAGATAATTTTTTTGCTTCTGATGGACGGGTTTAATAGATAAATCAAGGCCGAGTTTATGAGTAATTACCTCTTTTGAAATACCTGTCATATCTGAGTGGTTGAAGGCAAAGGTAGATCACCTTCGCCCTAAGAAGGATACTATATCCTCCTCGGTCTTGCTGGGGATCTTGGATCCTAGGAACACATTTATTTCTGGATCTTCTGGGTCCAATGATACTTCTTTAAGGTCTTTCTCCCTAGCTTCCAGCACGTTCCTAGGATGTTGCTGTAGTTGCTATGCTACAGTTGGTTTGGCTGTTGGCTTCATTGATGAAGAGTAATAGTTTTTAGCCTCCGCCTGATCACCTACTATCTTCACTACTCCCCAAGGGGTTGGTAACTTGATCCATTGGTGATAAGTCGAAGCTACGGCCTTCATTCCATGGAGCCAAGGTCTACCTAGAATAACATTACAACAAGAAAGGCTATCTATAACACAGAATTTTTGGTAAGAATTTAACCCTACGATATAGATTGGAAGGTTGATGTCCCCCAATATCTTCTTGGTTTCACCACTGAAACCGACTAGCACCGATGTTCTGGGAATAATTTCTGTGTCCGGGATGTTCATCTTTTTGAGGACCTCATGTTGGATAATGTTAACCGAGCTGCCCCCGTCCACTAGGATCCTGCGTACATAATGGTTAGAAATAAATAATGTAACAATCAAACCGTCGTGGTGAGGATCTTGGATGTTCAGCTTGTCTTCTTCGTCAAAGAAGATTCTCCTATCTGTAGTTAATGTGGTGGAGACTTTTGGGTGGTCTCCGTTGTTCTTCTTGACTTCTTTTGCTAATCATTTTGCTGCAGAGAATGAAATTCCACATATGTCCGAACCCCCCGATATAAAGTTAACCCCTGACGCATCGGACTTTTTCAGATGAGGATCCTGGATCCTTGAGGTGAAAAAGACTCTTTGATCGGTCATTTGAGTAGTGGGGATGAGCGGTCATTTCTCATCGTCCAGTTCGAATTCTTCTATGGGATTGTCTTCTATGGTACAGGAACCTCGAAATAATTCATAGTCTCTGGAGACAAAATTGATCACATGTGCATCCGGAGGCGGTGGCGTTGCTTTCTGTGGAAGATCTTCAAGATCCTTGGTTTTGGATTTCTTTCTTCCCAAGAGTTCTTTAAAGTGACCCTTGCTCAGGAGATACCCGATTTCTTTTCTTAAACCAATGCACTCGTCTGTCGCATGGCCAAAGTGTTCATGGAAAGCGCACCATTTAGACTTGTCTTTAAAGCCGACGACCTTCTCATTCTTTCGGGGCCACCTTGCATTTTCTCCTAGATCCTTCATAGCAAAAATCAAGCCATGAGTATCTACGGAGAAACAATAGTCGGAGATGCAAGGGTAATCTTCATCTTCATCCCCTTCTTCTACTGCTCGCACGTTCTGATTGTTGAACTTGGCGTAAGGCTTTGCATTGTTGTTCCTGTTCCAGGATCCTTTATTCTTCTCGGTTGTTTGTCCCCCAAGAAGATCCTAGATCTTTTTATCTTCTTCCAAGCGGATGTATCTTAATGCTCTGCTTCTGACTTCATCTAAAGTCCTGCATGGAGTCATCACTAAATCATCATAAAACGAGGAGCTCTTTTGAATTCCCATCTTGAATGCTTCAACAGCAGTAGTCATATCAAGATTTGGGATTTCCAGAGCTTCCTTTCCAAACCTTGTAACGAAATCCCTAAGAGATTAATCACTAGGTTGGATAATACGATATAAATCACTAGTTAACCTCTCAAACTTCCGACTACAAGAAAATTGAGTGTTAAATAAATTGACTAAATGAGAGAAAGATGTGACCTAGAAAGGCGGGAGACTTAGCAGCCATTTTAGTGCAGCTCCCGTCAATGTGGCTCCAAATCCTTTACAAAGACAGGCTTCCTTGAGTCTTTCCGGGATTGGATTAATTTCCATTCTTTCTCTATATTGAGCAACATGTTCCTCTGGATCAGTGTTCCCGTCATACGTCTTCATATTGGGAGTTTGGAATCGCTTCGGAATCTCAGCATCACATATGGGCGGAGCGGATCTGGATAGCTTATGGCTCCCTTCTGGTATCTCAGGAATTGGACGTATCACTCCCGGGACACTGGATATCATATCCTTCAGCTTTTGCAACTCCCTAGCCATGGCCTGGTTGATGCATGGATCCTGCATGGGAACATGGTTAGTATCTAAAGATATAGGATCATACCAGTTACCTCTTTGCTGTGTGGCGTTTGGTACTCCTGATGAGTATCTGGGAAAAGATGAGTCGGCAATAGGCGTGGGTCCTCCCGAAGCTATGGTTTGCATGGGGATTATATCTCCAAAATGAACTTCAGAAGACTGTATATGTTGCATCCTGGAAGATCCTTGATCCAGAGCAAAGGATGCTTGAGGTTGATAAGCATGGGGACCTGGAGCATACCACCCAGCCAAACCCGGTGGTACCATTGATGAGCCCTATTGGGGTTGTGAGGATCCTGGAGCTTTCAGACCCACGGACCCTTGTTGAAGGATATGTGATCCTGGCTGAAAGAGTGAGGATCATTGAACCTGTTGGCTTGTCATGTTTGGTTGCAGGATAGAGGATCCTGGCTGAAACATTGAGGATCCCTGAATTAACTGTCCCACGGACCCCGGTTGCAGGAGAGAGGATCCTGGCTGAAAGATTGAGGATCCCTGAACTGACTGTCCCACGGACCCCGGTTGCAGGATAGAGGATCCTGGATGAAAGATTGAGGGTCCCTGAGTTGGTTGAGCTAGGGATCCTGGACTAGTGAAATCCAACATCGTGGGCACTAGGGGAGTGACATCTTCCGCTGGCCTCTTATTCTTCCTGAGATCTTCTATCTCACAAAGGATCCTCTGTTTAGTCTTGTTCTGTTGCTCCATATATGCTTTAACCTGCGAAAACATAGATGAAACATCATTGTTAGTGTTAACCGCCGGGGTAGCAGCTGTGGTTCTTGAGCTCTGGAAGACTGGAGTTTGCGTCTTGTTTCCTGAAGTAGCAGTCCTCTGTGCTCCCGTGATTGGCGGAGGTAGTGGTGGCATGGTCCTCGATGAGAAAGGAATTGATGAGGGCATGGTTGACGAAGTAGAGGTTGATTGAGAGGACATTGATAGTGATATGGGTATGAAAGGTTGAAAATTGATAGAAGATAATTCGGATTATAGCACCAATTGCCCCACGGTGGGCGCCAAATTGTTTTGAACAAAAATCTGCTAAGGATCAAGTATCCAAATTTTTAAATGTGAGGTAAGGTGCTAACGTGACAATGAGGAGTGTGTAATCGTAGTCTGAATGAACGCAATGATTTAGTAACGAGGGAAAAAACCCTTAACCAAGATAGTCTCACTTTTGGTCAAAACTTATCGAGGCAATCGTTGGTAAAATGACTCCGGTCAAGGATTAACGATATAATCTTTGGTCGAAGTATCTTAGTCAATGATCAACGGGATAACCTTTGGTCGTCAAGTGTATGGTTATCTTAATCTCCGGCAAAAAAAACCCCCGGACGGTGAAAACTATCACCGTCAAAGTTTATTGATATCGAAAAAGAGGTTACAATTGGTGGTGAGTATACGATCGAGATTACAATAGTAGCTAGTGAGTAGAGAGAATAATAGTATATGCTCTTAAGTGTGTGTGAATACATGTGTCTTTCTAGCTCGATCATATCTCATTTAAATAATAAAAATAAATAACAATAAGTCCTAACTATGCGGAAGTCTTCCACTTAGCCGCTCCATGACCTTGACCACGTGCGTATAGTTGTTCAGCAGCGCAATAACCGGAAGAACAAGTCATACGGCCGTTGATATAATTTGAACTTCAATCTTCTAAATAGTTCGTCCATAACCAGCCATACTTTGTTAGGATCCTTTATCCATATTCTTGCTGCAAGAAGTTCCACAAGGATAATTGATGCTAATATGTCTTGAAATTGATGTACCGGTCTAACATATCACCATATTTAAATGCAATTATTAGTAAACATAAAATACCAAGGATCGTTAATCCTTTATATACTGTCATATATTTCCATGATATATTATCCATAAGACAGTCAAGGATATAAGATATTCAGTAAAAATATGTGGCCTAACAGGTAACACAATACCCCGAAACATTTCATATGCTTCTTAGCAAACACACCTCAATCCAATCAATTATAAGTGCTGCATATATCCAATACAATAGACTGCAAATGTATGTAATAGATAACTACTGCATATATGTAATACAACATATTGCATATGTGCGTACCAGAAAAATGCTGCATATATGTAATACAATAGACTTCATATGCATCTAATATATAAGTATTGAATATATGTAATACAACATACTATATATGTAGGTAATAGATTAGTGTTGCATATATGTAATATAACATACTATATATTAGGTCTAGATCGGGTGAAAGATATAGGGAACGATGGAGTGAGAAAAGAAATAATGACAGGTTTAAATTTAAGTCAATTCCAATTTTACCCCCTCATTAAAAACACAGCTTTATTTTTTTATTTTATTTTCCCCTTCCTTTATCATCAACCATTGATAATGTAAAATCAATGGTTTTAATAGAGTTATCTAGTTATCTCTATAAGATGAGTTCTCTCTTGATCCCACCCCTATATATATCCTATATATATAGGTAAGGATCTTAAGAGAAGAATTTGAAAATTGAGAACGTTGAGAACCATTCTAGACCAATAAAAAAACCTTTCAAAAAATTATAAAACAAATTTTTTCATGCTTCTCAATTGAGAACATTGAGAGCCATTTCTCATTCTTCTGAATTTTCAAATGGTTCTCACATATCCTGATTATATATATATATATATATATATATATATATATATATATATATATATATATATATATAATCAGGATATGTGAGAACTATTTGAAAATTCAGAAGAATGAGAAATGGCTCTCAATGTTCTCAATTGAGAACTCCTCTTAAAAATAGAGAACTAGTAAATAATTATTTTTAACTATTTCAAAAAAACTTATTTCGTGCTTTTTTTTTCTTTCCTCCTTCTAATAAGATGATATTGATAATAAAAAAAAACCTTATCGGTGTAGTACTGTAGTGCATATGTGCACTAATGCTATTGCATATATACAATAGTGTTTTATTGCTTACAATACAACACAATTGCGTTATCCAATACACACTATTGAATATATGCAAATACGACACTAATAATTATATGCAAAACACATTATCGCATATGTTTAATACAACACTAATGCACATATGCACTATATCGATTTTTTAAAATTTTGTATATAATATAACACTATTACAAATAAACAATACAAACAACTATATATATATGCTATTCAACACTATTTCAAATATCAAAATGCACACTATTGCACATATGCATTATAAAAAAAGACGTTGTATTGCATATATGCATTACTCGTAAATTTTTTTTATTATTTATTATTTATATATTTTTTTGTGGTGAAGAATAACAACATATAAGAATGATGAAAGAAAAAAAATTTTAAAAATATTTTTTTAATAAAATTAAAAATATTTTATTATTAGTTATATAGTTCTCTCCGTAAAATAAAGTTCTCTCATGATCCTCTCCCTATATATATATATATATATATATATATATATATATATATATATATATAGGGGAGAGTTATACTAAAAAGAAGTAGTTTCCTAAGAAGACTAAGAATAAATAATAACCATCGAATCATGTTAATCAATGGTTAAGATTTAAATTTACTAATAGCCGACATAGTTTCCTAAAATTACTCTTTTATCATTATAACGGACATAGTTTCCTAATATTGTTTTTTCACCATTATTTTTAATGCCAGGTGTCAAAAATTTGTTGGTTCTTACCATTCTTATAAAACTCATTATTCTTATTTGAACCATTTTCTATATTATATATATATATATATATATATATATATATATATATATATATATAGGGGTGGGATCTAGAGAAAACTAGAGAACTAGTAAAGAATTATTTTTAACTATTTTTTAAAAATGATTTTGTGATTTTTTTTTCTTTACTCCTTCTAATAAGATGATATTGTTCCTAAAAGAAATAAAAAATTAAAAAAAATAAAAAATAATAAAAAAAAACCGTCGATGTAATGCGTATGTGCATTAATGTGTATTTTATATATAAAATAGTGTTTTATTGCATATAGTACAACATAAATACATTATCTAATACACAATATTGAATATATGGAAATACAACACTAATAATTGTATGCAAAATACATTATTGCATATATGTAATACAACATTAATGCACATATGCACTATATCGATTTTTTTTTTATTTTTGTATATAATATAACACTATTGCAAATATACAATACAAACACCTATATATATGCTATTCAACACTATTTCAAATATCAAAATGCACACTATTGCACATATGCATTATAAAAATGTCGGTGCATTGCATATATGCATTACTCGTTAATTTTTTTATTATTATATTTTTTTTGTGGTGAAGAATAACAACATATAAGAAGGATGAAAGAAAAAAAATTTGAAAAATATTTTTTTTAATTAAATTAAAAATACTTCACTATTAGTTCTCTAGTTCTCTCCATAAAATGGAGTTCTCTGATGATCCTCGCCATATATATATATATATATATATATATGTAAATTGATTCCTTTCATATAAAGATTCACACAACACTCAACAATTTATATGATCAATTAAGCTAATAGTATAATGATATTTGCCATTCAAAACAAAAAAAGTATAATGATCCACATCACTTTGACTCATTACTAAGTCAATTTACCTCAAGTTTCCAACCATAGTCACCAAATACGTACATTAATTAATTTTCATATTTTTATGACATCTTGAGACGCACATCCTATTGTCATAATTCATGTTCTTGGCAAATGTCAAGACTTTAATTAAACCACATTGCACACGATTTCAATCTAAGGCGTTTATTTAACTTGTAACTTGTAAGGCTCTAGACCTCTTTTAAATCAAGCTTCATCGTCAAAAGTCACTATCTATTTAATCCTTCTTCGGCCATCGTTCCCACTTCATAGTTTAGAATTTAAATAAAAAATTTTCTCACCTACGGATGATTAATACACACTAACATTTTCATTGTGTTTAGTGAACCCAAAACAAACTCCTTTGTTTATTCTGGTATGAAATTTAGTATTTAATTGAATCATTTCTCATTGGCAATTACCTTTAAAGATGATAACACCTTCCTCATATTTGATAATTTCATACCGCATGTTGGAGTGTCACTAAACGGCTCACGTGACTGTGATCTAGATGCTCGCAACTCACGAGATCAGCGCTAACATGGTCATGCTTGAAGGCCAACATGATCATGTATTAATTTATGGCTCGTGTTCACAACTTGTTTCTCGCAGATTGTACCAACTGGGCTCGTAGGGGTTGTATTGGTTTTTAATTTAAATATATCTTTATCTTTATATTTTATTACTCCCTCCGTCCCATTATAATTGTCCTGATTTGATTTTTCAAGTCTCTCTTGTATAACTTTGACCGAAAATATTTTTGTTTGTGTTATATAGTACTTGATGTAAAATATTTGAATGAATTGTAGTTTTAAATGTAGTTTACACTGATATAATTTTCATCAAGTATTATATGACACGAACAAAAATATTAATGGTCAAAGTTGCAAAATAAAGACTTGAAAAGTCAAAAGACACTTATAATGGGACGGAGGGAGTACTATTTTCTATTTAGAAGATAAGGATAAGTGCATGACGTATTTGATTAGGATTCTAGTTTTGGCTCCTATATATATTGGTCATCGATGTAAGTCAAAGTATAATTCAATAATAAAAACTTCCTTCTGATATTATAATTTTTATATGGTATCAAAGCGGGTTTAACACAATGAAGAATCATGGCCAGAGATGAAGATCGTCCTACCGGAAACAAGAACGACGAGAAAACCATTGATCCAAGTTCACCATACTACATCCATGCTTCCGACTACCTAGACAGATGCAGGTCGATGATCCCCTTAACGATTCTAATTACAGCGATTGATGTCAAGAGATGACGAATTTTTTTTTTGCCAAAAATAAAATGGGTTTAGTCGATGGTTCCATACCGAAGCCGGATCAAAGTAAGGATATGTGTATGCCTTGGCTACGATGTGACGCGATGATCAAAGGATGGTTAACCACCGCCATGGAAAAGGAAATTCGAGGGAGTGTGAAATACGCTAACACATCTCTCGAAATATGGTTTGATCTGTGACACTCGTCAATTTCAGGTTAACTCCGTTAATCCGAACTCCATTAATTCAAACTTAAGATCACACGAACTGTAACGCATATCTCATTACATTTAAACTAGGGTTTAGATGACGCATGACAATCACTACACAAGTAGTCTTTCAGAATTCCATCGAGACACACACGAGTCACTCAAACCGTTGGTGAACAAACAATATATAATACAAACAAGTGCTCTGTATAAATATGTGTTATGTTGACATATGATTGTGTGCTTGCATAGTATAACCTCTTATTATGGATATTATAAACTAGTTATGCTAGAATTAAGTTCACTTGAAGTTTAGGGAGCGATTTGTAACATGTATTATATTTAATAAATATATAAAAAACATAATCACCCAACCCTAATTCCACTCTCTCCCTCTCCCCTACACGACGGAATCAGCCCCTCCCCCCTTCACCATTCTCGGCCGATTACCACACACACATACACATACAAGTTGTTTACAAGGTTGTTGAAGGATCCAAGGTGATAACTAGGTAAATAAGCTTCATATCTAATTTATTCTATCATTTAGTTGTATGATTAAACCTGTAAACATAAACCCTAAGTGTTAAATATGTTGTTTGTTGATGCTTTAGGGTTACATGTATGATTGTTAGTTCATAGGTTAATTGTTTATTGAGTTTTGATGAAAACTGATGCTGGACAGATTATTGAATTCGTGTTTGGACGACTGTAACTCGATGTTAATTTTATGTTTTGATGCTATTGTTGATTCTACAGTATACTAGGTCGAGTCTAGTTTCTGAAAAGTCCGAGTTTGTAAATTTTGGACGTATAAAATCTGTTTTTATTATTTTATAAAACTGTTATGCAAGGCTGATTTGGGAGACCTGCTGTTAGGCTGTTTTGAGACTAAGATATCTCATAAACTACAAGACCAAATGGGTTGGTTCTACTTCTGGAAGAAAATACATTGAGTTAGGAACCTAACCCAATTGGTCTTGCATTAATTGGATTTGTCATTTAACAGGAATAACAAATAACATTCTATTGCGCATGATAATGATTTCTGTGTGTTTGTAGTGATGTTTTGATCTTTGTAATAAAACCATATATGATAAAAATATAATAAAAATAGTTTTAGAAACCTAACTCACGTATGCTTATGTGATGATTTTTGGTGATTTATTTGACTTGATAGAATTTATTAATAAGAGAAATCTTGTCGAGTGAAAATCTGCATGGATAATTTAGCTGCTGTATTATTTAAATTGTCATGAAAAGTGCATAACCGATCGATGTTTGCTATGTTTTGACCAAATTGCCCTTTTGGGGGATAATTGCTAGTAATGTACAATGTTAATACTTGACGCTTAAGTAGTTGTTCACACATGTAACGTATCACCAACGTGTTTGTCGAGTCACACTTATTTCACAAACGAAACACGAAACGCATCTCATGCATAAGTTGTATGTGTCGAGTCTAGGGACTCACTAGTAGTTTAAATACTTAGAAAATCTCGTTTTTGTTTTTAGAACACTAGTGAGGATTTTCTGTGATGCACACCTTTTTCTCGGATCTTTTTGGTTATCTTCGCAAACAGTGAGTTTCACGTCCCCTTTTTACTCTTTTTAAACGCTTTTATTTGGGGGAGATAACATACTCCAACGCTGTAGATTTTGTTTAGTTTTTATATATCACTTGTAAGGCTAAGTGGAAAACAAACCAAACAAAGTTCTTCATAACATCGAACCGGTTAATATTGGATAATAGCGAGTCACTGTTGAGTAGTACTAATGGGTTTGACAAACCCCACCCAACTCTAAACTCGACTGTAGGTCGAGTGGGTGTAATCTTGGCTAACACATTACCATGGTCGTGGTTGACATGGTGGCAAGGCAATTGATAAACAGTCAGCTTCGGTGTCGAACACTTAGTAATACTTGTTGATAGGTTAGCTACCTATTGATATATAATTGACTTAACACTATCTGGTAATGCAAAACGCAAACGCAAAAGCAAAACGTAAACGCAAACGCGAACACTTTATTTATATAAACCTGTGAACTCACCAACCCTGTGTTAACACTTTTAGTATGTTATTCTCAGGTAGCCGAGGCGGGAGCGCGGTATAGGAACATGCATTCGCTAAACACCATCGCTTTGAAACTTCTTTTAATTTTTATCTTAATAACTTGGGTTTTTAAGTCGTCCTGTGTGGTGCAAACTTTTTGGTTAACAATTTACGCTTCCGTATTTTTATATAAGACTTAATGTCTTGTTGGGTTGAAAACTTTAAACATGGTGTTTGATTATAACTAATGATTCCGATCCTGTTAGTTCACACCCTCTGACGGTAAAACTCCGTTAGCGGATTTTGAGGGTGTGACAGATTGGTATCAGAGCCATTGGTTATAGCGAACTAGAATTGCATGCATACTAGACTATAACCGCAACGACTCATTAATTATGATCTTACGCACCTCATATAAGTATATAGATATGATATATATTTAGTTACTCATTTTCTTTATCTCTTAACCTCATTCACTCGTACGCGCGTAACCCATACACGACTTATCCTGTAAGGATGTCGATGCCATCGTCATTATCATCCGACCCGATGTCTCACGCCCCTGGAAATGAACTGCATCTTCCCACTCATCACCACCTCGAGTAGTCCCGGCACTAGCAGCCCCCACACCGAAGAGGTATCGCCCATCTGGAGACGTGTACGAGGAAAATGGTCACTAGAGTTGGTACCTCGAGTCTAGTCGAGCGGATCGTTTACTGTGTGCAAGTTCCACCGCTACCTTTCCCAGGTTGTCCTATATCCTTCAAAACGCTACCACCCCAGACACTCTCGATGGAGCGCGCTTTCGCAGTCCTCGTTTCTTGTTTAGAGCGTGAGGTTGACATTATGCACTCGACTAGAGCAAACGTGAGAGAATTGAAAGTGAATGGAATCGATGTTCGAGAGAGAATTTCCTTCCTGACTGAATCCATGAAGGAAGTTCAGGATGCTCATGTTCAGCAAATGGAGATAATGAACAAAATGAAAGCAGAGATGATAGATTTGCGTGACCAAATTTTTAGTGCAAGAGCCCTTGCAGCGATAGCTCTAGCCCGCTGCGACACACTAGGGGCGCAGATTGCCCCGGATGCAGAAGAACGTGAGGAAGAACCCGAGGAAGATACTGAAGAGGATGCACACTCGGACGTGTCCTCAGGCGACGACACCTCAGGATGATAACACCTAGATGTCTGGAAGAAACGCTGGTCATGGTCGCGGTAACATTAACCTAACCTCAGCAGAACTCCTAACCCTACTAAATGACCATGCGACGGCAGCTCTAGCTGCGCACGTTTAGAATCAAGCCAGAGGTTAAGCCGGAGTCTGTACTTTCAAGAACTACCTAGACTGCAAGCCTAATTCATTTGACGGAACTGAGGGAGCCACAGGTTTCCTGCGTTGGACCGAGAAGACAGAGTCAGCTTTCGAGATGTGTAACGTCTACCAGCCAGCAGGGTCAAGTTTGCTGCTGGTACATTGCAAGATTCCGCCCTCACCTGGTGGAACTCTAATGTGCAAATTCTTGGGTTGGAATTGGCAAATGCTATGAACTGGGAAGAATTCAAGAACATGATGCGAGAAGAGTATTGTCCTAGAGAGGAAATCTCGAAGCCGTAATCGGAATCTTGGGCGTTAAAGATGGTAGGTTCTGAGATTGAAGCCTACACCACCCGTTTCCACGAACTGGAGGTGATGTGTCCGCGGATGGTTGACCCACCGAGTAAGAGAATCGAGATGTATATCGATGGTTTGGTACCCCAGATTCAGGGTATGATGACGTCTTCCAACCGGCTAAAATTTAGCAAGCGATCCGAATAGCCCACAAACTAACGGACCAAGCAGTGGCACAAGGTGCGTTATCACCTAGAGGTTCCACCTCTAAAACCCGTGACAACTCAAGCACTAACAACAAAAACAACACCACCGTAAACCCGAACTCACTCGGAACTTCAATAATCAGGGTTCCAACAAAAACAACAACGGTGGCGGACAGGGTTCGAGTTGCTATGCTGGAAAGTACCCGAAGTGCAACAAGTGCAACTATCACCATGCTGGACCATGCGACCGTATCAAGTCTTTGCGATGTGGTAAATTGGGTCATCAGGCCAAGGACTGTAGGGGAGACCTAGCGGCTAAGGGTGCTCCTAAACAGCCTACAACGACGAAAGGGTGCTTTGAGTGTGGTCAAGAGGGTCACTTTAGGAAGGATTGTCCCAAACTGAAGCACAACGAGAACAATTAAGGCAATAACAGTGGCGGGAGAAGTGGTAAAGGTAGAGCTTTCGTCATTGGGCCGGGCCGGGCCCGCAGCGATCCGAATATGGTTACCGATAAGTTCCCTGTGAACGACTGTTCTACTTCTATATTGTTTGACACTGGAGCTGATAGGAGTTTTGTATCAAAAGCATTTAGTAAACTCTTAGACTTAACTCCAACCCCGTTAGATGCTAAGTTTCCTATTGAATAAGCTGACGGTAAGTCTATAGAAACAACTCATGTACTAGCGGGATGTAAGTTGAAACTGTCAGGTCATACCTTCGATATCGACCTTATACCCTTTACGCTTGGTAGTTTCGATTTCGTTGTCGGCATAGACTGGCAATCCGAGAATAGAGCTAAGATTATATGTCACGACAAGATAGTCCATATCACTACCTCTTCCGGCGAAATCATCTCGATACAGGGTGAGAAGAGCGGCTTGACTACAAGCGTCATCACCCTCATGAAGGCGCAGAAATATTTGCGAAAGGGCCATCCAGCGATTTTAGCTCATATTGTTGAGAAACCCGCGGAGGAGAAGAGAATCGAAGACATACCGATTGTGCGAGATTTTCCGGAAGTCTTCCCGGAGGATTTGCCTGGACTCCCACCTATTCGACAAGTCGAATTCCAAATCGAATTGCCCCCCGGTGCAGCACCCATAGCCCGAGCCCCGTATCGGCTCTAACCGGCAGAGCTTCAGGAGTTGTCCACTCAATTGCAAGACTTGTTGGATAAAGGCTTTATCCGAGCTAGCTCATCACCATGGGGAGCCCCTGTCTTATTTGTTCGAAAGAAGGACGGGACTTTCCGCATGTGCATCGACTACCGAGAGCTGAACAAGGTGACGATCAAGAACCGTTATCCCCTTCCCCGAATTGATGATTTGTTCGACCAGCTTCAAGGATCGAGTTACTACTCGAAGATCGATCTGAGATTTGGTTACCATCAATTAAGAGTGCACGAAGAAGACATTTCAAGGACGGCAATCAGAACTCGGTACGGTCACTACGAGTTTTCGGTTATGCCTTTTGGCTTAACCAACGCACCAGCCGTATTTATGGATCTCATGAACTGAGTATTCAAGGCGTACCTCGACAAGTTTGTGATTGTTTTCATTGATGATATCCTCGTCTACTCCAAGAACAAGACCGACCATGAAGAACACCTGAGGTTAATCCTGGAATTGCTAAAGAAGGAACAACTGTACGCTAAACTCTCGAAATGCGAATTTTGGCTTCGCGAGGTTCACTTCTTAGGACATGTGATCAATGAGAATGGTATCCATGTTGATCCCGGCAAGGTAGAGGCCATCAAAAACTGGGAAGCACCTAAGACTCCGACTGAGGTGCGACAATTCCTAGGACTGGCTGGCTACTACCGACGTTTCATCGAGGGATTTTCAAAGATTGCTCAACCTCTCACCGCATTGACACACAAGGGTACTAAGTATAATTGGGGTGACGCGCAGGAATCTGCCTTCCAACTGTTGAAAACCAAACTCTGTAGCGCACCTATCCTAGCCCTCCCCGAGGGAACGGAAAACTTTGAAGTGCACTGTGATGCATCGATACAGGGTCTCGGTTGCGTGTTAATGCAACTCGAGAAGGTTATAGCCTATGCCTCTCGACAACTACGGATCCATGAGAAGAACGATACGACCCATGACTTGGAACTCGGAGCCGTGGTGTTTGATCTTAAGATATGGAGGCATTACTTGTACGGTACCAAGTTTACCATTTATTCCGACCACAAGAGCCTCCAACATATCTATGATCAAAAGGAGTTGAACATGAGACAGCGTCGTTGGGTCGAGCTACTTAAGGATTATGACTATGCCATCAAGTACCACCCTGGCAAGGCCAATGTAGTGGCCGATGTGCTCAGCAGAAAAGAAACCGATAAACCTAGACGAGTGCTAGCATTACAACTCACGATTCACGCCAACTTACCTGATCAGATTCGTGATGCTCAACTCGAAGCCTTAAAAGACGATAATCTCCCATCCGAACTCATGCGGGGCATGAACAAGCAACTTGAAACCAAATCGGACGGGGTACGATATTTCGAAAACCGGATTTGGGTCCCTCGATACGGAGAGTTGAGAACTCTAGTGATTGACGAAGCACACAAGTCCTGATATTCCATTCACCCTGGCTCAGATAAAATGTACCATGACATAAAGGCACTTTACTGGTGGCCAAACATGAAAGCCGATATTGCCACCTACGTGAGCAAATGCTTGACTTGTGCAAGAGTCAAAGTGGAATATCAGAAACCATCTGGTCTGCTACAGCAACTGAAACTCCCAACATGGAAATGGGAACACATTTCCATGTATTTCATCACGGGATTACCCAAAACACCGACGGGATGCGATACCATATGGGTGATCGTTGACCGGTTGACTAAGTCTGCGCATTTCTTAGCGATCAAGGAATCGGACAAAATGGAAAGACTAACTCGCATCTATATGAAAGAAGTAGTGTCTAGACACGGAGTGCCTGTCTCAATCATATCTGATCGAGATTCCCATTTCACTTCGCACTTCTGGAAGTCACTACAGGGCGCACTAGGCACCCGCCTTGATATGAGCACAGCATACCATCCTCAAACGGATGGGCAAAGTGAGCGCACCATTCAGACCTTAGAAGACATGTTGCGTGCATGCGTGTTGGATTTCGGAAAAGGTTGGGAACCTCACTTGCCTTTGGTAGAGTTTTCGTATAATAACAGCTACCACGCAAGCATTAAAGCAGCTCCGTTTGAAGCGTTGTACGGACGAAAGTGTCGATCAACTCTCTGTTGGGCAGAGGTGGGTGATAGCCAAATCACTGGTCCAGAACTAGTACTTGAAACCTCTGAAAAGATTGTCCAAATCCGAAACCGCATGGCAGTAGCACGAGATCGCCAAAAGAGTTACGCCGACAAGCGCCGAAAACCTCTGGAATTCCAAGTGAACAACCAAGTTTTACTCAAAGTCTCACCTTTGAAAGGTGTAGTCCGCTTTGGAAAGCGAAACAAGCTCAACCCATGATACGTTGGCCCATACCGGATAACAAAACGCGTTGTTCCGGTAGCATACCGATTGGATTTACCAACAGAACTCAGTGTCGTACATAACGTTTTCCATGTATCCAAATTGAAGAAATGCCTTTCTGACGAAACCCAATCAGTTCCTTTGGGCGAGTTGCAAGTTTATGAGCAGCTACGATTCATCGAAGAACCAGTCGAAGTTTTAGATTGGGAAACCAAAACACTCAATCACAACAAAATTCCCATCGTCAAAGTCCGTTGGAACTCGAGACGTGGACCAGAGTTCACGTGGGAACGCGAGGATCAAATGATGAAAAAGTACCCTCACCTTTTTGAAGGGTTGACCAAACACCGAAAACCGCGAAAGCCGACAAACCGTCAGAAATCACCAGTGGTATGAATTAAATTTCGGGACGAAATTTCTTTCTACTAGGGGATGATATGACAAACTCACATTTTCGAAACGAAAATTCTTTCAACATGGGAATGATGTGACACTCGTCAATTTCAGGTTAACTCCGTTAATCCGAACTCCGTTAATTCAAACTTAAGATCACACGAACTGTAACGCATATCTCATTACATTTAAACTAGGGTTTAGATGACGCATGACAATCACTACACAAGTAGTCTTTCAGAATTCCATCGAGACACACACGAGACCACTCAAACCGTTGGTGAACAAACAATATATAATACAAACAAGTGCTCGGTATAAATATGTGTTATGTTGACAAATGATTGTGTGCTTGCATAGTTTAAATACTTAGAAAATCTCGTTTTTATTTTTAGAACACTAGTGAGGATTTTCTGTGACGCACACCTATTTCTCGGATCGTTTTGGTTATCTTTGCAAACAGTGAGTTTCACGTCCCCTTTTTACTCTTTTTAAACGCTTTTATTTGGGGGAGATAACATACTCCAACGCTGTAGATTTTGTTTAGTTTTTATATATCATTTGTAAGGCTAAGTGGCAAACAAACCAACCAAAGTCCTTCATAACATCGAACCGGTTAATATTTGGATAATAGCGAGTCACTGTTGAGTAGTACTACTGGGTTTGACAAACCCCACCCAACTCTAAACTCGACTGTAGGTCGAGTGGGTGTAATCTTGGCTAACACATTACCATGGTCGTGGTTGACATGGTGGCAAGGAAATTGATAAACAGTCAGCTTCAGTGTCGAACACTTAGTAATACTTGTTGATAGGTTAGCTACCTATTGATATATAATTGACTTAACACTATCTGGTAACGCAAAACGCAAACGCAAAACGTAAACGCAAACGCAAAACGTAAACGCAAACGCAAACACTTTATTTATATAAACCTGTGAACTCACCAACCCTGTGTTGACACTTTTAGTATGTTATTCTCATGTAGCCGAGGCGGGCGCGCGGTATAGGAACATGCATTCGCTAAACACCATCGCTTTGAAACTTCTTTTATCTTTTATCTTAATAACTTGGGTTTTTAAGTCGTCCTGTGTGGCGCAAACCTTTTGGTTTACAATTTACGCTTCCGCATTTTTATTTAAGACCTAATGTCTTGTTGGGTTGAAAACTTTAAACATGGTGTTTGATTATAACTAATGATTCCGATCCTGTTAGTTCACACCCTCTGACGGTAAAACTCCGTTAACGGATTTTGAGGGTGTGACATGATCTAAGGGAACGATTTGGTAAAGAAAGTGCGCCACGTGCATATGACTTGAAGCAGGCTCTCACGCTGATCCGACAAGATGGATCATCAGTTTCCACATATTACACGAAGTTGCGTTCTCTTTTGGATGAAATTCAAACTCTTACCTCCACCACGTTGCGATTGTGGTAACTGTTCTTGCAATACTGGAAGAAAGATGATGGAATTTAAGGAGAAGGAGCAACTGTTTGAGTTCCTAATGGGCTTGATACTGGCTTTTCCACAATAAGGACTCATCTTTTGTCCATGAAACCGGGTCTGACGCTTGGAGAGGCTTACCGTTTAGCCTCGGAAGATGAACAACAAAGGTGTATTTCTTCCGCCAAACGACCACAGAATGAGCCTGTTTCTTTTCAGATCGGATCACAGGGAAAAAGGGATAATTTTCTCAATCAACATAAGTACAAATGAGGTTTGAAAGATGCTAAACGCAATAGTGAAGAGGACTTTTGCACCCATTGTGGAAAAACCGGGCATAACAACGATGCCTGTTTCGAGAGGATTGGTTATCATGACTGGTGGCCAGGCAAAATGAAAAGAAAAAAAGGGAAACTGAAGGTCGGATGCGTTGATACATACCAAAGCACGACATTTGGAGGTCTAAATGAGAAACAATATCAAACTTTACTCAAACACTTCACAGATGCAAAGGAGACCCACAAGGCGATTATAAACCTAAGGTCAACATGGCTATGGCAGGTTAGTTGAAACATGATGAGTGGATTATAGACTCAGGATTAACGGAGCACATAGTCCACACGCCAAACCTACTTGAAAATCATATCGAATGTACGAATTAATCACCCGTCATGATTCCTAATGGGGAAAATATTTGTGTTAAGGCGACGGGTGAAATCATGTTGACTAATCAAACAAAAATTACAAGAGTTTCATACATACCCGATTTTAGTTGTAACTTACTTTCGGTTGGTAGATTAGCCACTAATCTTTAGTGTGTCGTGAGCTTTTTACTTATTTTTGTTGCATGCAGGCCTTACATTCGAAGAAGATGATTAGAGTGGGTAGACGTGTGAATGGTCTTTATCGCATGGGCTTGGTGGTTAGAGAAAGGAAGGCTATGATGTCAAAGACAGATGCAGAGATTTGGCACAAAAGATTGGGCAATGCTTCATACGATAAATTTTGTCGAATTGGTTTTTTTAAAAATAATTGTTTAAGTTATAAAAAGGATTCTTGTGACACTTGCAATAAAGCTAAGTTTACTCGTTTGAAATTCCCGAAAATCCATATTAAAAGTAATGCTTGCTTTGACTTAATTCATTGTGACACTTGGGAAAAATATCGTAAACCGTCTACTTCACATGCATGCTTCTTTTTAACCATTGTTAATGATTTTAGTAGAGCGGTATGGACATACCTCATTAAACACAAAAGTGACGCAAGTGAGTGTTTGATAAATTTCCAAAAAATGGTTCTTACACAATTTGGAAAAAGAATCAAAAGGATACGTTGTGATAATGGTGATGAATTCATCTCGAACCGAATGATGGATTTTTACTCCCAAGAAGGAACTTTATTGGAAACCACATGTCCGCACACACCCCAACAAAACGGAGTCGTCGAGCGGAAACATCGACATCTTCTTGAAACAGCCCGTTCGATTATGTTTCAAGGAAGTTTGCCAAGAAAATTTTGTGGTGAACGTCTACAAGATGCCACGTATATCATAAACCGGTTACCGACAAAGGCTGTCAAGAACAAAACGCCATATGAAGTGGTTTTTGGGAAACATGCCGATTTCAAAAATATGAAAGTTTTAGGGTGCTTGGTTTATTATCATTAATGTACTAAGCTTGTGGTTATTTCTCTCTTATTGTTGTTCAGGAATCTTTCTTATTGCAAAGTTGTTGATTCAAATTTCGTCTAAACATTTGTAGAATAACATAATTCATAGCTTGATAGGGTGCAAATAGATTGGTGAGTTAAAAATATTACCCCTAATTAGATTTGACTAACAACTTAGAATGTATATGCCACAGTCCATATTTAAACACATTAATATCATCTGTAGACTCTTATGAGTTTGGTAATCTTTCTTAAAATATATCTCGTGCATCGACTTGTTAAGTTTAATTCGCTTAATGGTATTAGTAAGTGTGCATTGACTTGCTACGTTTATGTATATATTTGTCTCTTTGTGTAGTATAAATTATATAGAATTATGTCTATGTAGTGTGATAGGATCCTGTATAAAATTTATACAATAATGTTAGTTTGTTAGTTTATTGATTGTGCTAATAGTATATTCATACTTTTTGGTGTTTCTATGATATTGTGTATGCTGGTTTAGGATACTCTACAGTGTACAGTTGGTCTAGGATAAGTTTCTTTAATATAATTTTTGTAAGGTATAGCTTCTAATAAACACATAAAACATGATAATTTAGTTAGACCGTATTGATTCTTAAAGGCGTCTATTATGTTTATATATTTTCAGCTCCAAGATGTTGGATGTTGGATGTATCTCATGCTGCAACTTTAGCAGCAACACATAATTTGAAAGGAACTGATTATGCAATGTTTAAATCTTTTATCTACTTATAGAAGCATATTAATGTCTTTTTTTGTACATTATAATTGTTAGTTTCATTTTGTTAACTAGATAGTATATGCTAGTGCCGTAACTTTGTACAACCATAAACAAACACAAGCCGTTTAACTCATGTATGCTTGTTCATTTACACTCGTGAACCGTTCGTTTATACTGATAACGAACATGAACACTACATTTTCTGATGGGACACACTAGCATATGTATTTATAGCTTCATTTTAATAATGCAATGCCATGTTTTGTTAGGTGGTTTCTACAGGGTCGGGTTGCAAGAATTAAGGCATCGGTTCAGGTTGCAAGAATGAGGACGTTGATGCGGGTTGCAAGAATGAAGACGTCAATTCGGGAAGTTATGTAACTTGCTTTTATTTTTAATCAAACTAGTAAGCGTACCGACGCGTTGCAGCGGGCGGAGTTGGTACCATGTTCTCTGTGTGTTGCACATATTATAAAATAATTTGCTTTGTAGAGCATTTACATTGATTAAGTTGGTTATTGCATACGTAATTTCACTGCAAAAGATGAGATTGGTTTTATCTACATTTGATGATGACAATACATGCTTTTTCATTCCATGGTTGAAAGGATGTTTCTTCATTACATCTTGAAGATGATGAAAACATATAGCATGTAGATATATGACTTTGATAGTAAAATGGTATGTTTACATGTTCATCTTGAGAGCCAAACGAAAGATATCGTGCATATGTGATGGCGGTTTCAATAGAAGCAAAACTTACATTAAAATAATAAACGCCTTAGTTCACAAATAGCATTTGTTGCTACAAAAATTACAAGACCAATGATAGTGAATAGACTGGTTAGGCTAACAGGCTTCAAGGGTTCAGGTTAACCTAACGCAGGTCGTGGTGTCCCTCTAAGTTTGCAAAACGTAGAGAGAGGTTCACTAGTTTGTTTTTACTTGTTATACTTCACCGGAGATCCAAGACCGAGGTGTTTGAGACCGGTTTTTGGATGAAGTTCTTGGTGAAGCTATGATGTTTGTGAAGTAAGAAAGAAACAAGCAAAGTGCTAGTTTCTCAAGGAAGAAGAGAAGATTAGAGAGTATGTGTTAGCTCTCCAATCTGGTGTGTTCTTGCTTATGGCTGGGTCATTTTTTTATAGTGTGTTCTTGTAAGCCTTTTAACCAGAGAGTTGACCTTTTATGGGCGGGAAGCTTTTGACCGTTGGTTAACGATTATAATAATAAAACTTATTCTGAGCATGTCCCTTGTTCAGAGGGAACAGTGATGTGAACAGTGATTTGACGTGGTACCGTTGCACGTGCTTACTGTTCACGTACTTGTTTACCAAAATTGGGCGGGAAACGAACCTTTTAACCTTCTAACCCTTTTAGTGCAAATGTGTGAAAGCCATTTTATCAATTCCTTGGGCTACTCCCGTCATCAGCCCCCCAAGTCAGAGGTGTTTGAGAAGTAGGCTCAAGGGCTTCTGACTTTTGCACACATTTTGTTATTGCTTAAAGGCTTTGAGGTTTCGAGGCTATGAACGGTTTTGGTTATTTTTTGAATTTCTGACAAGACAGTTGATGTGATAGTTACTGCATGTTGCGGTTCCCAATAACCGCCCTTAATAATAGTGATAACTGTTAATTTTCTTCAATTTTTCTTTTAAAGTTCCACAATATTCTCCAAACATTCATCAAGTTTCTTTCATTCCTTCATCAGGTTAGTTAAAATCTTCCGTTTTCATTCGATTTTATGGGTGCTCGTAAGGATTTGTCGGTCAGTTTTTCTCGATTAACCCAAGAATAAGTCGAATCATTTTGTCTTGAATGGGGTATAGGTTTAGAGTTTAAACAGGTTGCTCCGCCGGCTGATGGTTCGATCGACCGTTGTCCGGCGGGTTCGATTGCCCTTTATTGTCGGCATTTTGAGTTTTCGAACGTCCGTCATCCGTTTTAAATTTTTGTTTTGAATGTGTTGGAATATTATGTGTTTCTTTTGGTCATATTCACCCCTTAGGGCTTGCTAGGGTTTTACATTTTGAGATTTTATGTAGGGCGTTAGGGTATGACCTGTCGTTGTTAAGTTTTCGCCGTTTATTTCGTCTAGCGAAGAACGGCGATTGGTACACTTTTGAACATACTCAAGGTGATACATGTTTAGTCTCTTCGACGGTTACGACGCTTGGTTCCAGGAAGGATCGTTTTTTCTTTGTTTCCGATTCCATCATTCCTTTCAAATCTGTTTAGAGACAACCCGAGGCCGTTTTGAATGAACCGGAGCTGGCTGAATCGGAGTTGAATGATGTGTTTTTGAAATCGATTAGGAAGTGTCCATCGCGTCTTCATCCTCTTCCCAAACATCTTCTCGTTTTGTTAGGTATTAGAAAGTTGTGGGATAAGCTTAATCAGGATCCCGTGCTTATGAGAGATGATAAGGGTATGCGTTTGTTTATCCTGCATTTATATCGTTTTTGTGGTATGCTTATTTATAGACTTCCTTTGTTTTTTAGTCATGTCGGCTTCAGATTTCTTGAAGAGTGACGATACTTCAAACGTTGGTTTTACGGATGCTGCGGCTGCTGCTGGGGAAGATGCTGTGGTTCGAGGGAAAGAGGGTAGGTTCGAAGGTTCTGGGTATGCGGGAGTTCTGTACGTTAAGGGTTTTACCAAAGTTCCTGCTCCTAAGGCTTCTACTCGCCGTTCCGCACGGCTTTTGTTGAAATCTTCTGGCCCATTATCTTCTCACGAACCGGTCGATGTTAGTGATGATGTTCAAGTTGCCGAAGATCAAGGTCCAAGTGTGGAGGGAGATAAGGAGCAGGGTTTGATTATTTCCAAAAAGAAGAAATCAACTGGTAAGAAGGTTGCGATGGCTACGGTTCCGGAATGAGGTTTATGTCCTTGAGTGGAATGTTAAGGTTGGGGATAACTTTAAAGATCCAGAAGTCTGTGTTGATTTCTTGGCGAACTTTGTTCCCCCTGGGGTTCGTAACACTATTTCTGAGATGGAGGGTGATGCCATGCTTTCAAGGTTAATCTTGAGTTCTTGCTACCTTTCTGCCCTTTTGGCTGAGGGCGTTACTCGTTTTCGAAAGGGAATGCAAGAGTATGAGGAGTTTTTCAAGAAGAAGGAAAAGATGAAAGCTTCTATGACAGTCATGAAGAAGGAGGTTGAAGGTTTTTCAAAGAAGGAGGAGGGTTATTTGAAGAAGATCGATGAGTTGTCCCGTGGCCACGAGGTTGAGATAGCCGGGTTAAAGAAAGCGATGGAAGCTGATAGGGAATCCTTTGAGGTTCAGAGGAAAGCCTTTGACATGGAGAAAGAAGGCTTTAGTCACCCAGGCTACTAACGACAACCGGTTGCTAATTGAGCATTGCTTTCATCAGATTGTGACTTACCTTCTTCATTCTACTAAATTTAACTCGGTGTTAGGTGTGTTTACACGAAGCTACTGAACTATAGGAAGCATTAGGGCTTTGTTGCTGGCTTCAAACATCACGAAGCTGGTCAACCTATGGAGCAATCGCCTATGTCCAACCGTGAAGCTTCCAAGCTCTTCTCAGATTCAGTTCGTGTGATGGAAAGGCTTACTTACCCATATGTGGGTGAAGTTTCATCTTGCTTCGGTAAACCTCTTTCCGTTTTGCAGGGCCTGAAACCAGCCGGCCTTGACGACAAGGTTTGCTCTGATATGCTTGAGTCTTTGTCCAAGAAGCGTTCCCGTTCTGGCGTTATCGAAGAAACTTTATCCGGAGATAGTGACAAGTCTCATGCGGTTAGCCTCGAAGGTTCAGCCGTTGCTGGTGGTGGCCTAGAAGTGAAGAAGTCCAAGAAAGCTAAGGGTGGTGAGGCTAGTACTTCAAAGCTTGTTTCTGATGTTTAAACACTTTATTCGTAGCTTTCTTTGCACCCTTAAACAATGTTATGTATCTTAAACAATTTAGGTTAAGCAGAAATCCTTAAGGTTTCTGCTTTATAGTTGTTGTTGGCCTTGTTGGACACTTTTTATAGGAATCTTTATGATTTCCTTGTTTAGCCTAGATGGCTTTATTATGAATGATGCTATTTGTGGCCTTAAAAGACCCTTTTATGAATCGTAATGTTCGATGTTTCATATTTTTGCTGCTTGTCTTGTTTGTTTGTTGTGTTTTTAACTAATTTTCCTTAGAAGTTTTAGTTTTGCAGTCACTTTAGCTTCAAGGCTTCATTATGTAAAAAGCACATGTTGGTATCATTACTTAATGTGTGTTTTCTTCGCAAACTTTTTCAAAGCTTAAAGAACGAATTGATGTAGGCTGTTCAGACTCGTCTATGAGACAAGTTTTGGTTGAAAAATTTTCTAAGTCTCATGGTGTTGGATTGATATAGGAACTCACCCCTTATATAAGTTCATTTAACCCTTGAACCAATTGAGCGATGTGGCCTAGGAGCTCATCCCCTTACATGGCCCTTTCCATGGAGTTCCTTGCTTGGTTCTCAACCTGATTATAGGATAATAAAGACAAGTTATGACAAAAACTTTATCATTCATTCAAGAAGTTGTTGTTTACAAAAAGGAGAATTATACGTCTTTTGAAATACATTTAAAGATTTTGACTGGGCATGAAACCTTTTAAGGGTTTTCTTGTTCCAGTGTCTTAGAAGCTTTTTGCCTTCTATGTCGGCCAGCTTGTAGGATCCACCCTTGTGAGCTTCAAGGATTGTATATGGTCCTTCCCACTATGGGCCGAGCTTTCCTTGATTTTCTTTCTTGCTGGCCTCATTGTTTCGGAGTACAAGGTCTCCCGGCCTGAAACGTTCATGTTTCACTCTTGCATTGTAATAAGCTTCCATTTTTTGTTTATACTTAGCCTCTTGTATTGCGGCTTGATCAAGAATTTCTTCAAGGAGTTGCAAATTCAACATGGTCTCATTGTTGTTTAATTCGGGATCCATGTTGAGTGTTCTTTGAGTCATAACTCCGACCTCTGCTGGGATTACAATTTCCGATCCAAACACTAGGCTATAAGGCGTTCGTTTGTGGCTTGTCATTTCGATGGTTCTTATTGCCCATAAAACATTTGGGAGTTCATCAAGCCAATTGTTGTTATGTCTTCCCAGCCTTTCTTTGATTCCTTCCATGATGGTTCTGTTTGTTCTTTCAACTTGGCCGTTGGATTGTGGGTATGCAACTGAGCTGAACACTTGGGTGATTCTGAATTCCTTGCACCATGTGCTAAAAGGCTTCTCAGCAAATTGTTTCCCATTATCCGTTATCTTTGCAAGAGGTTTAACTTCAGGCCACTTCGTAAAGTAGTCAACGACTACTAGCAAAAAAATTACCCCACTCTTGGTTGGTGGGAATGGACCAACGATATCCATTCCCCACTTGTGGAATGGCCAGGCCGAGGAGATGGGGACTAGATTGTGCTTAGGGCTTTTTGGGACAGGTGCATGAATTTGACAAGCTTCACACTTCTTGAGTTGTTCTCGGTGCATCTTATCAATTTTGCAACCACCGTTCTTGGCCCAAAATGAGCTCCAATATCCCCTCATGAATCTCTTTGATCAGATATTGACTTTGTTCAAGGCCCACACATATTAGTAGCGGTGCAAGGTAAGCTTCTTTATAAAGAGTTTCTCCTTGCAACACATACTGTCTGGATTTGATTCGAACCCTTTCAGCCTCCGTCTGGTCCAGCGATAACTCACCATTTTTGAGGAACTTTTCCATGGGAGTCATCCAATTAGGACCTTCTTCAGTGATTAAATCTTGAACCTCCAATTCTTGAATTGAAGGAGTTTTCAACACTTCTACCAATACTTTCTTGGTGAGGTGTGAAAATGTGAGGGATGCTAGTTTGCTTAGGGCATCGGCTCTTTTGTTTTGTGATATTGGGACTTGCTTGATAGTGCACTCTTGAAATGTGGTTATCAACTCTTTTTCCTTTTCACGATACTTCTTCATGTTGGGCTCTTTTGCTACATAGCTATCATTGACTTGATATGAAACAAACAAAGAATCTGTGAAGAATTGTAGCTTTTGGATCTTCATCTCTTTGGCAATTTTTAGACCAGCGATCAATGCTTCGTATTCAGCTTCATTGTTGGTGGTCTGAAATTCAAGTCGGAGAGCATATGTAAATTTTAACCCTTCGGGGTTGATTAAAATGAGCGCAGCTCCTGACCCTTCAATGCTGGAAGCTCCATCAGTAAAAAGCTTATAGGCTTCAGGGTCAGAAGGTTCAGTGGCAGTTGTATGTATTTCAGGAACGACTTGTTTTGGGATTTCTACATTGAAATCCGCCAAGACTTGGGCTTTGACAACTTTTCTCTGAACGTAGGTGATGTTATGCTCACCTAGCTCCACAGCCCATTTGGCCAATCGGCCTGAATTTTTCGGTTTTTCAAGCACACTCTTGATGGTTGGTCAGTGACCACTTGTATAGGGTGTTCTTGAAAGTACCTTCGAAGCCTTCTGGCCGTTTGAATTAAGGACAGAGCAAGTTTTTCCAAAGGAGGATATTTGATCTCTGCCGATTTTAGCGTTTTACTAAAGAAATAAACGGGTACCTGAACTTTGTCTTGTTCGATGGTTAGAACCGCGCTTAATGCTTCTTCAGCGACTGAAAGATAGACAGAGATCAGTTCTCCTGTTTTCAGGGCTACAATAGCTGGAAGTGAAGCCAAGTGCTGATTCATTTTACTGAAAGCTTCTTCCGCTTCTTCCGTCCACTTGAAATCTTTCTTATTGGTGCAACCCTTTAGTGTTTTGAAAAAGGGGAGGGATTTCTCAGTGAGCTTGGAGGTAAAACACTTCAAGGCTGCAAGCCTTCCATTCAGACTTTTCACTTATTTTTTTCTTTGTGGAGATTTAGTTTCAAGAACAGCCCTGACTTTGTTGGGATTGGCTTTTATGCTTTGTTTTCCGACGATGTGTCCCAAAAACTTGCGTTCTTCAAACTCTAATAAACAATTTTCGGGATTGAGTTTCATATTGATCTTCCTCAAGTTTTGGAAGGTTTCTTGTATGTCATCAAGCATATGATGCTCGGTCTTGCGTTTGATTACCAAATCATCAACATAAGCTTCTAGGTTTCTGTTGATTTGGCTGGCAAATGCTTTGTAAATTAAAAATTGATAGGTTGCCCCGGCATTTCGTAGGCCAAAAGGCATCTTTCGATAACAAAAAATACCCTTGTCCGTGTGGAACGCAGTTTTTTCTTCATCTTCCACTTTCAGGAGAATTTGATGGCAATCTTTGTAAGCGTCGAGAAAACACTTAAACGAATGGCCGGTTAAAGAGTCAACATTGAGGTCCATCTCGGGTAAGGGATAGAAATCTTTTGGGCATGCCTTGTTCAAGTCTTTGAAGTCGAAGCACATCCTTCAAGACATGTCAGGTTTTCGAAACATGATGTAAGGCCCCGTTACCGGTGCCTCACATTTAGACGTTGGATTTATTCATAAACACAGTTCTAAATATCAGAGTTAAATAAAACTTTGCGCGGAATATAAAACTTTCAAAA
Organism: Bidens hawaiensis; assembly: GCF_021521415.1. Taxonomy (NCBI): domain Eukaryota; kingdom Viridiplantae; phylum Streptophyta; class Magnoliopsida; order Asterales; family Asteraceae; genus Bidens; species Bidens hawaiensis. The sequence goes on from NW_027491014.1 coordinate 8,350,252, forward strand.
ACATAACAATAATAAACCATAACTTGTCTTAAAACATTCTTGTCTTTCAAATTTAAACAATAAGTATAAAACATCATCAGTCTTCAGATGCCAGACTCTTATTCTTCTGCCATGTGTCCCCGCTCAAGCCAGCAGTCTCTTCCTACTCACCTGCGTGCATACTAAAAGTCAGCTACGCTGAGTGAGTTCTATTTAATCACATATCATATAATACATACACTTACCTTTAATTATGCATCCGAAGTTACATAATAATTACTTTACTAACTTACTTTCATTACATAATTTCATACGTACATTCATTCTTTATTACTTTCATACTATATAAATACTGTCCATTCTATCTGAGATATTATTAGGGTCTGATCCCTCTTTCCTTTGTCTATCTCAGATATTATTAGGGTCTGATCCCTTTCTTGTCTATCTTAGATATTATTAGGGTCTGATCCCTCTTTCCTTTGTCTATCTCAGATATTTTAGGGTCTGATCCCTTTCTTGTCTATCTCAGATATTATTAGGGTCTGATCGCTTTTTACTTCTCTATCTTAGATATTATTAGGGTCTGATCTCTTTCTTCTCTATCTCAGATATTATTAGGGTCTAAACCCTTACTTCTTCATCTTCGTACATACTGTCTTTACATACCCGTAATATACATATACTTTCGTTTATCATTCATACATACTCATATGTTATACATATATCTAACATACACATTCAGCTATCATATACATACCTCCCTTGTCAATACGTGCAATATCCGAAGATCGTTCACGTACCGACAAGCTTTCATTCACATTCAAAATATACATACATAAATAACATATAAATCATACATGGCATACACTTACCATTTAACGTAAGTGTATTAACTATCACATCGAGTATGCACACAGCCCCGAAAACATAACAAGGAAATGGGGCTAGAAACTCACCTGGATTTTGTTCCTTTCTTCATTTATCGTAATTCTTTTCTTTAATTGTGCCCTGCTAACTGTATACGTGGTGCATGCATTAATACTCGTCTGATCTAATCTAGTTGTCTAAATTAATGTTCTAGTATTATATCCATACAGTGCATGCTACCAAGTGTATTCACGTATATTGTATGCATATACTAATCGCCATGTATTCGGGTCTGATATGCACAAGCGAACTTACATGTATAAGCGATATTATAAGTAAGCGAACTTGCGTATAGGCGAACATGCTTGGCGAACATGCTTGGCGAACATACTTGGCGAACATGCAGGCGAACATATTTTGCGAACATGCTTGGCGAACTTGCAGGCGAACAAATTTGGCGAACATGCGTGGTGAATATGTTTGGCGAGCATGCTGCAGCGAACTTTCTGCGGGCGAAGTTACCTAGCAGTAGCTATGGTTCATTCTTAACCCCTATAATCATCTCCGTTTTAACGTGTAACCCTACGATTCGGCTCGGGAAAGCATAAAGTTTGCACCTTTAGGCTTAAAACGTTCAATACTAGATCTAAGGTTTATTTTAAACGAGCCGTTCATAACAATGAGTTCAATAAGTCCATTTTAATCCACAAGTTTGCAACTTTATGGTATAGCTATACACGATTTACTATCCTACTAAGTTTCATGCAAAACCGACTTCGTTTACCCGTCCTTTTCACAAACCGAACGCTACTCGTTTTACCCGAAACGAACCAACTAACCCGTTTATTATCAAGTTCATTACTTTATCAATAATCATGACCCGATCTATCATCCTACTAATTTTCATGTAAATCCGTCCATGAAAAGTAAGCTTTTTTTAACAAAAATGTACATTTGAGGTTTTTGTATGAAATCACTCGAGCTGCTCAAAACCATATCAAACGAACTCCGATTTGAGTGATTCAAGCGGCCATGGAACCGTCTCGTCCCGTTCTACAAACCCATCAGCTCACCTTCACCGGATTCCGCTGCTACAGTCTCCGGAACAGCTGAACAGTTGCCGGAATCTTCACTTTTGAGCTGCTATGGTTTTGCTGATAAAAATCGGACTTCCCAACCTCTGATCGAAGATCTAGACTGTGGAAATCTTCATTTAGATACCATGAACACTCAGTTAAAATTTAAGACGGATCCGACGGCTAGATATCCTAGACTCTTTGTTTCTTTGTGGGTGGTTTTCTCAAAAACGGGAATTGGGTTGTGTGTTTTGATGGTGTAGGCTATGGTGTGGAGATGTATGATAATGAAAAAGATTAGGGTTTTAAGGGGTATTTATACTCCCTTAAGCCCATGGACCTTAGGCCCATCTTTCCTTTTTGTTCCATAATTAATTACATCTAATTAGCCTACTTATCCTTCCGTCTTTATCATTTTACTATTTTTCTATTAATCCAAGTAAACTTTTCCATCTTAAATAAATAATATATTAATTATTTATTCTTAGAAATTTCGGGATGTTACACATGACAAGATTAGCCACCCAAGATTGATATTTGACCTCACGTACAAGCTTTTCAACCTCTTGACATGCTGCCAAGCTTCTTTCAGGAGCTAGGCTCCGTTTCTTTTGGACAACAGGCTTGACATCGGGAGGTATTTTTAGCTCATGCTCTACAATGCTTCGAGGGATGCCTGCATGTCTTCTGGGAACCAAGAAAAGACATCGCTATAGTGTATCAACAACTTTTCAAGGTGTGAAAGGGTTTCTTGGGAAAGGCTTGGGTTTACCCGTACATTTTTTTCAGCATACTTAGGGATTATGATCAAGCCTTGTTCCTCATCTTCATTTTTTGAACTTTCCCCTTCAACCGTGTAAACCTCTTGAGTAGGTTGAAGGGTTGCAATTCCCCTGTCAGTGGGAAACTTCACATCACCTTGACCAACCGAGACAGCCATGTTGAACACACATTTTCCTGGCCTTCCTATGATTACATCATAGTTGGGAGGTGTGTTGATAACCACAAAAGTAAGCAGTTTGGTTTTCTTCATCTTGCCTTCACTAAAACAGACATCAAGGGTTAGTTGGCCCAAAGGCTTCAAGGGTATATCGACGATACCTTTTATAGACGACCCGGAGGGTTGAATCCTTGAACGTTCTTCTTTACTTAGTCGGTTGAAGAACCATTCGTACATGATCTCTGTGGCCGCCCCTGTGTCAATGTAGGCTTTGCTTGTGTTGAGTGTTCTTATGTTCGCTTCTACCACCAAAGGGTTTGAAAGTAAGTCACCTACAGGTGGTGGAAAGCAGACGCATTGAAGCTCCCAAGCCTCCAAGCGTTGTCGTTTGTGGGGAACACCTTGTTCTATATTCACCATATTCACTTCTTTGCTTTTTCTTTCGGCCATCTTGTCTTTGACCCCTTTCACCAAATGGGCCAATTCTCCAGACTTAACAGCTTCCTCAATTCTTCTCTTGAGTTGAAAGAAATCGTTGGTGTGGTGACCTTTGTCTTCATGGAACTCACAGAACTGGGTGGAGCTTTCGTTCTTCTTGCTTTTCGGTAAGGGTCGAGTAGATCGGAAGTTGTGTTTCACTTCTTCAGTGGCAAGGATCTCATGAGGGGTCTTGGTTAAGGCTGTGAAGCTCACAGTCTTCTTCCTGCTTGGAGGGTTCCAACCTTCAGGCCTTCGTTGATCTGAGTTCTTTGGATATTTATCATTGGGATTGAAGTTCCCTCTTTTTCGGTTGGGGCTGTTGCTTTCCTAACCAGGAGCTCTTTTTCTTTGTTCTTTGGAATCAACGGCCTCTTCGCCTCGGATATGAGCCTCAGCTCGTTCGAGAGCTTCTTCAAGGGTTTTAGGCAGGCACTTGTTAAAGTCCATTGTGAGTTATTTGGAGGTGATGGCGTTCATGAAGCCTGCCACCCTCATTTTTTCGTCAACCCCCACGTCTGTCAACCCTTCTTTCTTATACCTTTCGATGAAATCTCGAAGGCTTTCATCATCTTTTTGTTTTATCTGAAAAATGACCGTGGCATCCTTGACATATCTCCTTTGTTGTGAAAAGTTGGCCAAGAATCCTTTGCTTAGATCATCGAAGCTTCGAACGCTTTGGGCAGGAAGGTCGTTGAACCATATTCTTGCTGATCCGACAAGCGTTTGCATGAACATTAGACAACATTTAGCGTGTGATCACTTTTTGATTCTGGCAGCACCAGTAAAGATCTGGAGGTGGTCTTCGAGATCTTCGGTCCAATTATATGTTTTTATATGGGGTGGCATCTTGATTTTCATTTGAGAGTCATAATCGGCGATTTGTTGAGAGAAACAGGATAGGTTACCGGGCATGTAAGGCTTTGCAAGGTCTTCTTCTACCCTTGTAGCGAGATTATGACTCGTCGTTCCTTGGTGAGTACCCAACGCTTGGTTGATGAGATGGGTCCAAGGGAAGTGTGCCATCACTTGAGCCATCATCTGAGGCACGAGGTTAAAGCCTTGAAGGCTTTCAGGAGTTGCTGCTATTGGGTTTGTTCCCATAGGGGTGCTTATTGCCGCACTCCGAGCCAAGGGTAAAACCGTCATGGCCTGCTCCCATATAGTGGCTGTAGGAGGAACACTTGAATCTGGTGACTGCCATATTTGGTCGAGAGTGGTCTCGTGCCCAAGGGGTTGAGAAGTGAACAAAGGGAAAGCCGTTTGGCTTGGTCTCCCATAGGTATAAGGAGATGGGTTAAAAGGTTGGCAGATTACACTTGGACCAACTTCTAAATAAGAAGCAGCCGGTCGTGAGCTTGTTAGAGGGGAAGGTAGACGTCCGAGTGATAGCGAGGGCTCCGGATCGTCATACCCCAGCTTTATTCTTATCCCCCTTTCTCTTTATTGGCTCACGTGTTTGTTAAGAAGATGTCTTAGTTGCAAGAAATGCCGTGATACCCCTTCCAGCGTCAAGTCGACACATTCCAGGGTGTTCGTGACTCCTGCATGAGGAGAGGGAACTCCGGATCGTGAAGGGGTTGGAGTTCGAAAAGGTGAAAACTCGAGGAACAAAGGTTCCGTTGGAGTTCCTCCCGAGGTGGAAAAAGGTGTGGTGGCCGCCAGTGTTTCCTGGCCGGCACTTGGTGTCGGTGTTCTTGACACTTGGTCGACTTCATCGGGAGATCCACCTTTCGACATGGTGATTTTAGTGAAAATGTAGCTACACTACTGGTCTTTAAGAAAAAGTAATCGGCGTAGCCCCAAGGTGGGCGCCAAGTTGTTGCTACAACATTTACAAGACCAATGATAGTGAATAGAATGGTTAGGTTAACAGGTTTCAAGGGTTCAGGTTAACCTAACACAGGTCGTGGTGTCCCTCTATGTTTGCAAACGTAGAGAGAGGTTCACTAGTTTGTTGTTACTTGTTATAATTCACCGGAGATCCAAGACCGAGGTGTTTGAGACCGGTTTATGGATCAAGTTTTTGGTGAAGCTACAATGTTTGTGAAGTAAGAAAGAAACATGCAAAGTGCCAGTTTGTCAAGGAAGAAGAGAAGATTAGAGAGTATGTGTTAGCTCTCCAATCTGGTGTGTTCTTGCTTATGGTTGAGTCATCCTTTTATAGAGGGAGAGACGCAAGCCTTTTGTCCAGTGGGTAAACTAGTTAACCTCCATTTTGCTAGAGAGTTGACCTTTTATGGGCGGGAAGCTTTTGACCGTTGGTTAACGATTATAATAATATTACTTTTTCTGAGCATGTCCCCTGTTCAGAGGGAACAGTGATGTGAACAGTGATTTGACGTGGTACTGTTGCACATGCTTGCTGTTCACGTACTTGTTTACCTAAATTGGGCGGGAAACGAACCTTTTAACCTTCTAACCTTTTAGCGCTAATGTGTGAAAGCCATTTTATCAATTCCTTGGGCTACCCCAGTCATTAGCATTCATCTTCTTCTGAGCCACACATTTTTTACCTTAAGACAATTAAAGAAAATGAAAAAAATATGTTATAAAGTTAACCTAGTTTACAGGTTATAATGAATTAAGTTACTGATAGGCCAACAATTTGAATTTTTTAGCTTCTAATGGATTGTTTTTCTTCAATCCATTTGTGAGACTTATCATAAACAACTTTCTCATTAATGTGTCCCTCAATAGAACCAACAATGAAAAGAAAATAACTAAGTAATAATTATATCAAAAAGTTTATATTTACATGGCTGATTAATACCTGGATCAAATCTCCATGAATACAAGTCAAGCATAGCATCAACCCGGAGTCTGCCATCTTGAAACTGCAATAAAGGTGTAATAAAAAAAGTTAAGCTGCAATCGAAGGAATCCATATACAACCTATAACAATTTCAATAGTGATGCATCTTTAAACTTAATCAGGATGAATTGAAGCTCAATTGCAAATATCAATAAGTTATATCCCAAATTCAATAATAGGTAAACTACCCCAGTTTGATTCAAAGATCAGAGCTAGAGTTGTTATTAATCTAAAATCAAAAAAACATCAAACATAGATAATGATGAAAGAATAATTATTGTGAACCTCTAAACGTGTAGCATCTTCGATGGGTGGCTGAACACGCAAAAGCACTTAACGCCGCAAACGCACGTCAACATCGAATATGCCTTAGCTTCCGCCACCAACATTATTGACGCTTCCAGAACCACCAAAACCGATTCCTGTTTACTGAAGAGGTGGTAACAGTAATGATCAGGTGAAACCTTCGAGTTAGCGACATGCAAACAATTTTACCCAAACTGAACAAATAGCTAGATGAACATACACACAAAATTGAACTAATATGTTGAAGTAAAAAAATTTTATACACATACCTAAAATAACTATCGTTTACACCTTCAATTCAGACGATCAAAAACCCAAATCGTCGGGCGACTCTTATTGAATACGTCATGGCCTCAATGCCTCACTCCCTGCGTAAAAAGCCGATTGCAAATGTCGTTAGCAAGTTGCAGACGTCAATCACCACCACCACCACCGCTATAATCTTCATGAGCCGAAAGTACGACCGACGCAGGCGGAAGCTGGCGAACAGAGAAGAGACGGCAAGGGTTTGTCTGATTGTAGATGTGTGTAAAATTGATAATAGAGAAAGTGAAAACATGGATAGTTTTGTTATTCAAGAAATGGGTAAGAACAATCTGGAAGTTCTGCTTCATTCAGTGATACATAAGCCTAATTGAATTGTACATTTAGCTATAGTATAATCCCTCTCACATACCAGATTTACCTTTTAAATATACATATAATATATTTGTAAACAATAAAACCTTTTTTTATATTTGAAAGTTTTTGGTATATATATTCTTTGTGTTTTCTGGAAATTTATTGGGTTGATGTATTTTAGTATATTTTGTTTTCTTAATATATAATCAATAAATATGTAGGGAGGTAAAAGATGCTTTTGTATACATCGATCACAAGGTGCGGTCCTAAAACCCACCTTTTTAGATGTGTTAAAAAAATAAGCAGAAGGTGCGGTTGTATATCTCAAGGGTTCGTTGCTATTGGGAGGGCCGCACCTTTTAGCCAAATCGACCGCACCTTTTAGCCAATTTTGTACTAGTATGTGAATGCTCAAATGTATTAGTTTAACCAAGCTCTTATCCCGAGAAGTTGATCTTGTGGTAAGAGGTCTATCCTCCTTTAGTGGAGACGTAGGTTCGATTATCACTTGAGACAATTCGAATGATATCTTAGTGAATGGACGAATCGGGGCTTTAATCCCAGGTTTGACCCCAACAGGGGGCGAGGTTTACGGATTCCATCCGATTCCCGCACATTAGGGGGGTACGGTCTCACGACGGTCGAGGAGTTGACCTTAGACATAGCCTGAAAAAGATAGGTTCACACGTGACATTATTTGCCATTAAAAAAAAGTTTAACCAAGCTCTTTGGAATATTATGTTATGTATCATCTTTAATGGTCAACTAATTATCTAACTTGTTCTTGTAAAAACTAAGCTGAAAGTCGAATATGTAATTATTTTCATTTTAAACAGTTATATTGCTTTGATTTTTTATTGTTTATCCAATTGATGATGGTTCGGTTGTTAACATGAGAATGAAAGTAACATAGTTACCCTAGTTTGCCTCTTAATCAATATAGTGAGCATAAAATGAAGTAAAACATCAAGAGCACACATATTCCACAAATATATATATATATATAGGGAGAGGATCATGAGAGAATTCCTTTTATGGAGAGAACTATAGAACTAATAATCAAATATTTTTAATTTAATTAAGAAAATATTTTTAAAATTTTTTTTCTTTCATCCTTCTTATATGTTGTTATTCTTCACCACAAAAAAATATAAAAATAAAAAAAATAAAAAATAATTAACGAGTAATGCATATATGCAGTACACCAACTTTTTTTATTATGCATATGTGCAATAGCGTGAATTTTGATATTTGAAATAGTGTTAAATAGCAAATATATAGTTGTTTGTATTGTATATTTGCAACAGTGTTATATTATATACAAAAATTAAAAAAAAAATCGATATAGTGCATATGTGCATTAGTGTTGTATTACATATATGCGATAATGTGTTTTGCATACAATTATTAGTGTCGTATTTGCATATATTCAATAGTGTGTATTGGATAATGTAATTGTGTTGTATTATATGCAATAAAACACTATTGTATATATCCATTTGGCATTAGTGCACATATGCACTACAGTACTACACCGACAAGTTCATTTTTTTTAGTATCAATATCATCTTATTAGAAGGAGAAAAGAAAAAAAATCACAAAATATTTTTTTAAAAATAGTTAAAAATAATTCTTTACTAGTTCTCTAATCTCTTTTTAAAATGAGTTCTCTCTAGATCTCGCCCATATATATATATATATATATATATATATATGGTTGGTATCATTTAAAAACTCCAAAAAAATTAAGAATCCTTAGTCACTCTACACAACCAAACATTTTTAAAATTTTTTATATATATTAACATTAGTTAAGAGTAGTTTTATCATACTTTATATAAAAAAATTTGATTAAATATATTAATTCACAAGTTTACATATGTGTAAATTTATGTACTAAAAAATTTACATATGTGTAAAACAAAAATTACATATGTATGAAAACTAATTTGTAAAACTGTAATCGTAAATATAGATATAAAAAATGATAAAACTACACCCAAATAATATTAACATACAAATTTTTTTATAAAAACGTTAGTTTTCAGGAGTTCATTTAAGTTCTTAAATAATTTATCAGTTCTGTAATGATACTCATCCTATATATATATATATATATATATATATATATATATATATATATATATATATATATATATATTAAAAGAGAACAATGTTTTACAAATTCGTGCGTTGTCTGTTGTATTTTCTGCTTTTCAAGTTGTACACTCTACTTAGCGTATTGTATTTACTGCTTTTTGAAGTTGTATACTTTTTCTTTGTATTCTTTGCCTTACACATATCCATTTACTTTAAACCTGCTCTGTTGTCACCTCTTTCTTATATCATCTATCAAAGTTTTCTCTCTCTATCAGACTTAATCAGAGCATCAAAGCTTTCTCTCTCCATCTTCCATCGACGGTTGTTTTCTCTTCAATCACGGCCTGTTAATAGACATCCGGTCGTCTGTGTGCTGTCGGGTTCCAATTTGGAAACCCTAGGCGGTCGCGACGGTGGAGGTACACAACGGTCAGGTTGGCTATGTGTTGTCGGTTTCAATTTTGGAAACCTTAGATGACGGTGATCTTATTATAATTTCGGTTTTAATTTCGGTTTCAATTTTGGAAACCTTAGACAACTGAAGAAGTGTTGGTTTCTTTTTCTGCTTCATTTGATTATAATTGTTGCCGGGTCCCATTTTGGAACCCTAGGCGACATCAGTATATGATACTGGCGCATGTTGTTCTATAGTGGTGGTGGATTTGTTATTCAAAATCATAGACAAGAATGTGATTGTATCTGAGTCTACATCGACGTAATAAAGGTTATAATCATGAGATACACCTCATTTGAGCCTTCATATTTTTTGTCTCTATATGAGGATGATGATGAGATGATGATGATGATGATGACAATCGTCAATTTTGGGTCTCGTTTGAATTCGTTTTGTAACTTTTTATTATGTAAACCGACCCGTTTTGTAAACTGAAACTCATGATATACAAAATATTGGATTTTTATATTACCAATTCATTCCCATTTGGTTAATTAGAAAAACCCCTTTTACGGATTCGAAAACGGCTCTAAAACGATTAAAATACATCAAAAACAAACTTCCGGACGCGTATCAAACCACGCTAGACGAGCTGGACCAAACCCCACCCCCAAGGGCTCCGCGCGGCCATGAGGGCTAAGGCTGGTCGCGCGGTGTCACACCCCGACCAAAGGCGGCGGAACATGCCGGGTGCAACGGATTGCCCAAAAACGCAAGACACTATTTAAAGTGACAATATTTAATCAGCTCATATATTTCATATATCAGTAATCAACACATCTCGTTCACACAAACAAATTGAATACAAGTAGCATTTATATTGTTCATTTTACTAATACCCTAATGGCCTTGGTAACGTTTTTCGCCAAGTCCTCGAGTCAACAAAATAATGTTTGTCAACACAAAGGTTGGTGAGCAATTGATAAGTTTGAGCAACAATAATGTAGTAAGAAAAGCCACGAAACTTGTATACGAAACTATAGATAAAAGCACTAGATTTGGAAAAATAGACAATCCCAAAACATATTAGCGCCACCTAGCTACAAGGGGTTGCCAAGTAGTCTAGGATTTTATAGTTATCATTAATTGAATTACGTTAACGACACCTTGTCATGAGGGGTTGCCAAATGGTCTAGGATTTATAGTTCCACCATCCAAAAGCGGTAAACACATAAGCATGTAAGCATAGAACACCAAATCGAGCATTTATTTAATTAAGGTATACAATCACGTTTGTGGGTTTAATATTCAATAAATAAAACATTTAGTTTGATAAGTATGAAATGTCACCCCAAAACGAAAGGTGGAAAACGGGGTATGAAAGTACTCACACATACCGTTCAAAATAAGACCGAGACAGATGTAGTTGTCATTCTCACATTTTGATTTCCTCCTAATCTGTTTCAGGTTTCCTTCTTTTTCAATCACCGGCATGGGCGTACTCAACACGTGCACCACTTTCATGGTAGTCAAAGGGAAGTGCATGTTCTTTTGCCATCTGCGAAAGTCTTGGCCTTCGAATTTCTCCAGTTTGTCAAACTTTCCTGTCATCTCCTTCAACGATTGTCTATTCGTCATCTTCACATAAATAGTTTTGATCTTTTTTTGGGGATTTCTGCAATCGTATATATCTTAGAAAAATCTGAGAGCCGTGAAACACTTTCAGATCAAAACTATTTATTGGTTCCCAAATGTTTTGACCGGATAAAACTCAGATTGAGTGCAAGAATCAGTATGGATAATGAGAGAGTTTATTGAACAAGAAAATATCATATGATCAAACTACGTTATATTAGGCTTTGAAAAGGCAGGGATGATGATAACTACTTTGCAGTTATCATAAAAGTTATCTGATTAATAACTAAAAATACGCTCCTTTTGATACTAAACTTTGTAAATAAAATTAATTAATTAATTAATTAATTTTCTGATACGTTTTAATAAAGAAACATATGTCCGAAATAAAAAATTTCCCAGCTCGACCCCAGCCAGGGGAGCTGCCCCTTGGACCCTGCCAGGAGCTCCCGCCCCTCGCACCCCACTACCAGGGGCGCTGCCCCCGGACCCCCGCCAAGGGGCCGTTGCCCCCTTAGAACCCCCATGACTTAGGGGTTTCGCCCCTATATACCAATAGGATTATAAATTATAATAAGATCAAATAAGTGTGCACCCCGCACCCTACTTATTTCGATTCGTATTACAATTAACTTGATCAACAAGGTAATCCTTAATTACACTAAAATCACTAACAATCCTCCCCCATTTTGTTGTAATCCCTGATTAACTGAAACAAACTCACACAAACAACAAACTTATGCATAAATGAAATGTCGTGACGATTGAATTTCACATTAGTATATTACGCATTCCAAATATTCGAATATAGGGGTATCGCTACGATTGAATAATCGAAGATAATACACACACAAGTTCACATACTCATATATTCTTACATAACACTATTTTTACTAGCCTATGTCCTATCCTTCAACGAACATATCAAAGCCAAGTCCCAGCTTCTTGAAGTGGCTAAACTTCATGCTCATATAGGTAGTTCTTTTACTCTCGCACCTGCATATGCAATTTTTCAAAAGAACTATTAAGAAGTCTATCTTCAACCTCCTTAACTTGCAGGTCTAAACACATACCTTGGGATGTTGTAACTGATGTGTTCCAATTTCTAGATGTTAAGCTTTCCTCATTGAATTCAGCACCTAATATCAAATTAGATGGGAATTGGGTATCTCAACATGATAAATTTCAGGCGGGCTTTAAACCCATCCCTACAGCCGATTTGTGCACAAGATCTTTACTTAAAGCTTTTGTTAAATGTTCGGCTAAATTCTGTTGAGTTTTTACATACTCCACTGAAATCACACCATTCACGATGAGCTATTTTTAAATTCTGTTGAGCTATTTTTACTAGCCTATGTCCTATCCTTCAACGAACATATCAAAACCAAGTCCCAGCTTCTTGAAGTGGCTAAACTTCATGCTCATATAGGTAGTTCTTTTACTCTCGCACCTGCATATGCAATTTTTCAAAAGAACTATTAAGAAGTCTATCTTCAACCTCCTTAACTTGCAGGTCTAAACACATACCTTGGGATGTTGTAACTGATGTGTTCCAATTTCTAGATGTTAAGCTTTCCTCATTGAATTCAGCACCTAATATCAAATTAGATGGGAATTGGGTATCTCAACATGATAAATTTCAGGCGGGCTTTAAACCCATCCCTACAGCCGATTTGTGCATAAGATCTTTACTTAAAGCTTTTGTTAAATGTTCGGCTAAATTCTGTTGAGTTTTTACATACTCCACTGAAATCACACCATTCATGATGAGCTCACGAATCATGCTATGTCTAACACCTATGTGTCTAGACTTCCCATTATCCATTTGACTATAAGCTTTAGCCAAAGTAGCAGTACTATCACACCTGATAGATATGGGTGATATCGGTTTAGTCCACAATGGAATCTCATAAATCAAGTTTCTTAGCCATTCAGCTTCTTTACCAGCTGTTGTTATACAAACTCGGATTCCGTAGTCGAGTTAGTGATGCAAGTCTGTTTCTTAGATGCCCATGACACAGGACCTCCTCCAAGTAGAAAAGTCCATCCACTTGTGGAAGAATGATCTTCCATATTATTAATCCAACTTGCATCTGAATAACCTTCTATAACCGAAGGATATCCATTAAAATTCAAACCATAATCCATGGTTCCTTTCAAGTACCTAAATACTCGATTTATAGCTTCCCAATGATTTGAACTTGGATTGCTTGTATATCTACTAAGCTTTCCAACAGCATAAGTTATATCTGGTCGAGTACCTATCATTGCATATATAAGAGATCCTATAGCTCTTGAATATTCAAGTTGATTCACCGCGTTACGTTTATTAGGTAAGAGCTTATAAGCAGGATCCATAGGAGTACTAACAGGAGAACAATTAAGAAAATTAAATTTCTTTAAAATCTTCTCGATATAGTGAGAATGAGATATTGAAATACCATTGTTCTCACGCTTGATACATATACCAAGGATCACTTCAGCCTCCCCCATATCTTTCATATCAAAACAAGATGACAAAAATTTCTTTGTTTTATCAACCTGATCTTGGTTTGTACCAAAGATCAACATGTCATCTACGTGTAAACAAATTATGACTCCTTTACCAGATGCATCAAATTTGCTGTATACACACTTGTCTGATTGGTTTAATAGAAAACCATTAGACAATACCATATCATCAAATTTTTTATGCCATTGTTTTGGTGCTTGCTTTAAACCATAAAGTGATTTAACAAGTTTACACACCTTATGCTCATTACCGGGCATAACAAAACCCTCTGGTTGTTTCATATATATCTCCTCGTCTAATTCACCATTCAAGAATGCAGTTTTCACATCCATTTAATGAATCACAAGATTATGTATTGGTGCTAAAGCAATCAACAATCTTATTGTAGATATTCTTGCTACATGAGCATATGTATTAAAGTAGTCTATTCTACCCTTTTGTCTAAAGCCTTGGATAACCAATCTGGCTTTAAATTTATCAATAGAACCATCTACATTCATCTTCTTCTTGAAGATCCATTTACAACCAAGAGGTTTACAACCAAGGGGTAAATCAGATAATTTCTAAGTGTTATTTTGCATAATAGAATCCATCTCATCATTAATTGATTCTTTTCAGAAAGCAATATCCCGAGATGCCATAGCCTCACTATTGGTTTTAGGATATTCCTCAATATTAAAACAATATTCATATTTCTTTTGAATCTCATTTCTAGATCCTTCAGCCAAAGATAGTTGAAAATCAGAACCATAGTTCTTGGCTTTCTAACTCTTACTTTTTCTTGGCTCAGTTGAATATAATGGAACATCATTTTCATGATTAATTGATTGAGAATTACTTGATCTCACAATCATGTTCTTTGGTCTAGGTATAGATGAAAACCTGTTTTCATCCCAAATTGCATCCCTTGACTCAATAACAATGTTTACTGATACATAGTCATTAGGTTCTATAACATAGAACTTATATGTTTTGGAATGCTCAGCATATCCAATAAAAATGCAATCAATACCTCTTTCACCCAAATTTTTCCTTTTGGGTTCAGTAAGCCTTACTACAGCTCTACATCCCCATATTTTCAAGTAATGAAATTTTGGAGGTTCACCATGCCAAAGTTCGTAAGGGGTAATTTTATTCCTTTTATTATGAATCCTATTTAATAAATAACAAGCTGTCAACATAGCTTCACCCCAAAACCCATCACTAAGTCCCGAATAGATTAACATAGAATTAATCATTTCTTTTAATGTTCTATTCTTCCTCTCGGATACACCATTTTGTTATGGTGTATAAGGAGCCGTGGTTTGATGTATAATTCCCACCGATTGAAAATAACATGGATCAAAATATTCACCTCCCTTGTCCGTGCGTAATGTTTTAATTAAAGCATTTCTTTGCAACTCTACCTCGGTTTTGTATATATTAAACTTATCTAAAGACTCATCTTTAGAATGCAAAAGATACACATAACAAAACCTTGAAGCATCATCTATAAATGTAACAATATAATTTTTATTTCCTAAAGTTGGAGTTGCATGATAATCACATAAGTCACTATGTATTAATACAAGAACCTTTGTTCCTCTTTTAACAGCAGGTTTAAACGGTTTTCTAGTTATCTTAGTTAACTTGCAAGTGTTACATTTTTCACTATTTAAATTAAAAGTCGGAATCAAACTCATTTTAGACATATCTTTTAATCTTTTATAATGAACATGTCCTAATCTAGCATGCCATGTTTCAGATTCATTTTAAACAATATTATAACTAGAGGAAGCCATGCAAACAGATTGATTAACAAACGAAACATCAACATTTAACTTAAATATACCATTACATAGATAACCGAAATCAACAAAAGTACCATGTCTTGACAAGATATACTTGTCACTTTCATACACTTGCTTATAACCGCAATTATTTATAACAACACCAGACAAGATATTCTTTCGAATACCGGAAACATATAAAACATTATCTAAACACAAACAATTTCCAGAAGTAAAAACTAGCTTGACTTTGCCTAGTCCTTTGATCGGTTCGGTTGCAACATTCCCCATTTTTAAAATAGATCCTTCTTCAACGTCTCAAATTTCTTCAAACCACTGAAAATTTTTGCATACATCGCTAGTTGCACCCGAATCAACCCACCAAGCAACATCATAATCCTGCACAAAACATGTTTCAGAAATTAGTAAAACATAATTCTCAACCGAATTAAAATTGTGTATGATATTCTGACCTTGTTGCTTTCCTTGGTCCTTAGACCCACTTGGACCCGCGTCATGCTTGTTCTTTGGACCATTATTGTTCACTTTTCCAACACGACAATCTCTCTTAAAGTGACCCGGTTTGCCACATTTCCAACAACCCTCTTTTGTCTTCTTGTTTGGACCCGTGTTGTTGTTTCCTTGAAACTTACGTTTCCCTTTGTACTTGTTCTTACCCTTGGATGTTCCAACATCCTCAACCATGTTAACAGATTGACCAACCTGTTTTTTAATATCATTGACATCAACAGTTTCAAATGTTCTCAAGCCCTCTTCAATTCTAAAGTGACCCCCAAGTTCAACCAAACTTAATTCACCCTTCATGTGTTTCAGATTGTGTTTGAATTCTTTCCATGAAGGGGGTAACTTGTCAGTGATTGATGAAACAGAAATGGATTCATCCATGTTCATGTTGTGTTGGGAAAACTGCCCTAACATTCGACACAATTCATGGTATTGTTCCACAACAGACCTAGAGTCAACCATCTTGTAAATGTTAAAATTACTCACAAGAAACTTCTTACTTGAAGAATCTTCTGCCATATACTTGGCTTCAAGTATATCCCATAGTTCCTTAGCGGTTTCAATGTTTTGGTGCAAATCAAATAACGTATCACACATAGCGTTCAAAATAAGACTGAGACAGATGTAGCTGTCATTCTCCCATTTTGATTTCCACCTAATCTGTTCCAGGTTTCCTTCTTCTTCAATCACCGACATGGGCGTACTCAACACGTTCACCACTTTCATGGTAGTCAAAAGGAAGTGCATGTTCTATTACCATCTGCGAAAATCTTGGCCTTTGAATTTCCCCAGTTTGTCAAACTTGCCTGTCATCTCCTTCAACGATTGTCCGTTCGTCATCTTCACAGAAATAGTTTTGACCTTTTGTTGGGGATTTCTACAATCGTATATATCTTAGAAAAATATAAGAGTCGTGAAACACTTTCAGATCAAAACTATTTGTTGGTTCCCAAATGTTTTGACCGGATAAAACTCAGATTGAGTGCAAGAATCAGTAAGGAGAATGAGAGAGTTTATTGAACCAGAAAATATCATATGATCAAACTATGTTATATTAGTGTTTGAAAAGGCAGGGATGATGATAACTGCTTTGCAGTTATCGTAACAGTTATCTGATTAATAACTGAAAATAAGCTCCTTTTGATATTAAACTTTGAAAACAAAATTAATTAATTAATTAATTAGTTTTCTGATACATTTTTAACAAAGAAACATATGTCCAAAATAAAAAATTTCCAAGCTGACCTGGAAACTCAACCCCAGCTAGGGGCGCTGCCCCTTGGACCATGCCAGGGGCTGCTGCCCCCGGACCCCCGCCAAGGGGGAGTTGCCCCCTTGGAACCCCTATGACTTAGGGGCTTCGCCCCTATGTACAAATAGGATTATAAATTATAATAAGATCAAATAAGTGTGCACCCTGCACACGACTTATTTAGATTCGTATTACAATTAACTTGATCAACAAGGTAATCCTTAATTACACTAAAATCACTAACAGTTTGATTCAAAGATCAGAGCTACAGTTGTTATTAATCTGAAATCCAAAAAACATCAAACATAGATAATGATGAAAGAATAATTATTGTGAACCTCTAAACGTGTAGCACCTTCGATGGGTGGCTGAACAAGCAAAAGCACTTAACGCTGCAAACGCACGTCAACATCGAATACGCCTTTGCTTCTACCACCAACATTATTGACGCATCCAGAACCACCAAAACCGATACCTGTTTACTGAAGAGGTGGTAACATTAATGATCAGGTGAAACCTTCGAGTCAGCGACATGCAAACAATCTTACCCAAACCGAACAAATAGCTAGATGAACATACACACAAAATTGAACAAATATGTTGAAGTAAAAAAATATTATACACATACCTAAAATAACAATCGTTTACACCTTTAATTCAGACGATTAGATGCCCAAATCACCTGGCAACTCTTATTGAATACGTCATGGCCTCAGTGCCTCACTCCCTGCGCCAAAAGCCGATTGCAAATGTCATTAGTATGTTGCATACGTCAATCACCACCACCACTGCTATAATCATCATGAGCCGAAAGTACGACCGACACAGGCGGAAGCTGGCGAACAGAGGAGAGACGGCAAGGGTTTTTCTGATTGTAGATGTGTGTAAAATTGATGATAGAGAAAGTGAAAACAAGGATAGTTTTATTATTCAAGAAATGGGTAAGAACAATCTGGAAGTTCTACTTCATTCAGTTATACATAAGCCTAATTTAATTGCACATTTAGCTACAATATAATCCCTCTCACATACCAGATTTGCCTTTTTAATATACATATAATATGTTTGTAAACAATAAAACCTTTTTTTTATATATGAAAGCTTTTTGTATATATATTCTTTTTGTTTTCTGGAAGTTTATTGGGTTGATGTATTTTAGTATATTTTTTTTTCTTAATATATAAATCAATAAATATGTAGGGAGGTAAAAGATGCTTTTGTGTACATCGATCACAAGGTGCGGTCCTAAAACCCACCTTTTTAGATGTGTTAAAAAAATAAGCAGAAGGTGCGGTTGTATATCTCAAAAGGTTCGTTGCTATTTGGAGGGCCGCACCTTTTAGCCAAATCGACCGCACCTTTTAGCCAATTTTGTACTAGTATGTGAATGCTCTAATGTATTAGTTTAACCAAGCTCTTATCCCGAGAAGTTGATCTTGTGGTAAGAGGTCTATCCTCCTTTAGTGGAGACGCATGTTCGATTATCACTTGAGCCAATTCGAATGATGTCTGGGTGAATGGACGAATCGGGGCTTTAATCCCATGTTTGAACCCGCTAGGGAGCGAGGGTTTACGGATTCCATCCGATTCCCGCGCATTAGGGGATACATTCTCACGACGGTCTAGGAGTTGACCTTAGACATAGCCTCAAAAAGATAGGTTCACACGTGACATTATTCGCCATTAAATAAAAAGTTTAACCAAGCTCTTTGGAATATTATGTTATGTAGCATCTTTAATGGTCAACTAATTATCTAACTTGTTTTTGTAAAAACTAAGCTGAAAGTCTAATATGTAATTCTTTTCGTTTTAAAGAGTTATATTGCTTTGATTTTTATTGGAGTTGACCTTAGACATAGCCTCAAAAAGATAGGTTCACACGTGACATTATTCGTCATTAAAAAAAAAGTTTAACCAAGCTCTTTTTAATATTATGTTATGTAGCATCTTTAATGGTCAACTAATTATCTAACTTGTTTTTGTAAAAACTAAGCTGAAAGTCGAATATGTAATTCTTTTCGTTTTAAATAGTTATATTGCTTTGATTTTTATTGTTTATCCCATTGATGATGGTTCGGTTGTTAACATGAGAATGAAAGTAACATAGTTACCCTAGTTAATCAATATAGTGGGCATAAAATGAAGTAAAACATCTAGAGCACACATATTCAACATATATATATATATATATATATATATATATATATATATATATATATAGTTGGTATCATTTAAGAACTCCAAAAAAGTTAAGAACTCTTAGTAACTCTACACAACCAAACATTTTTAATTTTTTTTTATATATTAACATTAGTTAAGAGTAGTTTTATCATACTTTATATAAAAAAATTTGATTAAATATATTAATTCACAAGTTTACATATGTGTAAATTTATGTACTAACAAATTCATATATGTCTAAAGCAAAAAATGGATATGTATAAAAACTAATTTTCAAAATTTTAATCGTAAATATAGATATACAAAATGATAAAACTACACTTAAATAATATTAGCATACAAAGTTTTTTAAAATAAACGTTAGTTTTTAAGGGTTCATTCAAGTACTTAAATAATTTATCAGTTATGTAATGATACTCATCTTATATATATATTAAAAGAGAACAATGTTATACAAATTCATGCTTTGTCTGGTGTATTTTCTGCTTTTCAAGTTGTACACTCTACTTAACGTATTGTATTTACTGCTTTTTGAAGCTGTATACTTTTTCTTTGTATTCTTTGCCTTACACATATCCATTTACTTTAAACCTGCTCTGTTGTCACCTCTTTCTTATATCATCTATCAAAGTTTTCTCTCTCTATCAGACTTAATCAGAGCATCAAAGCTTTCTCTCTCCATCTTCCATCGACGGTTGTTTTCTCTTCAATCACGGCCTGTTAATAGACATCCGGTCGTCTGTGTGCTGTCGGGTTCCAATTTGGAAACCCTAGGCGGTCGCGACGGTGGAGGTACACGATGGTATCACGTTTCGTGGAGAGAGAAAGAGTGAGGGATGAACGGAGTTATTGCCCTGCCGTTGCCGACGGCTTTCCAGCCGTCTGACAGCGGTGGTGGACGACAACTGAAGAAGTGTTTATTTCTTTTTATGCTTCATCTGATTGAAATTGTTGTCGGGTCCCATTTTGGAACCCTAGGCGACATCAGTATCATTATATGATACTGGCACATGTTGTTCTATACTGGTGGTGGATTTGTTATTCAAAATCACAGACGAGAATGTGATTGTATCTGAGTCTACATCTACGTTATAAAGGTTATGATCATGAGCTACACCTCATTTGAGCCTTCATATTTTTTGTCTCTATATGATGATGATGATGATGAGATGATGATGATGATGACATTCGTCAATTTCGGGTCTCGTTTGAATTCGTTTTGTAACTTTTTATTATGTAAACCGACCCGTTTTGTAAACTGAAACTCATGATATACAAAATATTGGATTTTTATATTACCAATTCATTCCCATTTGTTCAATTAGAAAAACCCCCTTTACGGATTCGAAAACGGCTCTAAAACGATTAAAATACATCAAAAACAAACTTCTGGACGCGTATCAAACCACGCTAAACGAGCTGGACCAAACCCCACCCCCATGGGCTCCGCGCGGCGCGGCCATGAGGGCTAAGGCTGGTCGCGCGGTGTCACACCCCGACCAAAGGCGGCGGAACATGCCGGGGTGCAACGGATTGCCCAAAAACACTAGACACTATTTAAAGTGTCAATATTTAATCAGCTCATTTATTTCATAAATCAATAATCAACACATCTCGTTCACACAAAAAAATTGAATACAAGTAGCATTTATATTGTTCGTATTACCAATACCTTAACGGTCTTGGTAACAGTTTTCTCCAAGTCCTCGAGTCAACAAAAGTCAAACCTGTAACATTTCATAAAATAATGTTGTCAACACAAAGGTTGGTGAGCAATTCATAAGTTTGAGCAACAATAGTATATGGTAAGAAAAGCCACAAAAATTGTATAAGAAATAATAGATAAAAGCACTAGATTTAGATAAATATACAATCGATAAACTATTAGCGCTACCTATCTACAAGGGGTTGTCAAATAGTCTAGGATTTTATAGTTATCGTTAATTGCATTTCGTTAACGACACCTTGCCATGAGGGCTTACCAAATGGTCTAGGATTTATAGTTCCACCATCCAAAAGCGATAAACACATAAGCATGTAAGCATAGAACACCAAATCGAGCAATTATTTTAGTAAGGTATACAATCACGTTTGTGGGTTTAATGTTCAATAAATAAAGCATTTAGTTTGATAAGTATGAAATGTCACCCCAAAACGAAAGGTGGAAAACGGGGTATGAAAGTACTCACCTCGATTGACAAATTGGGAACTAATAAGTGTTCGACATATAGAAAGCTTGTGAACGAAAAAAACGAATCCGACTTGAAAGATAATGGAAAACGAATAAATAAAATATATTAATGAACTTGAACTTTAGTTGAAATTACATTTGAAACATTGGACAAGAAGGTTCGGTTGTTAATCGGATTACCAGTTAATTTGTTAACGATTAGGGACTCGTACTTAATTGGTAATTTAAAATAAAATGATATTATTTTATTGGGCTTTTATATAACTAACCAATATTGAATAGAAACAAAACGTGTTTAAATCAAGAGTTCGGTTTTATAAAAATGAATTGATAATAAAGTTTATAATAATATTATTAATGATAATGATAGTAATGATAATAATAATTCTAAAAAGATATGTTATATATATATATATATTTATATATATATATAGATATATAAGATAATGATGATAATAATAATAATAACAATAATTATTATTAATAATACTAATAATAATAGTTAAAGAATAAAGATCTTAGTATTAATTAAAATGTGGTTGATAAAAATAATAATAATAATAGTAAATAATATTGATAGTAATAATGATATCATACTCGATGTGGGTTCGATTTCTAAACAAGTTCACAAAATAAATATAATAATATTATTGCTAATAATAAATGACAAAAATATAATTTTAATAAATAATATATGATCTTTATTAACAATAATAACAACTTTAATATTTATAGTAATAATAATAATAATAATATTAATAATTAATACATATAATAGTAAGTTTAACATAATAATACTAATAATAATTTTTATGTAATGATATTAGTACTATAGTAACCGTAATTTTGTTAAGTATAAAAATAATACCAAAACCGGTCAAGGATGTGACGCGAACCCGGCTGTTCATATTTTCCCAAATTCAAAACAACTTCATACCCGTTCAACCCGTATCAAAGAATATAACCGATACATAAAACCGATCATTAACAATTTAGACCCGATAATTGATATGTGAAAACTGATAGCACCAAAGCTTAGATTAATTTACCTATTAGATGATCATGAGGTCGTTGCTCTACACCGAGAAGGAACCGAGTCGAAACAGGGGTCGTCGGAGACCGATTCCGGCCGCTTGAGGCGCCCCGGAAAAATGAGGCGGAGAGAGAGAGAATGAGACGGAGCAAGCGAGAGAGAGACAGAGATAGAGAGAGAGAGAGAGGGAGGCGGAGAGAGAGAGAGATGGGGAGAGAGAGTGAGAGCAGCGAGAGAGAGAGAGAGAGAGAGAGAGGTGGTGCACCAGTGGCCGGTTTTCCGATCACCGGAAAAACGAGCCGGAGGGGAAGGGTTTTGGTTTGGGTGAGGAGGAGTTACCGGACCGCCATAGAAGGGGAGGAGGGTGGCCGGAGTCGCCGCTGATCGCCGGCCGCTGGAAAACTCGCGTTCGCCGGAAAACGGCAAAGGGGTGGCGGCTGAGTTAAATGAGCTAGGGTTAGGGTTTTTAGGTATATATATGCATGTGTCACATATTTACAGACCAGCCTCTCCAAGTTCTAAATATTTTGCGAAAGGGTATTAAACTTTAGAAATGATAATATAGATTCGAAAATGACAAGTATTACCCCTTACAATTCATATACAAATTTTATGTTAAATGAACAACGATTAATACACGCCTACATGACGGGTTTTGATGAACTAAGTACGTGAAAAATTTAAAGATCGACTTAAATGATTAATAAAATTACTAGGTCAGGTTTACAATACAATATGGGTTCGAAGTATAATTTATTAAAAATAAAACGTGAAAGAAAATCGAAATCCGAATTTGACGAATGTCACGCGCGGTGCCTAGCACTACCTACACATTATTTTCGTTTTGTTCTTGTTGTTTTGTGCCTTGCTTGTTTATTTAACCAATCTATTTACATGCAAACATGAAAAAAAACCTTGTAAAGAAGCCTTGACCCTTACCCTATATATACACACCCATCTCCTTCATTTTTACACTTGCTCTCACTCCAAATTTTTTTTCAATTCTCCATAGATTTAAGGTTGTTTATTTATGTGTTCTTGAATGTTTGACTTCCAAAAGTCAAACCGAGTTTAATATTTCATTCTAATTAGCTTATATAATCTTATTAATACTTGAATATGGTGGTACAACATATATATAATACACGCCTTGTTACCTTTGGTAGTTACTTCTCCGACTCCGGTTGGTTAAGTTTCGGACCTCATAAGGCAAGGCTTCATGTAGGACTTTCGTGGTCTTTGATATATATACACTTATATAACTTGTTTGCACATATTAATCTTGCTTAACTTCTGCTCATTTTAGTTTATTTGTTATATTTACAAGTTCCATGGTTATGAGTTCTAAGAGTCTATGCTTCGGTGTATCCGTAAATAGCTCTAGACTGTAAACTGAACTTTTGTTTAAAGACTTTGTTGTTAACTTTTTGGTTGTAAAACTTAAGTATTTCCATTTTTACAATATTATACAAGTTCTTGGTTATTTGGGCATGTGGAGACCATCAAGTAACGTATTGTGAGATAGAAACCGAACTAATCCAATTTTACTCCCTTAAGACACACAAGTGTGTTTTTAGCTATCAAGAATTGTATATTTCTTTAAAGATAGTTTACAAACTGATTCTAATTATTTTCTTAAGTGCTTGGAAATGTTGGATCCAACTTGATCTCATAACATAGTTTGGACCGACAAAACCGAACACTCGCTTAACGTGCGTTGTTAGTTCTAAAACAATAGAACTACATACTTGGTTAAGTCGTAATAAGTTTTATTGAGTTATCTCAAAACATTCATTATTTGGAAAGTTGGCTTTGGGTTTGACCAATTACCAAGACCCGAAACACTCGTTAAAGACCCGTTTAAGTATCTTTATCCTAAAGGAAATTGCATTCTTGCATTTTCACCCAACTTATTACTTAACATAGGTTAAGTAAATATTAAGGTTAGATACTTTAACCCGGTTTCGAGCAAACTTACATTTTTAAAGGGTTATTATTATAAATTCATAAATAGTTACATTTTAAACCTTGAACTTTAAATTGCTTACTTTTTCGCAACATTTATTTTATTAAAGACCTTCAAGACAACCTT
Organism: Bidens hawaiensis; assembly: GCF_021521415.1. NCBI lineage: Eukaryota > Viridiplantae > Streptophyta > Magnoliopsida > Asterales > Asteraceae > Bidens > Bidens hawaiensis. The sequence goes on from NW_027491014.1 coordinate 8,375,017, forward strand.
TCTAAATCCAAGACTTTCTTTTATTTAGGCTTCATACATTAAACTCTTCGTTCTGGCAAATCTCCAAATTAACATCTTTCAAGTTATTACTTGAATGTGAGTACTTTCCTACCCCGTTTTCCATCTTTCGTTTTGGGGTGACATTTCATACTTATTCAACTAAATGTTTTATATTTGAATCTTAACCTACAAAGGTTATTGTATATTTTACTTAAATAATTGCTTGATTTGGTATTCTATGATTATATGCTTATGTGTTTATCGCTTTTGGGTGGTGGAACTATAAAATCCTAGACTATTTGGCATCCCCTTATAGAAAAGTGTCGCTAACGTAATGCAATTAACGATAACTATAAAATCCTAGACTATTTGGCATCCCCTTATAACTAGGTGTCGCTAACGTAATTCTATTAGAGATATCTATTTATCCAAGTTATTGCTTTTATTTATCGTTTCGTATACAAGTTTTGTGGTTTTTTATCACTATATACTTATATGCTCAAACTTATGAATTGCTCACCAACCTTTGTGTTGACAAACTTTATTTTATGAAATGTTACAGGTTTGACTTTTTTTGACTCGAGGACTTGACGGAAAACGTTATTAAGACTGTTAGGATATTAGTAACACGAACAATATAATTGCTACTTGTATTCAATTTGTTTGTATGAACGATATGTGTTGGTTATTGATTTATGAAATAAAATGAGTTGATTAAATATTGTCACTTTAAATAGTGTCTTGTGTATTTGTCCAATCACGTTGCACCCCAGCATGTTCTGCCGCCTTTGGTCGGGGTGTGACAATGATGATGATGATGATGATGATGATGATTATGATGATGATGATGATGAAGATGATGATGATGATGATGATGATGAATTTTGTATGTTTAGGTTATGATGATATTTTATTATCGGAGCCTATTGCCTAACTCTTTAGTGTCTTTTTTCCGGGAATTTTTTTGGTTTGGTTTGGTTTGATTTATAGTCGGTTGCCTGTTTGGGGTTTAGAATGATAATTGAATGGTTGATTTGTTGTTTCTTTCCGGTTGCATTCCTTTACGGATTTGATGTGTTGTTAGATACTTAGATGACGTTTGCTTTCCCTTTCTTAAGGATTTGTTACTTGAAACGTTCTTTACTTTTAGTTATCATCAGTTGTGTCAATGTTTGCTCCAAAGATACCGACCTTGCCTCATATTTCTTTTTTATTATTTGTTCGAGATATCTTTATTTTATATGTTATCTCCTTACTAAATTTACTTACAAAGTCGACAAATTCAACAAAAGAGACTGGAATTAAGGGTTTGTTTAAAACTGCTATTTGAATCTCAAAAGCAAACATGTTAATTGAAATCAGTTTGAAGATGCACTTCAAGAGGTATTACGCTAAAATACTTATCACTAATTACGCTAATTTATTCTCTGACTAAGTTAAATATATTTGTCATTACATATTCTTGATAAGCTATGAATCTTCGCTGCAGTCAAAAAGCGGGGTGGTCAATTGTTGTGCCGAAACACTGGTGGCGTATTGCTATTGTCGGATAGAAATACATTATTAAAAAAATAACTCACTAACTAGGGAGTTTGGATGTTGGTGGTGGCTTTTAGTTTTTTGGACACTACATATTGCCATGACTATTGATGTGGATGCGGTTGATTTAGATTCAAGAAGCAAAGCTATCCATTATCGTTTCCTTGCAGCCTCTTTGGACTTCAATAATACATGTCTACTTTAACACATAAGTATCATGTATGTGTATGCTACAATAAAAGAGCTTTTGATGTTTTTGAAGTCTTGTGTATATAACTTCAAATTCCTTTGTCACTGTTTAAAGCCATGATGATCAAAATCGAAGAGATAATTTGATTGAATTCTTGATAACGAAGATCTGAGTTTCGTCTATGGTGTCACAACCCCTCGCAACACGGGGGTCGAAATGCTATTTACTATTTAATATCAGATTAAAATTAGCCAGAATTGTTCAAACATATATATCTAAACTAATTTAAACATTTAATATACATATTTACGAACTCAACATCTCAAAATGATCATCGAGTTTCAATACTTAATTCCTAGTTTTCTACCAACACTGGTCAGTCTCCCATCTCCGGCTTGTATTCCCAAAATCACCAACAGATGTTACCAGAGACAAACCCCGGTCATATTCGGCTCGTTTAACTGGATCCGTGAGCGTAGCATAAGCCGAGTGCAGTTTCGTAAAATCATCATCAGCTGATGAGTGATGATGACTCACATATATCAGGATGTAAAACTCTGGCTAATCTTCGGAATACGGATTTCACTTCTCGTGTATCAGCTCCTATCTGAACACCGTGCACCTCGTACAGTGAGACTAGACTTGTGATACGTATCTCCTTCCTCTCTGCGGTGGCATAAGCCGCAGAGAATTGAGATTTTCTGAATTTGATAAAAGTTGAATTTGAATGGATTGTGAAATTAGGAGGAGAGAAAAAAACGTAATTGATTTGCTTAGATTTGAAATAAAAAAATTATTAAGGATGAGTACGGGGAAGTGAGTTGGCTGTCAGTGCAAATATTTATTATTTATATTTGTAAAATAATAATAGAGGGGATAAGATGAGTCAATACACGGTTAACTCGACCTTTTGACTAGGGGTGTACACGGACGAGACCTTGTTCTTGTTCGTCTGTTAAGCTTTTGACGGACAAGCGGACGGTTCACGAACACTCTACCGAACAAAAATTCATGTCTGTGTCCGTCCATTAAGAAATTGAGTTAGTTCGTGACCGTCCGTTAATATCATAAACATACGTTAACGGACACTAATGGACATTAATGACCAAACAAACACTAATTAACTCTAATGGGTAAACAAACATATGAACATTAATGGACAAACAAGCATATGAACTTTAATGGACACGAATACTAACACTGTCATTAACGATGAACGAACATACACAAACTTATCCGTACAGACGTTACCGGACGAAATTGAGTTGATGTTACCGGACGTTCACGGACACTATTGAACGGACCTATCATTTGTCCGTGTTCGTTCATTAAGCTTACCGAACGAATTTTTTTTGTCCATGTCTGGTTCATTTATTAAACGGACAAAGACAAACGAACTTCTTGCCGAACGAACAACCGAACGTCCGTCTGACGTCCGGTTCACTTACAGCCCTAATCTTGACTATTTTTTTACGGGCTTATTATCGTACCGGTTCACGTACTCCGCTATTTATAATTCCACTAAAAAAATCATTATTTTATCACAAAATGGCAATTTCTACTTCACTTACCTTTTTCACTTCCCCTAATTAATGTCCATTTCAATTCACAAAAACCTCCGTCATATTCGAATAATTCAACCTCTCGTGTTTCCGCTAAAAATGGTTCTTCATCGTTGTACGATGAGCATGAAGGTGGTGTCGGAGCTGATACGATTGTGGTGAAAATGGTGCACCAAAGATTAGCTAGAGTGTTGCATCCGGATGTCGGAAGTTGTGAGTCAATGGCAAATGAGTTTATGAAAGTGAATTGACTGGTTAGGCTAACTGGCTAACTCACGTTGTTTATAATCTTACTTTTAAATTCATATGTTTGTTGTTGCTACAACAGTTATAAGACCAATGATAGTGAATGGACTGGTTAGGCAAACATGCTTCAACGGTTCCAGTTAAACTAACGCAGGTCGTGGTGCCCCTCTAGTTTGCCAAACGTAGAGAGAGGTTCACTAGTTTGTTGTTATTTGTTATAGTTCACCGAAGATCCATGACCGAGATGTTTGGAGCCGGTTTTTGGATGAAGTTCTTGGTGAAGCTGTGGTGTTCTTGAAGTAAGAAAGAAACAAGCAAAGTGCAAGTTTCTCTAGGAAGAAGATAAGATTAGAGAGTATATGGTAACTCTCCAATTTGGTGTGTTCAAATGGCTGAGTTTACATTCTTTATATCAAGAGAGATGTAAGCCTTTTATCCGATGGATAAACTAGTTAACCCTTGGTTTGGTAGAGGGTTGACGTTTTATGGGCGGGAAGCTTTTGACTGTTGGTTAATGATTATAATAATATTACTTTTTCTTAGCTAGTTTACTCAGGGCATCGGCTCTTTTGTTTTGTGATCTTGGGACTTGTTTGATGGTGCATTCTTGAAACATGTTCATCAATTCCTTCGCCTTATCACGATACTTCTTCATGTTGGGCTCTTTTGCTACATAGCTATCATTGACTTTACTTGAAACAAGCAACGAGTCTGTGAAGACTTGTAGCTTTTGGATCATCATCTCTTTGGCAATTTTTAGACCAGCGATCAATGCTTCGTATTCAGCTTCGTTGTTGGTGGTCTGAATTTCAAGTCGGAGAGCATATGTGAATTCTAACCCTTCGGGGGTGATTAAAATGAGCCCAGCTCCTGACCCTTCTATGCTGGAAGATCCGTCGGTAAAAAGCTTCCAGGCTTCAGGGTCAGAAGGTTCATTGGCAGTTGTATGTATTTCAAGAATGACTTGCTTCGGGATTTCTACAATTAAAATCCGCCAAACTTGGGCTTTGACAGCTTTTCTTGGGACATAGGTGATGTTATGTTCACGTAGCTCCACAGCCCATTTGGCCAATCAGCATGAATTTTCTGGTTTTTCAAGCACACTCATGATGGGTTGGTCAGTGACTACTTGTATAGGGTGTGCTTGAAAGTACATTCGAAGCCTTCTGGCAGTTTGAATTAAAGCCATAGCAAGTTTTTCCAAAGGAGGATATTTGATCTCTGCCAGTTTTAACGTTTTACTAAAGAAATAAACGGGTACATAAACTTTGTTTCATTCGATGGTTAGGATCGCTCTTAATGCTTCTTCAGCTACTGAGAGATAGACAGAGATTAGTTCTCCGGTTTTGGGGGTTGCATTAGCTGGAAGTGAAGCCAAGTGTTGCTTCATTTGACTGAAGGCTTCTTCCGCTTCTACCATCCACCTGAAATCTTTCTTATTGGTGCAACCTTTAAGTGTTTTGAAAAAGGGTAGTGATTTCTCAGCGAACTTGGAGGTAAAACGCTTCAAGGTTGCAAGCCTTCCATTTAGACTTTTTTTTGCTTTGTGGAGATTTAGTTTCAAGAACAGTCCTGACATTGTTTGGATTAATTTTTATGCTTTGTTTTCCCACGATGTGTCCCAAAAACTTGCCTTCTTTGAATCCGAATGGACATTTTCTAGGATTAAGTATCATGTTAATCTTCCTCAGGTTTTGGAAGGTTTCTTTTATGTCATCAAGCATTTGGTGCTCGGTCTTGCTTTTGATTACCAGATCATTGACATAAGCTTCCAGGTTTCTACTAATTTGGCTGGCAAATGCTTTGTCAATCAAACGTTGATAGGTTGCCCCGGCATTTCGTAGGCCAAAAGGTATCTTTTGATAACAAAAAATACCCTTGTCCGTGTGGAATGCAGTTTTTTCTTCATATTCCACTTTCATGAGAATTTGATGATAACCCTTGTATGCGTCGAGAAAACACTTAAAGGGATGGCCGGTTAAAGAATAAAACTTGAGGTCCGTTTCAGGTAAGGGATAGCAATCCTTCGGACATGCTTTGTTCAAGCTTCTTTTAGGAGCTAGGCTCCGTTTCTTTTGGACAACAGGCTTGACATCGGGAGGTATTTTTTAGCTCATGCTCTGCAATGCTTCGAGGTATGCCTGTCATGTCTTCCGGGCACCAAGCAAAGACATCACTATAGTGTATCAACAACTTTTCAAGGTGTGAGAGAGTTTCTTTGGAAAGGCTTATGTTTACCCGTACCTTTTGTTCCGGATACTTGGGGTTTATGATCAAGCCTTGTTCTTTGTCTTGGTTTTTTGAACTTTCCCCTTCAACCGTGTAAACCTCTTGGGTAGGTTAAAGGGTTGCAGTTCCCCTGTCAGTGGGAAACTTTACAGCACCTTGACCAACCGAGACAACCATGTTGAACACACATTGCCCTGGCCTTCCTATGATTACATCATAGTTGGAAGGTGTGTTGATAACCACAAAAGTGAGCGGTTTGGTTTTCTTCATCTTGCCTTCACTGCAACAGACATCAAGGGGTTAGTTGGCCTAAAGGCTTTAAGGGTATGTCGGCGATACCTTTTATAGATGTTCCAGAGGATTCCAGAGGGTTGAAGCCTTGAACGTTCTTCCTTATTTAGTCGGTTGAAGATCCTTTCATACATGATCTCTGTGGCCGCCCCTGTGTCAATGTAGGCTTTGCTTGTTTTGAGTGTTCCCACGTTCGCTTCTACCATCAAAGGGTTTGAGAGTATGTCACCTTGAGGTGGTGGAAAGCAGATGCATTGAAGCTCCCAAGGCTCCAAGCGTTGTCGTTTGTGGGGAACACCTTCGTCTATGTTCACCATATTCACATCTTTGCTTTTTTTTCGGCCATCTTGTCTTTGACCCCTTCCACAAAATTGGCCAATTCTCCAGACTTAATAGCTTCCTCAATTCTTCTCTTGAGTTGAAAGCAATCATTGGTGTGGTGACCTTTTTCTTCGTGGAAGTCACAGAACTGGGTGGAGCTTTCGTTTTTCTTGCTTTTAGGCAATGGTCGAGGAGGTCGGAAGTTGTGTTTCACTTCTTCGGTGGCAAGGATCTCCTGAGGGGTTTTGGTTAAGGCTGTGAAGTTTACAGTCTTCTTCCTGCTTGGAGGGTTCCGACCTTCAGGCCTTCGTTGATCTAAGTTCCTTGGATATTTATCATAGGGATTGAATTTCCAAATTTTTCAGTTGGGGTTGTTGCCTCGCCAACCAGGAGCTCTTTTTCTTTATTCTTTGAAATCAATGGCCTCTTCACATCGGATATGAGCTTCAGCTCGTTCGAGAGCTTCTTCAAGGGTTTTAGACAGACACTTTTTAAAGTCCCTTGTGACGTATTTTGGAGGTGATGCCGTTCATGAAGCCTGCCACCCTCATTTTTTCATCGGCCGCCACATATGTCAACACTTGTTTTTTATACCTTTCGATGAAATCTCGAATGCTCTCATCATCTTTTTGTTTTATCTGAAAAATGACCATAGCATCCTTGACGTACCTTCTTTGTTGTGAAAAGTTGGCCAAGAATCCTTTGCTAAGATCATCGAAGCTTCGAACGCTTTGGACAGGAAGGTCGTTGAACCATATCCTGGCTGATCAGACTAGTGTTTGTATGAACATCAAACAACACTCAGCGTGGGACCACTTTTCGATTCTGGCAGCACCAGTGAAGACCTGGACGTGGTCTTTGGGATCTTCGGTCCCATCATATGTTTTTATATGGGGTGGCATCTTGATTTTCGTTTGAGAGTCATAATCGGCAATTTGTTAAGAGAAACATGATAGATTACCGGGCTTGTAAGGCTTTGCAAGGTCTTCTTCTACCCTTGTAGCGAGATTATGACTCGTTGTTCCTTGGTGAGTACCCAGCGATTTGTTGATGAGCTAGGTCCAAGGGAAGTGTGCCATCATTTGAGCCATAATCTAAGGCATGAGGTTAAAGCCTTGAAGGCTTTCAGGGGTTGCTGTTGTTTGGCTTGTTCCTATGGGGGTGCTCATTGCGGCACTCTGAGCCAAGGGCAAGACCATCATGGCATGCTCCCATATAGTGGCTGTAGGAGGAACACTTGAAGCTGGTGACTACCATATTTGGTCGAGAGTGGTCTCGTGCCCAAGGGGTTGTAAAGTAAACAAGGGGAAGGCCGTTGGGCTTGCCACCCGTAGGTATACAGAGCTGGGTTAAAAGGTTGGCAGGTTACACTTGGACCAGCTTTTAAATGAGAAGCAGCCGGTCGTGAGCTGGTTAAAGGGGAAGGTGGACGTCCGAGTGACAGTGAGGGTTCTGGATCGTCATACTCTAGCCTTATTCTTATCCCCTTTTCTATTTCTTGGCTCATGTGTTGATTAAGAAGATGTCTTAGTTACAACAATGCCTCGATACCCCTTCCAGTGTCAGGTCGACTTGCTCCAGGATGTTTGAGGTTCCTATGTGAGGAGAAGGAACTCCGGATCGTGAAGGTGTTGGCGTTCGGAAATGTGAAAACTCGAGGAACAAAGGTCCCGTCAGAGTACTTCCCGGAGTGAAAAAAGGCATGGTTGCGGCCTGAATTTGTTGGCCAACGCTCGTGTTGTCGTTCTTGACACTTGGTCAAATTCTTCGGGAGAGTCACCTTCTAACATGATGATTTTGATGAAAATGGAGCTACACTACTGGTCTTTGAGATAAGTAAGCGGCGTAGCCCCACGGTGGGAGCCAACTTGTTGCTACAACAATTATAAGACCGATGATAGTGAATGGACTGGTTAGGCTAACAGGCTTCAAGGGTTCCAGTTAACCGAACACGGGTCATGGTGTCCCTCTACGTTTGCAAAACGAAGAGAGAGGTTCACTAGTTTGTTGTTATTTGTTATAGTTCACCGAAGATCCAAGACCGAGATGTTTGGAGCCGGTTTTTGGATGAAGTTCTTGGTGAAGCTATGATGTTCTTGAAGTAAGAAAGAAACAAGCAAAGTGCAGGATTCTCTAGGAAGAAGATAAGATTAGATAGTATATGTTAACTCTCCAATCTGGTGTGTTCTAATGGTTGAGTTACATTCTTTATATAGAGAGAGATGTAAGCCTTTTGTCCGATTGATATAATAGTTAACCTCTAGTTTGGTAGAGGGTTGACCTTTTATGGGCGGGAAGATTTTGACTGTTGGTTAATGATTATAATAATATTACTTTTTCTGAGCATGTCCCTTGTTCAGAGGTAACAATGATGTGAACAGTGATTTGGCGTGGTACTGCTGGACGTGCTTACTGTTCACGTACTTGTTTAACTAAATTGGGCGGGAAACGAACCTTTTAACCTTCTAACCCTTTTAGCGTTAATGTGTGAAAGCCATTTTATTAGTCCTTGAGCTACCCCATCATCATTTGTTAACTATGATACTTCGAACAATCAACCATTTAGTGAAAGATTTAAAGTTCTTATTGTTTGACATGTGGCAAATAAACAATCTTGGTTAGTTTTGTTTCAAACACATCGAAACTATTTTTTTAGCGGTTTAGACTTGCTTCTTATATGTTTTTCTATTTCAACATGACTGTTCGATTTTAATAAAAGTGTGAAAAATAATTTAACATGATTCATATTATACATATACATACACACACTAGAGGAGAGCCTACGTCATGCGGTGAGAAACAGTTTGATGCAGATTCTGAAGCATTCAAATAGCTTAAGAACACATGATTAAAATCAAAAGCTTCAAGAACGTCCAAAGGTTTCTTGATAGAACTTAAAAGCTCTCAATTATTTTTAAAACTAAACAACCTCAAACCTTACTTCATTATCATATAGAGACAAATATGGAAACTAAATAACCATAAAAATATTAAATATAACATATTGTTCTTCCTGCATTATACTCCCCTTCTTTGAAAAATCTTAACCTCAAGTTTTACCTCTAACAATCTAACTAAAGCCACCTGGGTCAAAAGGAAAATCAGCACGATTCTTATTCAGTATCATCGTGACCTTCCTAAACAGCTTTACTTCACGGATTATCTCGCTCGGTTTAGACTTGTATCACCCGGGTCAAATGGATATAGCCTAGGCAGTTGAACTTTTGTTGACATCAGTCCCACAATGTCACACCCTCAAATTTCGACTAACGGAGTATTACCACGATGTGTGTGACATACCAGGATCTAGCTCATTCATTATATCAAACAATCAAATTAAAAAATTTAAAACATTTATTTAAGACTCATTCAAACACGATAAAACAAAATCACACCATTTAAAAGCGTTGCGGGAGCGTTAAAGTAAAATTTTTAAGATTAACAATAAGCCATGTTTTCAAACATGCACAACCCATCAATCTAACCAATGTGAAATTAAAGTTCATGTGACATGTGGAACTCCTGACATATGTAATGCAACCCACTCCTTAACACAACACGCAACATGGGCAAGTATAAATACTCAATGGTCAACACGAGGTTGGTGAGTTCATAAGTTGTAGTAAAAAGTAGTATATATAGTATAGATAGTATACGTAGTATATGTAGTGTAACTAGCATTTTAGCACTTTTCAAATATAGCAGGGTAGCTAGCCCATTTATACGCTACTAGACATTTGATCCGAAGCTGACTGCATGTATGCCTTCTTACCAGGTCTATCAAAAACATTGATGCAAGTATGTTAGGACAATTTACACCCGTTGGACCTACAATCGAGTTTCAGTTTGTGGGGTTTGTCCAACCCAGTAGTTCTACGTAAATTTCCCTGCAGTCCCATTCTAACAGTCCAAGTTATGTAAGTACTTTAAGTGATATTAGAAAATCTAGTCTACACTTGTGATATATAAGAAACTACATAAATCCAAAATCAGTATGTAAATATGTCCGTGTTTTCAATCCAGAAACAACTATAGGAAAATATTTTGTGTTTTCAATCAAGAAAACCAGTAAGGAAAATGTGTTGTGTTTTCAATCCAGAAAACAAGCAAGGGAAAATGTTTTGTGTTTTCAATCCAGAAAATAAGCAAGGGAAAATGTTTTGTGTTTTCAATCCAAAAAACAAGTATATGAAAATAGTTTTGTGTTTTCTCTTCAGAAAACAAACTGGAAAAAGCATGAATTCACCTGGTGTCATGTGCAATAGACTTTTCTTAAATCAAATGAATGTACTTGACTCGTTAATTGGTTCCTAGTACAATTGTTTAAGTGATGAGAGTGTCTTCAAAAACACATGACTCTAAGACCTACATATGGGCTCACACACCAACTTGATCTGTTCACCCGTTGGTGATTTCAATTAACTTCGATCGTTTCAAGAGGTTCTAACATGCATCTTATGTCACAACATGATCAAAACGTCAAGCAACTGTCAAATATTTCAAAATCTGATCAAGTAGTTTTCAAGACTACGCATGTACAATCCAATTTATTTAATTAAGTATTACTTATAAATAAATCCCACAAAAATTTCCACTGGCATGTATGGATTGGGTTTCTCAATATATTTTTATTATATTTTTCCTTTTTGTAAAACATTCACTATAAATCAATCACCACATGTGGGTACAGATAACTCATCATATTGCGTAACACAAAGTATAGACTTGGTTAACCCACCAAACTAAACGAATTCAAGCAAGGATAATTGGGTTAGAATCCTAATCAATAGGTGAAGTTCCAGAAGTGGAACCAACCAATTTGGCTTTGTCAATCTCAAGTAATATTGTTGGGAAACTAGAAACATCTTCCCGAATCAGATTAGACACACAATTTTGTAAAATCATAAAAGATATCTTCTGTATATCATAAAATTATAAACCACGACTTTATAGAAACTAGACTTGACGAACTATATCCTAGAATCAATAATATATTAAAAATCATCGTTTCTCATCAAGTTACAGTTGAAACAATAAGCGAGTACAAATTTGTCAGCATTCTGATTTCAACAAAATTCGATCAATAATCATTTATACGAGAACCTAATGTTCTACTACACCAATAAACGAACAAACATCATAAAACATCTATATTACAGAAATATTTCATATCAAATTAGGGTTTTTCATAAAGAACAATAAACATGCACGTAAACGAGTGATTATTGATGAAACACTTACAACTAACGATCAAACAATGATGTTGATCAACTATAATCTTCCTAATCACTCACAAGCTCCCAAAGTTACCCAAGAACTCAAGTTTTTCGTCCAAAGACGGCTGAAAAGTGTTATGGGGTGATTAGAGTTTGAAAAATAGGTTTTAAACAAATGATCCCAAATCTAGTCATCCCCGAGCCGCGTGGAGGCCGAGGCTACGGACTACGAGATGCGCAGCGCACTTCATGTTTTTATTTTATTTTATATTTTTACACTGGAATTTTAATAACTAATTATAATATGGAAAATCATGTAACACATAATCACTTATCATGTATTAATAAAATCATACAAGTTTTTAACGTAATTGATTTGACATTAAATACCATCACCTACAAATGGACTCATTTGTGTGATTTGTCACTGACTCATGCAAATGTAATGCATGACGTGTAAGATAACGGAGTTTGGGTTAAAACGGAGTTAATGTGAGAATGCGCGGTGTCACACTCGAGCCCATCAACCAGTTTTAATTATTTGTCACAACTTAGGAAGTGTTTGGGTGAGCTTTTTAAAATTGCTTTTTTGCTTATTTTCTTTTTGGAAAACAAAAGCAACTTTTAAAAAGCTACAACTTGAAGCTTTTGGAGTAGCTTTGCCAAAAAAACTTTGATTTTCAACAAGCAAATAAACAAGTTTTGAAATCTCACCCAAACACCCACTTTATCTTATAGAGCCGAATGAATTACCAATAGTAAAACCTATACACCCAAGTGGCAAGTGTACATACACAAAGCACGTGATCACATTTTCTAGTTAAATAATCTTCATCCACAACATGTATTTTAATGGTTTCAGGCTCACGTCTTAAATTGTCATTCCAAAGTGGCATGGAAATAACTTTCTTAAATATATTGCCCATATCAAGGGAAACCGTGTTATTCACTTTTTTAGTATAACCTAATTCAGTTTGGACTTCCGTAAACATGGGTTTTTTGCTTAACGTGGTCTCAACTCTCGCCATATTCCGAAAATATGGGTTTTCAAACTTCCATATTGTCAATGTCCACGTCATGAAACTAAAAACATAAATCCAAAAACATAATTCCAGTAGCCCAAATAAGATGTCCAAGTAAAACATGGATAGGATGCTCCTCATCCCGGTTAACTCGTCTATGAAGGGTTGTTCTGGTTCCGTTTCCTTTCTCGTCGATGATACCTCAAGATCTTGGACCCGTTTCTTGAGTCGTCGGATATCACGTTCTAACTCAAGGTCTCGGAATCGTCGCCGAAGTCGTTTGATCATCTCAACATCTCGTGAGTCACGGTTGCCGATCTCGTTGCTTCTTCTGACGGATCTACGGTCACGGTTGAATCGATCTTCACGAATAATCATTTAATTTACCATAACTCTGATACCAAATGATGCAGATTCGGAAGCTATAAAATGGCTTAAGAACACATTATTAAAATCAAAAGCTTAAAGAACCTCTAAAGGTTTCTTGATGGAACTTAAAAGCTCTCAGTTATTGTTAAAACTCCAAAACTGAAAAACTAAACAACCTCAAACCCTAACTTATACTAACATACGAGAGACAAATATGGAACTAAATAATCGTAAAAATATATATAACGTCTTGATCTTCCTACATCACCTTGACCCTGATAATCATGTAACATGCTTTATTCTTTTTAATATAAAAAAATATAGCAATATAATACTCAAATTAAAAAGAAAAAAAACTAGTTGATTGTTGTTCTTGTTGAAGTGTCTCGTTGCCCTTTTTATAGTGACACATTTGGAATATAAATGGCGTACGCATGTCACACTCGACTTACGGTGGAATTTGGAATATAAATGGCGCATGCGTGTCACACTAGACTTACAGTGGAATATGTTGGGTCGTAATGTTGATTGTTCATAAGCACACAACACTATTTAAACTGACAATATAATTCAATTTATATTATTTAAACCAATTCATCACGATACAAATAATTCAACAATAATATAAATAAAAATATCTAAACAAGTTTGATTATAATAAATATCATATTGTCCAAAACTAGGTGATCCTCAAATCCTAAGAATACTTAACATGTAGCGTGTATAATTTGATCAACATGAATATTGGTGAGAAACCATAAGAGTTTATATATAGTATATAATGGAAAATACGAATCATGTGTGTAGAACCTATGAACGGGACGAAACAACAAGTTCTTTAACCAATCTCACTTGTGAGCAAGCGAAAATCACTCAAAAGTAGCCGAGATCTCTAATCTTGCTTTGTGTTTGGTTTTTACCCAAAGTGGAAAAGCAAGAAGATAAGGCAAAGAAAGAGTTGGTGAGAGTTGTTGGTTTTGCAAAAGGTTAGTTTGTGCATGCCATGCCATGCCATATACTATTTATAGTAGAGGTATGGCCATGCATGCATCTTCTCTTTATTTTCATTTGGGCCCAAATGGGCTTTGTTTACATATCGCCTAAGGCCCAAGCATTACAAGAAAACCGACATCTAAATATAATACATCGTGAGTTAAACGAGCAAATACAAAAGACTAAACAAAACAATATGGGCTCTAAAATATCCCTCTAGTCATTTAGTATTTGCTGTAGCTTCCGTGTTCAGTCTGTCTAATACACAAGGCACCCATCATCTTATAGTTGATCATCAATAATACGACGCACGAACTTATTAAATGTCTCAACTATCTGATCAGTATTTTCTTTGCTAGTGTCTTCGAGTATGGGTAGAGGAGACTTGTATAGCTTATTCAAATCCTTATTGATGAGACCCATCAGTTCATGATCTTCAAACACACAAAGAGGATGCATTGATTTTCATCGAATTATCGCTTCAACGGTCTCGATATCAAACTCCTAGCAAATAACATCATGAAGCATGTTTCTTGAAAGGGGTTTTCCATGATATATGGGTCGCTCGTCCTTGGGCATCTTGTACCTCCATGCTTTTCTATTCTTGCCTGATACAGGGTCAATCTTAGTGGTATGCAGGTATATTCTCCCTTTGTTGAGCTTATAACTGGGGTAGTTCTTCTTCTATTCCCTGTGTATATGCTCTTAAACCAAACTTCAAGATTCCTCTCACCTATTCCATCACCCGCCGCTCTTCGAAAGAAATTCATATCAAGTCCATATATTAAATGCATCTCATTGTGATATAGGTAAGTGAGATCACTGTTGGCACGCCTAAAAGGCCAAGATTCACTGTCAACATGCCACTTAGAATAGAGAATCAAAAAATCATCATGTTAACGGTAGTTTTTGCATATGATACTCCCATGTTAGCTCACACAATTCCATCTCCTTTTTTCTTAGTTTTGACACATCAGCAACAGCATTTGCTGTAAGATAAACAACACCAGTCTCTGGGGCAGGATCTTTGACTTTCGATTATGGAGTATCCGGATTTGGTGACCAGCTGATGTAGTCATCAAATTCAGAGTCCTTCTTCTTCACTTCTTCTTGTGGTTCAGTACATGCAAGACCATCTACCTCAAAAATAAACCTGAAGTCTTCATCCAAACCAGCTTCTCGGTCTCTTGTTTTCTTTGCTGCATCACCAGCTGAGGATTGTAAGCATATCGTCTTGTGGAGCAGTTTGTTTACCAAACCCACTGCCACCACCAACATCAGCTCCTCCATCACCAACACCATTATATCCATCTGCGTCATCATCACTATCATCTGACTTGTCAAAGCTATCCATTGGTTCTCCTTTATCCTCCTCGTCATCATCACTTTATTCTTCATTAGTATCCTTCTCATCATCAACAGTAGCTTTTTTTTTTCAACAACCGGAGATACAAAATGAACATCTTCTTTACTAGTAGCATTAGCACCATAAATCATGTCAATAACTACAGCATCACCACTGGTAACAACAACACCCGCTCTTCTTCTTCTTCTATCCATCTTCATCATCAAAATTCACCCAACTTCCAAAAACAATCATCAACCGATCCTTCATATAATTAATGTCTTCATCGGTAATTTTCATGATCAGAAGTGGAGCCTCATTCATCTTTAGCTGAGCCTCATTCAATCATTTCAGCTCCTCATTCTCAGCATAAAATCTATCAATTTATGACCAGAGTTGAGTGACATTTGTTAAGAACTCTACATCACTTTCAAGAAGTGCAGGATTCCAATCTCTCAATTTCACACTTTAACCTGCCAATCTCAGACTCCAATAGACTTTTCAGATTCGCTGCAAGGTTTGCTGAGGAAGGGTGATAATTCTCAATATAGGCAACTCTAGACTGTAGTCTATCTATTTCAGCGTGATATTCGACGAGGTATAGTGATGTGTCATTCAAAATATTTTGCAAGCTATTCACTTGCTATCGAAGAGATGCAACTGAGGCCTCATGTCTTGTTATCTTGTCCTTATCCTCAACATTCTCTTTCTCCATATCTTTCGTTTTATCCTTTTGCTTCTTCACGAAATCCAACATCACTTTTTCCCGCTCAACCCATTTCTCATTAGATTCCAACAGTGAAACAAGTTTATCTAAGATAGGGTCTGTGTGCACAGGAGGCTTCTTGTATTTACCATTAGACAGAGACTTGGGGGTTAGGATTTGGGTTGAGGGTGGGGTGAAGGAATGGGTGGGCTGAGTCATGGCTTGTATGGGCATGGTTATGGTTTGGGTAAGAAATGAAGTGGTTAGGGTTAACGGAAGGCTTTGAGTTGGGGTTGAGGTATGGGTAGGTGTGGGGATGATAAATGACAAGGTATAAAGTAAGGAGGTGAATTTGTATGGTACAATAGATTTGACTTTAACTGGCGAAGTAAAAAATATTGGTGATTTAAGTGGGAGGTTAGAGGCGACGTTTGTTGTGGTAGGGTCTTAGGTTGGTCTGGTGAGGATACGGGTATGTGTAGGTCTGGTAGGGATGAGCCTTGGATAGGTGCGTCTTCTTGTGAGGAAGAGGGTTTGGGGCTGGTTATAAGTGAGTCGTGGAGTTTTAAAGGTGAGGGTTTGGTTTTGGATTTGGTTTGGGGGACTTCGGGTTGTTTACCGTTAAGTCTTGCTAGATCTCTTTTAAAGGTTTCGGAAGAGGCTTGGTATGGGTCATTTTGTGTGTTTTCTGGTGGTGGTATGGTTACCTCTTGTGACATTCATCATTTTCGGTTTAACTTGTATTTGTTTTTGTATCGGAAATCCGACCCGTTTTGGTCTTTCAAATCTTTTGTTATTTATAAAATATTGGGTTTTATGTTCGTTTATGTTACATAATTGTTGGATCAAGAAATCATCTCTTTCAGTACGTTAAAACACCCATTTTTTGGTTAAAAACAAGTTAAAACAAACTCAAGGGACTAAAACTGTCAAATAACAAAAGCATGTAACTCTTTAAAGCAACATTATGGTCAACCCTTCACTCTTTCCCTATATAAACAAGACCAATGCATCCCATTTGAGCTTGCTCATTCACCTCAAACTCTCCCCAATCTAGATCTAAGTATCCTTCTTCAAACTCTTGATAGTTTGACTTCTCAAGGTCAAACTAATACTAATCTTTGTTTCTAACTAATTCTTGTTAATTAAAGCTTTTTATTATAGCTTCTTTAAAACATACTCCCCTTGTTTTCTTGGCTTTCCCTTCTACGGCCATGGTCGGTTTAGGTGAATTGCTAGGCAAGGCTTCATGGAGGACTATTATATTCCTTGTTAAAACTTTAAATTTTGTTTAAGCTTATTATTAATGTAAATGTTTAGTTATATTTATTTTAGTTTCCAAATCATTTTAATGAGTTCTATGGTAATCAGTATGTGGCAACCATCATCGGTTTCATCCCGAGTCAAGAGCCGAACCAAAACCGAACTTTTGTTTAAATACTTTATTGTTAACTTATTGTATGTAAGACTTGAGTATTATCAATTCTAATTTATTTTAATAAGTTCTATGGAATTGGGTATGTGGTAACCATCCTTGGTCTTATTCCGATTAAAGGACCGAACCAAGACCGAACTCTCGTTTAAATGCTTTATATTTAAAATGATTTATTAATATGTTACATGTAAGATTTGTGTATTAAATTTCTAAGTTCCTTTTAATAGGTTCTATGGTATTGGGTACGTGGTAACCATCCTCGGTCTTATTCCGAGTCAAACGACCGAACCAAGACCGAACTAAACCAAGTTCACTCGCTTAAGACACACTAGTTGTGTTTTGGGCCACCGAATCTCGTATTTTTCTCTAAAACTATATTATAAACTAATTTTAATTATTTTCTCAAAACACTTGGTATTTTGGATCCAACTTGATCTTATAACAAGTTTGGACCGACAAAACCAAACACTCGCTTAACGGACGTCGAGGTTCTTCTTAATAGAACTACACACTTGGTTAAGTTTCTTTTGATTACATTGAGTTATCTCATAACATTTATTACTTTGGAATCTCGGCTTCGAGCTTGACCAATTATCAAGACTCGAACTGACAAATCTGAACACTCGTAAAATCTCATTTTGGTATCTATTTAATAAAGGATCTTGCAATACTGCAACCTTACCCAAATATATACTTAACAAAGGTTTAGTAAAACCAATGAATAGAATACCGAGACCCGACTTCGAGTAAACTTACTTTTCAAAAACCATTACTTTAATATATTATGTATTTACATTTTGGCCTTTAAAATTTAATTAATTATCTTACTAGTCATGTTATTTTACTTTAAAGCTTTTAAGTCCATCTACTAACTCAAGATCCTTTTTAATCTTTGTCTTGCTCGTTAAACTTGCCTTTCCATTTTATCGCAAACTAATCCTTCAAGTTACTTATTTCATGTGAGTACATTTCATCCCCCGTTTACATTTTTGTACTTTGGGGGTAACATGCATACCTATTCAAAACAGAATGATTTATAATACTTTATCCTCAAACCACATACTCTAGGTTATGATACTTAAAATACTTGATCTATTGTGTGTTATAAGTTTCATATGCTTTATGTGCACGAGTGTTTATTTTATGTTGTTGTTGAGCCTCAATAAATATGATCATATGTGACGTTTGTCAACTTTTATTTGTATCCGTATTTGTATTTGTTAAACCGACCCGTTATGTCGTTCAATAAATTCGTTTTGTCGTTAGCATTTAATGTTAAGTTCGACGATTTATAGTTATTACTCGTTCATTTCTATTCGTTTAATTTAATTAACAAATCCTCGAGCTATAAAAGTCTATCAAATAATCAAAGTTTAAACCTATCGAGTATAAAATGTAAGATATCTAAGTATATTAAAAATATAACAAGTTTTAATCGATTTTGAATAATTAAAAAGTTCAAAGTTTATAGTGTAAATTAAGTTTAAAAACATGTTATAAAGATATTCAAAGTTCAAGGGCTTAATACGTAAATTATTTTAAATTATAATAAAAAAATATAAAAACCGAAAACCCAGCCGTCCTTTCTCTCTCTCTTTCTCCGATTTTCCGGCGGGCCTGGCCAGCGGCGACGACGGGTGTTTCCGGCGACCTTAAAACACTTCAAAACGCCAATTTTAATCAACTTCTAATGATTTAAACCAGTTGCACCATCATCTTAATGCTTAATCAAGACCTATTAAGTGTAATAACAACCCTAACGACCGGATTTCCAACCCAACCCGTCGTATATAATTAACAACTCAATAACTCGAATTAATCATCCAACGTATCAATTAGATCTATAAATAGCATCCTAACCTTCTTCTAAACGTGCTACAAAAATAATTTTTACACAAACAAACTCGTTAACACCTCTAAATTGTTCGTCCAAGTTATTCCGGCCAACTCATCGTTCTTTCACTTTCCGGCACCATCAAAGGTAATTAGTACATGGTTTTGATTCTTCTTAACCCAACAAACCAAACTCCTAACCTAAATCTATAAAACATGGTCTGGATATGGAGAATTGAACACCTAGGGTTTTCTGTGAAGAAGATGAAGTTGAATTGTTCTTTATAATTATTAGTTTCCATCTATAAACATTGTTAACAACTTGGTCCAGTGGCTGTGTATGTTAGATATGGCCATGGTGAACCGGGTTTGAACCCGGGTCACTGCATTTTTTTATATATTTTTAAACTCGGTTTACTAATTTTAATAGAGTATATATATGTTTATAAATCAATATAAATCAAATAAAATCATTATTAAGTTAAGTACAAATTATTTTAGATTGTTTTAACCAAAAACTAAACTTTACCAAAACCGAATCGTTCGATAAAACTCGTAAAAATAAATATATAAATATGAATGTATATATATACCTATATCATCGTCGTGAATTTTATAGATACCAAAAAGACAACAATTATACTAAAAGAAAATACACCGGTAACGCTAGAATCCCGTAACATTATTATATACAAATTTAATATAAAACTCGTAAGTAATATTATAATATGAAGTAATAAAAACCCATTAAATTAAATATTAATACACTTAAAAATCTGTAACTATAAAAATGTGTAACTAAATACTTATAAATAACAATATATGAACCTTAAAACCAACCTTTTATTTCCATGGTTTAGTTAGTACTTATTGTGTTTATTATTTTAGCTCGCGAGATTCGATCGTTCGGTTTCATATAACACGCTTCCCGTTTCGTTTCCAAGTTGTCATTTCAATTTCAAAGGTGAGTTTCTCATATTCCCCTTTTTTACTCTTTTATTATTTTGGGGTAGCATATGTATCCCACAAAAACACAATTGTTTATGATTTTGCTTACAAACTACAATTCAAACCTGGACTTGTGTGCTTAGTTGTTACTTTCTCAATATTACTTGCTCATGGATTACTTCAATATAGTATGATCATACGCCCCCCTTTGCACTCAAGACCTTGTTGTTATGAGTGAAAAAGGGCCTCATTAACCGAGTACATTGGTGCACAATCCCAATTGGAAAGGACCTTATTTGCTTTCACGAGTTTCATGGAATTGTATGGTTTTTATGTATTATATAAAAATGTGTGAACTCACCAACTATTAAGTTAGTTGACATTATTTTATACATATGTTACATGTACGCTTATTAGAGGATGAAACAAGCGAAGACACTAGACATAGAATTATTAATAATAAAGTGTTTGACTTGTTTATTTCCTTGTATTTTTCTCATTTGCAAAAGTACTTGTTATTTGAATCATCAATGAATTAATGATATTATTGTCACTTAATAGTGTCACATGTGTTTTGGGCAATCTGTACGTTACACCCGGGCGTATTCCGCTTTAGCCGGGGTGTTACGAATTGGTATCAGAGCCGTGACTATAAGATAGGACATTAGACGTAGTGTTCTAGTTAGTTATAGTTTGTTTGCTTAATTGTTTAGGTTACATGATTAGAAAATTATGTGGGCCTTATGTGATTGTTCAAAGCACGTACTTGTTACCATTATACTGATGATTCAATTACTTCAATTACACAAGCACACACAAGTCCAAGGCTTATACCGAAAAGCAAAGATTTTTTTTCAAACACTTTCAATAATTGATTTTTATTTTGGTGTTCCGATATTTCTTCTTCTTAAAGATGGTTCGTTATAGCGGGTATGTAGTAACTGGAAGGGGGACGTGCTTGATTTCCGAAACTCTTGACACCAAGGTTATTGAAACCTTAGGATAAGCAATGCGGATAAATCCCAATCAGACGCGGGACCCGGTTGCTTACCTGGAGAGTTAGGAAAGGGCATGATACCTGTTAGGCCAAAGCATACCACTTTCAACGCCATATGAATCACAACTCTAAGTTTTCACCGTGACCATGTTCTCTTTGTGAAAAGAATATGGTTGCACTCTTTTATGTTTTACAATGTGTTTTATACTGGAATTCTGTAAGCATCCACCCAAGATTTATTACCATTGTTATGACTTTTTTAAAAATTTATGTATTTAAATATTTACTTATTTATTTATTTTTTAAATCAAACTTTAACAAGGAATTTCTTTTATACCACACCCTATTCCGAGTCTCACGAATTTCGTTACTATTGTTCGCATAATTTCTATCCATTTCAACAAGCGCCATTCTTCCAAAACCTCTAGCCGTAGGTTAACTGCTCAAATCACCAAACAACTAGCCGTTGTCATTCCTGATATGATGACCCAAATTCACCCGAACCTTTCTGCTAGTATCGCCTCTGCTTCAAGCAAGCCTAAACCATCTCACTGTTCGTATAGGACTTTCACCAGCACCAAACCCCCGGAGTTTGATGGGACTGAAGGTGCCACTGCCCTACTTCAATGGTACGTACAAATGGAAAGAAAATTCCTCCACATTGAGTGGCCCGATGATAATCGAACCACTTTTGCTACAAATGTCTTTGAAAAGGGGCACTTACCTGGTGGGTGATGGAAAAGACAACCCGTGGTGCTGGCTATGCCATGGAACGAATTTAAAGAACTGATGACTAAGCAGTTATGCCCTCCAAATGAGCTTGTGAACTTGGAAGCTGAGTATTGGAACCTCAAACAAGAGAGTGGTGAGCACACAGCTTACACTACTCATTTCAATGAACTCAGGGTGCTGGTACCTCACTTGGTTACCCTAACTTCACGTGCAATCGATAAGTACATTCGTGGACTACCGAGACAAATTCAAGATATTGTTTTGAGAAGTGCTCCCAAAGAACTTGGCGACACGATTAACCTTGCTGCAACCTTAACTGATAGTCATGTTAAAGTCGGGACTTTAACATCAAAGAAATCGAAGAAACCTGCTGATAAACCCTCTACCGAGTCCAAAGAATCGAAACCAGAGTCATTCAAGCCTGCTTTCTCCTCACACCACCATGGCAAGAAGCGTAAGAACTATGTGTTAACCCAACAAACCACACCTCAACCTCAACCCAACCTTGCACCACCTCTTCGAAAGCCGTACAATGGACCCCATCCATTGTGCAACGCCTGGAAACGACACCATCCCACCGTTTCCGTTTGTCGTCAATGCACTCGTTGCAATCGTTTTGGACACCTTAGTGCAACTTGTCGAGAAACCTCTGTCATTGCTCCTCCAAGATTGGCTCAACCAAACCCCCGTCCTGTGTCTTATGCTCAACCGTTGAACCAAGTGCGAGCTTTCTACCATTGTGGTGATCCTAATCACTTTCGCAACGCGTGTCCACGACTCGCATCTGTAAACTCGCTTCAGCTTGCACCAGCTCCGCTATACCAAGTGCAAACTTATCAAACCCAACAAGCTTATCAACCGCAAGTTCCATTGTTGTTGGCTAACCAAGCTCAAGTGCAGCCGCATCAAGCTATCCAAGCTCCTGCGCCACAAATTTTTCAAGCCGTTCCAACTGCTCAAGCTCCTCAAGAAAATCGTGGGCGTGCTTTCATGATTAACACCAATCAAACTCAGCAAAGCGATGATGTGGTGAACGGTACGTTCCTCATAAATGACCACTTTGCAACCATTTTATTTGATACCGGTGACGATATGAGCTTTTTGTCTTTTGAATTTGAGCCTTTACTTGCTAAAACTCGATCTAAGCATAAAAACTCGTATTCTGTTGAGGTAGCTAATGGTAAATCTATATCAATTGACTCGGTTATTCGAAATTGCAAGTTAGATTTAAATGGCCACAAGTTCTCAATCGACCTCATTCCTATGCAATTGGGAAGTTTTGACATCATAGTAGGCATGGATTGGTTATCTGTTCATCGTGCCGAGATTGTTTGATTTGAGAAACTCATTCGTATACCGCTTACCGATGGTCAAATTCTCCGTGTGTCTGGTGAAAAGCCCTCTTTCTCGAGCCTAAATTTTATCACTTGTTTTCAAGCCCAAACATACTTACGCAAGAAGTATGTCGCATTCGTAGCCCATGTGGTAGAAAATAAGGAACGAAAAATTAAGGACATTCCTGTTGTTCGCGGATATCTTGAGGTGTTTCCCGATGATGTTTCTGGCCTCCCTCCTATTCGTGATGTGGAATTTCGAATCGACCTCGTGCCTGGTGCAACCCCGATTGCTAGGGCTCCTTATCGTCTTGCACCTTCAGAGATGCAAGAATTGTCTAACCAGCTCCAAGAACTTTTGGATAAAGGGTTCATTCGCCCTAGTTCATCTCCTTGGGGCGCACCTGGTTTTTTCGTCAATAAGAAAGATGGATCCTTCCGTATATGCATTGTTTATCGTGAGCTCAACAAACTCACAATCAATAATCGTTATCCCTTGCCTCGTATTGACGATCTTTTTGATCAACTCCAGGTAGCTTCATGCTTCTCAAAGATTGATCTTCGTTCGGGTTAACATCAACTACGCGTGCATGAAGATGACATACCCAAGACCGCTTTTCGGACTCGTTATGGGCATTACGAATTTATGGTTATGCCTTTTGGGCTAACCAATTCACCCGCGGTGTTTATGGATCTCATGAACCGCGTATGCAAACCTTACTTAGATAAATTCATAAATGTTTTTATTGACGACATTCTTATTTATTCCAAGACCAAAGCCGAGCACGAGAAACATCCTCATTCTGTCCTTGATCTCTTAAGAAAGGAACAACTTTATGCTAAGTTCTCAAATTGCTAGTTCTGGTTGAAAGAAATTCCGTTCTTAGGGCATATAGTAAACGATAAGGGTATCCACGTTGACCCAGCCAAAATCGAAGCCGATAAGAATTGGAAAACTCCAACCACTCCTTACCGAAGTTCGTTCATTTCTTGGTCTTGCGGTTTATTACCGTCGCTTCATTCTTAATATTTCCAATATCGCTTTGCCCCTAACGTCATTAACACACAAGGATAAACCTTATGTGTGGGGGCCAAAGCAAGATGAAGCTTTTCAAATTCTTAAACGCATGTTTTGCGATGCACCGATCCTTGCACTTCCCGAGGGCAATGAGGATTTTGTTTCTATTGTGATGCATCCAATCAAGGCCTCGGTTGTGCCCTTACGCAACGGGGTAAAGTTATCGCTTACGCTTCACGACAACTTAAGGTTAATGAAAAGAATTATACAACACACAATCTCGAACTCGGTGCCGTTGTATTTGCGTTAAAAATTTGGAGACATTACCTCTATGGCACTAAGTGCGTGGTATTCACCGACCACAAGAGTCTCCAACATATTTTTTACCAAAAGGATCTATACATGCGGCAACGACGATGGGCTGAACTACTTAGCGACTACGACTGCGAGATTCGTTTTCATCCTTGTAAAGCGAATGTTGTAGCCGACGCCCTTAGTCGAAAGACCCATGTGAAAAAAATTCTGCTTCATTGTGTGACCATTCAAACCGATCTTCAACTTTGTTGGTGCATGATGTCAGTAGTTCAGTGTCTAGTGTCTGTAATCGAGTTTGTAATGTTTTGTATTTGATGTAAGCGAAGTTAGCTAACAAGTTCGC